>NW_019525348.1:3821673-3869561 GCF_002814215.2 Seriola lalandi dorsalis
GGGGGTGGGGGGGGTGGGTGCGTGTTGGGGGTGATTTATACCAACGAGCTCATTGCTGCTGTCCCCTCTGTCCTGAGAGAGACACTATCTAGCTGTTTATCTGCGAACCTTTGACCCCAGGCAACCACTGCTGGCCATCTCCAGCTCTTTGCGGACTAAAGACCCTGCTGCATCCCTCCAGTGACTGGTGCTATGTCACAGCATCTGAGCTACATGGATCTTAGGGGTGGGAGCTAATTGGTCACTTTATGGCTGAGAGTGTGTCTCAGCCACTTGCTCCAGAAGTGGTTAGCGTTATCATCAAGGCGTCATTATAGCCAGAGAATTGACCAAAGTGGTAGTGTTGGGGCAGATACAAAGATTTGCTCCTTGATTCGACCTCAGATTCATTTAAAAGTCAATCTGGCTTCTTAACGCCGCTCTATTCAAATAGCATTACTTTAGTTCCTCATTTCCATGTCCTTAAAGAGGTCATCCTCAAGATAACCGTTCAAAAAACTATTTTGCTGACATGACTGAGCTAACTGCTTGCTCTTGAGTTTGTGAACTGCTTTTCCAATAGATTTGTTGCCAATCAAACAGTGTTCTGTGAGGATTTCTTTAAAGTCAAACCACTTCTACTACTGCTGCTACATTAGAGCTGAAATCATTGGTTAAATAATCAATCGGTCAATCAACAACAACTTAATCACCAACCATTTTGATAATGGATCGTTTGTTTGTGTGAGTTATTTTCCAAGTAAAATGCCAAACAGTTGCTGGTTCCAGCTTCTCACATGTCAGCATTTTCTGCCCTCCAACAATATACTGAATATCTTTGGGTTTCCGATTGATTATTGGATTAAAAAAAAAAATTAAAAAAAAAACACCATCTGATGACATGACCTTGGATTTAATGAATCTATGATGATGACAATGCGTTGTAATGAGAACACTTGCTGCCCTCAACCCTACAGTACAACAAATTACGTTTCCTAACAGACATTTGCTGTTGAATATGGCATGTTTTTATGAACCAACTATTTATCACAATGTGCTATGTCAATGATACGATGTGGCATAATAGACCTTTTTGTTTATATGTGAAATATATCCATATATGGAAACATTAGGATTCATTTGGAGTTGTGTTTCTGGCAGCTCGACTGTTTTGGTCTCCACCAACTACTGAGAAGCATTTTTGGCTCTTTACCTGCTAAAACCTTCACTACATTCACCAGCTAGTCTCTCTCTGTGTCAGCCTGTTGTTTGGTTCTGGGCTCGCCGCCTGTACCGCAGGTTTTTCAGAGCTTTATCACTGACAACAGCAGCCTGAGGCAAACTGCAGAGTTGGGTGATAGCGTTCATCAATACCAGCAACACCTTTCACATCACACAAAGTTATTATATCCATTGTTGATGTAAAAATATCGATTAGTACGGCTTTACAACATAGCTAAAGCAGACTGCTGCAGCACTATGATCAACTCTAAAGGCTTACTGGACATCAGGAGCCAAACGTCAGCCTCACGCATCATGCCACACGCACAGTAGAATCTAACAGAGACAGGAGAGAAGCCGATCTCACTAACACGATCGAATCAGACAAGACGAGAGGATCAAAAATGTGCAGATGCTACACATGTGCCGCATCTGTTTTGTCACATCCGCTTCCACATATGCATAAACAAGCAGAGAGTACAGGCAGGCTGGAGGTGAGACAATGGGAAAACAGCTGAATGACACCGCCGAGGTGACTGTGACACATCTCCCTCAAACAAGCTGCTCGAAAACCTGCAGCCTCCAGGGAGATTTGTATGAGAATGGATGCTTGACAGTGACTAGCACCAGCCAGACTTTAGTTCCACTCCAGGGACGGACCTGCCTCCCTGTGCCACTGTAAATGTAATTTTCACTCAGCTAAAGCACCTCAGGTACCTTCTCGCCTCAGATCCTGGATTAAGGTGTGAGAGTCAGAGGGAGACAGACAGCGACGCAGATGACGTGACAAATTAAGTCAGAGTGAGACACACACACACATACAAACACACACACACACACAGCGTGTGGACGTACACGCAAACAAATGTGCAGGCGTGAATGCGTGTATACTGTAGAGGCACTGTATCACATGAGTGGTCCCATTTCACCGCAATGCACGGAACATTCACTGCTGTCCATCATCCGCACCACACACACACACATACACACACACAAAAACACACACACACACACACACCCACTGAGGGATCAAATGTAATTTCACGCAGACAATATTTTGACGTTCAGATCTCACAACCTGTTTAAGCACAGCACCTGTGTGAAAGGTTAGAGGAGACTACAGATTTGTGTAATAGTTCAAAACTGTTTTCTAACTGCTCTTAATATGTATTGTTACTGTGCTATAATATTAAAGTATAAGTCAGTGATGAATGGTTATCAGTTAATCACCGTTAATGATTTATTCATTCTACAAATATGAAGATAAACATAAATGCTAATGTTACAGTGCTAATGTTTGGGATAACCAGTGCTTTCCATAGTTCTACCATGAACTTTCTGAGTGATGTTCTGCGTCTTTGGTTGTAAATCTATTTTACTGGTGGAGGTGAAATGTTGAAAGACTTCCTTGGACAAACTGGCACTGCAGTATCTGTCCCACCTCAGCAGCTGGATGACATAGTGAGACAGCAAACAGCCCTCAGCTCACCCTGATGATGTAGCCCTGATAAGGTGTGCTAATTATCTTCAATAAAACTAGCACTGCTGTTAAGAGAACAGTTTAACTTATGTCTACTAGTTAGAGGTATTTGCTGTAGAAGGCGAAACCTCTTTTAGTTGATATAAGATGAGTGTTAATCTATAACCAGCTTCCTGAATCTCAGCTAGTTCTAGTTCATAAGTTGTGTTTATTTTTTCAGATACCTAAGCCATAGATTTTGTGATGATTATGGGTCACGCCTGTAGTTTAAAAATTATATTATTCACAATTAACTGTCTTCTACTGGTTAAAAGCGGCCAATAATCAAGTAGAGAAATCTCCCCAAATTTGCATCCCTTGTTAATTGTTATATTCATTAGGAAACAATCAGAGACTGTTTGAAATGAAAAACAGTCTTTCAGAGAATTTACTTTTTCTGTGTTATTTCATTATTATTTTTCCATCTCATTTTACATTTATGTTTTTTTTTAAATATGTTTTTATATTCATTTTATGTCTTTACATGTGAAGCACTTGGTGCATGTAATTGTTTTAGTTGTACTACATTTCTTGTATCAAAGGTGCTATAAAAACAGAATGTATTATTATTATTATAATTATTATAATTATTATTATTATGTGTGTGCCTGTTTCTTACTGATAATTGGGCACTATTGCTGCATCATATTGCATAGAAATATTTTATTTTAGTTTACAATTTCTTGATTTACATCTGAAATATACTGCCTGATAAATTTAAGAAGACATTAAATGAAATTGCATGATTCTAAAACACAGAAAAGCCTGAATAATATGTGGGTGGAAACTGCAGACAATTACTGATATTACAGAGATATTTAAAAATTAATATAAGATGCAATGACTTACTGAGACTATATTTTTTATAATTCAACAAGGGGGCAATTGGCAGGAGGGGTCCCCACCTCCCCTCCTCAGGGAGCAGCAGATATTTGAGGCCTTTCCATTGACGCGGCAGTAATTGCAGCAGTTCCTATCTCCACAGCAGAACAACATCCCACCTTATCTCCATGACCTTCCATAGACAGGCCTCAGTCCCCAGTCCCAGGGCAGGGGAGGGAGAGAGAAAGAGAGGTGCGTTGGATAACACCCAGCTGACTCCTCACGTGATCCCAAACACCATCGACCTTTGTTCGCTTCCCATGGGAACTCCAGCTCTAAGTCTATATCTACAAGACTTAACCTAACACACTCTGCCATCCATCTCTTTCCTCCAGGCCACAATGTATCACATCTACCTTCTCATTTACAACTAAAGCCTTCCAAAGCTGCCAATCCAGGCCAAAGCACACTCCAGGGGCTTCAGGACCCAGATAAATGCCCCAAACAGTCGAGTGTGTGTAAACAGGCGCTGTCAATCAATGCTCCTGGAGGGGACAAGATTCTTGTCAGTGCAAAACCGGGGTAAGACGATTTTATCCACATACTGACTCATTGTGTGACCTGATGAAGGGGTAAATGTTTCTGGTGTAAGGTCTAGATGTGGGTTTTGACTGAATAATATGATACTTCTAATCCTTTATGTTTTTCATTTTTCCAGGAACTGGATTTCAATATTAAGACTGTAATTACCTCGCCATTCCCGTTTTGCCTTCACACTCAGGAGGCGTTTACAGGGATGATACGGAACTTTTCCACATTAAAATGTAAAAAAATGACAAGACCTATGTCATTAAGTTATGTTTTCAAAAATGTTTCCACCAATTCTCAAACTTAGAGAAATTTTCATTTTAATGACGGTAACAGCCCGTTTTTATTTGGTCGCCTGTCAACGGCGTCATATCCCCTATGCTCATGCATCGGCATTGTAGTCGTAGCGTACATTGTAGTATACTTTTTACAACTTGGTCGTTTTCAACTATTTATTTTAACCAGATGAAGGAGTTTAGTAAATGTTCTCGGCAGCTCAGCTCCCAAACCCCGCCGAGACGTCCTATCTCCGCTGAGCTGCGTGTTAACCACCATCATTAATCAAAAACAAGACAGTGATTTTCAGTGATTTTTTTCCACAGTGGATTATTTTAGATTTTCTTTATTTAAACAATGACTTTCTTCAGTTTCACTGTAAGCAGATGCACCAGCTGCTCTTCTGTTGTTTGTCTGACAAAGGTTGCCGAAATCCGAAATCCTAAGGGTTACAATTCTAAAGTCATAGCGGTTATTGTAGAGATGCTGACAAGTAATCGAAGATATTTTAACCTCTATTACAAGCAAACCAAATACAACTATACATCCTCTCAGTTTTAGGGTTCCGAGTTTAAACAGTTTTTGCAATCCTGTGTAATTCACTTCGTTGCAGACCTATGGTGCATACTTGAAAAAAAGATAAAAGAGATTCAAAAAGATAAAGGACAGGAAAACACAAAGGTTGGGCTGCATTTAGGTAAAATGTAAACAGAAATCTATAGATCGTTGACTGAGAGAATTTGTCCGTGCCTTAAATCTGACCCTGTTTAACGGGCTAATGCCTTAATTGACCCAAATAAATGAGGAGAACATCAGTGATACTACACCACCGCCTAGTGATGATAACCAAAGTAACTCCTGCACTTGCAGTGGGAGGAGAGCAGCCTTGAAAATCCCATTCAAATAAGTAGTGAATAAGGAAATCTATGAGCGGGCCTGGACTGAATAAGAATGAGGGCATTAGGATAAATATAGAACAAAGATACTTTTTGGAGGACAGATTTTCAAAGCAGGGTAAACTGAAAGCCTGTGAAGAGGGCGAACAACGGGAGAAAATAAAGTTATTTTTCTTACTGTATTCTGAGGTTTCCGTTTCAACTGTATCTAACCCAGTTCGTTTTTCAGAGCTTTGTCACAATTAGTACAGCCCTGCAACCGTGAGGACACACCTTCCACTGTGTGGTTCGCATGGGTGTGTTATTGTGTTAATTGTCTGTTTACTGCTGTGGTGCGACAACAGAATGTAGTGTTTTCTTCTGCTACATTATTCATGGGCTCGAGGAGAGGCTTGACTCCGTGTTTGGCACTGGCTTGTTTTGTTTAGCGTCCCCTGTTACACGGGCCCTATCCACCCCCACTTCTCACAGTATAAATTCTTAATCTACGCCCGCACTCGCTCACAGCCCAAATCTTGCTGGCTCTTTCTCCTGCGCCGCAGGCATGATGAGCTGGAAACAAGTTCAGGTGGATCTCTTCTTTGTCCTCACGCTCTGTTTACAGGAGCGCACAACACTGATTAATGAAGATAATCAGATAACGGCTTTTAATGAATAAATTATGACTGGCTGGATCGGGAGGCACTGGATTTTCCCCCAGGAGGAAAAAAAAAAAAAAAAAAAGATTTGAATGAGCACATAAACAGAAGTCTTTACCTCATATTCAGAAGCTGTGAAAACAGTGTAGTAAATATGCGCTCAGTGATCCTCTCTGTGTATTCGTCCTCGAAATTTGTCCCCCAACATTGGCTGAGAAATGATTCATATTCATGCTGTGTTACACATAAACTGACATAAATCAAATAACTATAGAGAAACATTTTTCATCAAGGTCACTCAGGTACAGTAAAACAGAGAGAGCGTGAAGTCACTCTGGGCTGGAATGAAATCATTCACCACGATGATATTGATTGCAACTCCAACCTGGGGGGGGGACAGATTGGGATTTGATATGGTACTCACCAATATCAAAAGAAGTTCACCGTGAACTATAGGTAGGGGAGGATCAATGCTCCAACACGTTAAAGCCACATCGTCTGGAGCCAATTGTCTTAATTGAAAAGCTATCTGGAGTGTGGATGGCAGCGCAGCCGTAAACCAAAAAAGCTTTGAGTCCACATCGTGAGTGTTATTGAATGACACTTTCACAGATAGGAGGAGCTGGAACGAGACCATTGGAGTGGAGGGGGAGATCTGGCGGTTGGTGGGAATGGTGGGCAGGAGGGCAGTGGTGGGTAAAACTGATTTTTATTGAACCATTAAATCCCCAGTGCCAAATGTAATTTGAGGTTTTTGTTGCTTTGCCACCATTAGCTTCTAACAACCCCATTGCTCCGGGCCAGTCCTGATAAAAATAGAGTGGAGAGACAAGGGCAAACCAGAACAACACCGTATTCAATCTGTGCAATTATGGTGCCGTTAACATTAGCCCATCTGATTCCTTAATGTCAGGGAAAACAGATGCATCACTCAGGGAGCTTCCAAATCTCATCAGAGAGGAGACACAGGTGGAGAGCGAAAGCCAAACACCACGGCGTAATATTGTGATGAAGCGACAAGTGAGAGACAGAGTAATAGACAGTGAGGAGGAGGCGATAGGGACAGATAGAGTCTTGATGAGAGTGGGCGGGTATGTGTTTGTTTGGGCTTGTGTGTTTGTGTGTGCGACCATGCATGTGTAAAGCTCAGAGGATAAGTGCACATTGAGCGACAAGGGACCAGGCTGCATCACCATAAAATGTAATCTATTAAAGCTTATCCCAGACAAGATCGCTACATCTAAATTCATCTCAGTCTGTCAGGCCCTGTTCTATTCCCAACGCTGCTGCACCATAATGGGATGTGACAGTACATGTCCTTAGGAATGAGGAAATAAGAAATCTCCATGTCACATAGCCGTGTCATTTTCATTCAGCCGCCAGCCCCATAAAGACAGAGAGCAGCTGGGCAAAAACACTAAACAAAGTGCACAGAATTAAAATAGTGCATTATGGACTTTTGTATACTGGTGCATAAAGCAATGAATACAACATTATAAATAAAATGATGCTATCATTCCTTTTCATTAATAATAACCTCATACCAACAGAGTTAATAACTAAGATCCGGGAACCTTTGGCAAGTTGAGTAAGAAATATCTTTTCTCTAATGTTTTTATCTCTGAGGAAGTTTCTATAATCTCTTCTGTCCCTTCCAGTTTTCCGCAATGTCAAAGCCCCCGTCATTCCTAAACTCTCATGTCGTCATATCTGACCAAAGATCATTTTGCCTGTATTCCAGGAGCAGATCCACATTTTCTGCTGGTCTCAGGTCACCGGGAAGGCTGTGACGTTGACCACGGTGATAGAAAGATGCCTCACTGTGGGGTCTGACCGTGGGTATAATTAAAAGGCCACCACCAGAAAACCAGAGGGTTTTAGAGGGTTCATAGGATAAAAGCAAATCTGATAAATAGGTAGGACCAAGACCATTAAGAGCTATATAAACCAATAAAAGGATCTTAAAATCAATTTTGAAGCAGACAGGCAGCCAGTGCAGAGACTCTAAATCTGGTGTAATGTGAGCTTCTTCTGGCCTTAGTCAACACAGGTGCAGCTGAGTTTTGAAGCAGTTTTGGTTGTGATATATTCTGCACAGTACTGTCTCTATATTTGCTGGAGAGAGAAACGGTTGCACTGTGGCAATGCTCTTCACATGATAAAATGTATTCTTAGCTATTTTTGTAATTTGAGGCTCAAAACTGAGATCTGAGTCAGAGGACTGGAGTTTGATGCCAGTGGTCACAGTTTCACTTTGAGTTTGTCACTCCGAGCTTCAGTAACGACCAAAATTTCAGTTTTGTCGTGATTGAGCTGCAGAAAATTCTCTGTCGTCCATAACTTATTATCTAAAAGTTATCAAGAGAAACCGCAGTGGAAAGCTGTCTGTCATCAGCAGCTATGGATAATGATGCCATGCCTCCTGAGGACGTTTCCAAGTGGCAGCATGTAACCTAAAACTGAACCTTGAGGAACACCACTATTCATTCTATAGCTTTTAGATGAACATTAATCCATGCTTACAAAAAAACTCTCTATTAGTAACATAATGGTGTTAGAATAAGATGTTATAATAGGCCCTCTGAGCAGCGCTACTTCTTCAGGGCAGACTGGACGCTAGCAAAACTTACAAATAGCTCCTTTAACTATGTCTTAGGAGCATTAGGGAAAACACCCATCAGAAGAAAATCATCTACAATATTCAGCAAATCCTTCTTAAAAATGCTCTAAAATGTTTCTTTTTTAAAAGAACGTGGGATGGGACATAAAGAGCAGGTTGCCAGATTTAACTGGGAAACAACTTTGCCAAGCATCTCAATGTCAACCAGGAGAAATTACTCCAGCAGTGTTTCCTCAGTGTATAAATTCATATGCTGACATTGAGACGAATTCAGTTTAATAGTGTCTGTTTTACTTCACAAGCAGAATGCAAAATCTTTGCATTTGAAGTTGGTAGGCAATGGTTGAGAAGAGGATTTTGTTTGGATTGTTCCAGTTGTCGAATATCAATTTTGAGAGGTGAGCTTTTCTTGAATGTTTACATTGCCTTATTTTAAATATGCAGCTGTTCACAGAAAATTAGATAATTGACTTCAATCTATTCTTTCTCCATCTCGTTTCTGCTGTTCAGAGTTTGCGCCCCTTCATTCGCACGTTCCTCACGATCAAATCTCGAATTATGAGGGTTGATGGAGAAGCTGGCTGACGGGGGTGAAGGGGGGGTGTAAACCTTTTCTCCACTCACAACCGCACCGCCGCCATTACTATCAGGATGATCAGGGAGATTCAACTGAGAGTTTCCATCACCCACCCGCTGGCTTTACCTCAGAGCTGAGACTGCAGGGATCCTGTCTCATCTCCCGTCTTTGTGGTCCTTCGCTTTATGAAGTGCTTCACATCAGTGAGGTGTAATCACCAAAGTCTCTTACACACTAGCAACTGAGCAATTACTATTGGGCTCTTATTGGAAAAAAGAGGTTTAAAATTTTGACTAAACTGTTGCCTTAAAATCAACATCAAATTGTTTGCTCGCTTGAGTCTGTTTACACGCTGGGAAAGTGTTTCCAGATCTCAGCAAATGTCTACTCATTAAGCCCCGATCCTCTTAGCTACTGTTGCAACGCCTGTCAAGCTGGTAGTGATAATGGTGACAGTTAAACCACCTTTTTTTTTTCCCCCCAAAAAAATGAGTCCTTGATTTAAAACAGCGATAGACAAAAGCTGCTTCACCATCAATTATGCCAGCTGACATGACAGCTGTCGCTAGCAGATTTTTTTAGCTGTAGCTAATGAGTTGGCAGAAAACACCGTCTCCGACTGCCTTTAATGTTTCTAGTTTGTTCATTTAAAATGAGAATTTTATAAAAGGGGGTCTTGAATACATGTGTGCAGTGGATGACTTCACATAAATAACATGAGATGATATTGTGCTGAAAGACTGAAGACTTAAGTTGCATAAAAGTCAGCATCCTCATCAGTTTATGATCCATGTAGACATCACGGAAATAAAACAAACAAGACTTTTTGTATGGATAGTCCAAGTATTGGTGGAGCAGTGGTTAGCACTGTCACCTTACAGCAATAAGATTCTGGGTTTGAACCTGCCAGCCGGAGCATGTTCTCCTCATGCTTGTGTGGGTTTCCTCCGGCTTCCTCCCACAATCCAAGGACATGTAGGTTAGGTTAATTGGTGACTCTGGATTGCCCGTGTGAATGGTTGAATGCTTCTATACGATTGTTGACCTGTCCAGGGTATGCCCCGCCCTCGCCCAATGTCAACTAGGATTGGCTCCAGCTCCATAATAAGAATAAGCGGTATGGCTAATGAATGAATGATAAGGAAAAACATAAGATCAGACCATAATTTCATTAAGCAGCTGTAGCTTATATTAGAGCAGGCAAACACACTGTCTAATCCATTAATTTAAGTACAGCCCCATACATACCGCTTTGACCTGGAGAGATCTAAACCTTGACAAGCCCTCTATGCCTAGTCATGGTTGATAAGCTATGATTAGGTTTGGTGAAAACAATTTTATCATAACGGATAGATATTATGGTCATAAGTAGAATTGTCCTTTAAGTCTCCTTTGGTTTCTGTTTCCATGAGAGAGATCTTACATATCACTGAATTGCACCTCTACTCACATAATGACACAGATGTCGTTAAACGTCCTTCAAAACTGAAAGTTCAATTGCAAAGAAATCTGTTATCTAAAGGAACAGCAGGCAGCACCCCCCCCCCCCCCCCCCCCCCCCCCCCCCCCCCCCCCCCCCCGCCTCACTGCTCACCTTCTCCCCTTCCTATCGTCTTCTTTCAATGCATCCCACTCTGTCAATCTGCCAGGCAGCGTGTGCCTTGAAACAATGCACCAATCATTGCACAAGGAGCGTGACTCGCACCTCCTCTCCTGCTGAAGTCCGGTGGGATTGGCTGCCGCTCCGTGCTCCGGGCTTTCCAGACAACAGCCAGATCCTCGGACCACTGTGCGGCTGCCAGGAGCAAAGAGCTCTAATGATCGCCCACTGCCACTGAAGCAGAGCCAGGGACACACAGGCTGCCTGTAAAAACCAGAGTGCTTACACTGATAGAGGAGAGGGGGTAAAAAAAAAAAAAATCACAATTTCTGTATTTTTCAGAAGTGTCATCCACAGTAATCATCCTATTTAAATTCAATTGGAGAAGATCTTTATAGCGTGGCTGTGTCCTTCAGAGTGCCTCTTGTGAAAATGTACTTTGTGTTGAGGTATGGCTGGTGCAGGTTCATGCAGGCTACTGCGCAGGATGACTCAGTGGTAACTATTAGTAACTATTTTGCTCCATATACTCTCTTGCGGCACAAACTGCATCGTGGAATGTGTCGGGAATGGCAACCTGGGCTTTCTCAAGGAAAAAAAAAAAAAAAACATTTTAAATTCACTCTCCCTCCTTCATTCATGCTTTATTTATGTCTACCTCTGTCTCTATCTCTCACCCTGTCTCTTCCTCTCACTCCCTCAAATTTATAATTACCCTCACCTTTTCTCTGCCTTTCGCTGTCCTCTCTCTACACGCCTTCATTTCTCCGCCTGATGGACTCTCCATCCTCTCCACCATCTGGCCCCTCTTCTCTCTACCTCTCTGTCACCTGCTTTTTGTCTAAGTAAGGGAAGGCTTTTAGTTCCTTATCAAACTCTCATGAATTATGAACGTCCACTGTCCGGTTGCCTGGACAGAAACACATCTCACTGTCTTCCTGCCTATCTGTCGAAGCAGCTCAGAAAGGAGGGGTACTGCAATCCAGTCAGAAACACCTTGTTCTGTAGACCTTTGGGATGAATTATTTAAGCTGTTGTGACCCTCCACCCACCCTCTAACTCGTGTGTGACGTGCACAGATCACCCATCCGCCTGCCAGACCTCAGCTCAAACACAACACGAGCGCTGTCACAAGAGAAACCTTGTCAACACCAAAGTGAAGTCTTGAGGCTGACTCCAGGTCAAACTTTTGACCTGACGAAGGTTCAACTGTTCATCTCTAAACGTTGTCTATTCAAATAAATTTGCAGTTGCACTGTCGGTGTGTAAGCATTACTTTTTTATTGTATAATTACACACAGGAGAAACCTCGTATCCAGAGACGTACTTGTGGGGTGCACTGAGTCTTTGCCACATCTGGGAGATTAGAATAATCTATGTAAACAACTGAGTGCATCACTGGGAAGAATGGCAGCTTCTAGTATTACACTGCCACACAGATCCACGCTACATACAAGATTATAATATATATTTTATGTAATGATTTTTATTTTCAAGTGGCAAATCCATCCATTAATTCACTCTTTACATTTCTCTCTTTACCAAAATATTCAACCTGCTGGTAGCTCTACATCAGGGGTCTTCAAGTAAAATACAAAGAGGTCCAGTTGGGCAAAATCTCCTCATGCGAAGGTTGAGGGTTGAGCTGGAGGAATTATATAAAACTTCTCTTCTTAACTACATTTCACATCTTAACAGTCTCAACCATTTTTATAATAAACAATCTCAACACATCTTTACAATCTAATAGCTTTAGCACCTTTTTCTTCCTTTCCTTCCCTCTTATATCCCACCTTCCCCACTCCCCACACTCTCTGCCATCTCTTCTCTCACAGTGTCTGTATCTCACCGACTCGAGCCGCAATTATTGGCGTAGCGTCACGTCGCAGGTGCTGTAAAGGCTGGAAAAGTTGAGCCGATTAAAATAGAAACGATCCATCAAAATGTAATGATCCTCAATAATTCGTAGGTTATAGGAATATATAGAAAGGACTCTGCTGTGAAGTGATGTCTGCTCCACATGAAAAGTCAGGGCTATGAGGATGTCATTGACTGGTGGACAGTGAACTACTTTCTTCCAGACTGAAATACCCACTATTGAATGAGTTAACATAAAATTTTAGTATTCGTGCTTCCTAAATGATGTATCCCAATGATAATTCCCTGACTTATCATCAAGGCCACAAGCATGATTATTTTTTTAATGAGGATAAATTGGCTTCATAACTATTGGGACAGATTTCCATTTGGTTCAGGTAATTTTCCCAACAGGAGGATTTCTAATAAGTTTGGTAATTCGCTGAATTTTATCTAGCCCCATCATCAGGTCAAAATTTAGGTTTGTCCTGCACTTTTTATGACAAAATATCGAAAGAGATCATTTCCATCTCCCTCTCTGTACTTTAATTTAAGCTCACATTCTGTCCTATTAAAAACTAAGTTGGTGACCATGAAGACATTTCCTGCTGAACATCAGCATGTTAGCATTGACACTGTCAGCATTTCTTGCAATTGTGTTATTAGCATTTAGAAATCACTGCTATGACAAAGTAAAGAGCTGCGAGTATGACAGTAGACTAAACTGTACAAAGGAAAAGAGAAATGGTCGTCAACGATCATGAATTATAATAGTTCTTTCATTTCATTTTCATTGCATTGTGGGACAACAGTGGTTACCAGTAGTGCACTCAGAAATCAAGCAGTTATTATCAATACTGACTTTTACAGTACTCTTAATTTTAAGCTTCAGTGTAGCTTTTGGTAGGTAGTAGCAACCGTTACCAGGGCTGTTAATGGCTCCTGTTGTTTCAGAAGACAGGAGGCAGGGAAGAAGGAAGAAAATAGCAACATCTTTTACGTGACAAAAAGCAAGTGTTTATTAGAAATGAGTTTTTTTTGCAAGGTACAAAATACTTTCGATGCTAGCACCTTTCTCCTTTCTCCTTTTTTATCAGCGGTAAAAAAAAAATTGGCTAGGCCAGCCACATGCAACAACTCTGGCATTACAGTAGCCAATCAGCTGCCTTGTGTCATCAGACAGCGGCAGAACAATATGGCTGGAAGCAGCGTGAATGCAAAGTAAGTCAGCTAACGAGATGAGCTGAGCTGCTGGCAAATACATACAGATGATCCCTCGTCTTAGGATTCGAGTCGGGTGCTGTGCATAGAAAGAGTTGAGAGCTCCAGTATGGATTAGTGGGGCTGGGAGTTGCTTATGCTCTTCAGGAGAACACAGAGCAGCGCCACACTGGATTACACAGCTGGGGAAAAGGTTACACACTTCAATGCGTGTGAGAGAGGCATGAACAGAAAGAACAAGCTCTCAGCAGCAAGGATAATTAGAGAAATCTACCTTTCCTCTTCCTGACAGTACAGTCAGACAGGTGTTCCCGTGTAGGCTGGCTGGGAAAATCATTTGAATGTGCGCTCTGTTTACTTGGATGAAAGAGCCACTCCCTGGCCCTTCCTTCGTACGTGCAGTGTTTCTCCACCCATGTCACCAAGACAAATTTCTGTGTATTTATTGTAATTTGTTAATTACTCTGCCTCAGAGCCTGGTCTTAATTAACAGTGAGAAAGAAGTTAATCACAGTGTCCTGTTGCTTGTTACTGAACGCGATTTGGATTGTAAGCAGAAATTGTAGTACAGACGGCAATTCAATTATACTCCATAATGAGCATGGGCAATGCAGTAATATCACACCTGACATGATGCATGTGGTCAGAAGCACATGAGTGGAATCTGACTGTCTGACTCACACTGTTACACTGGGTGACATGTTCCTTCATTACAATGAACATGAGCCTTGTAGTTTATTGTTGAGTCAGTCAATATACACCGTCCTGCTGCTGTAAATACGTGCAAATCCGCCGCTGAAAGTAGTCCCCTAAAAATATGGTACAGTATTTACTATTGAGAAATGTTTGCTGAATACAACACTTCCCAGTTGTTTTAGGAGATTTATAATTTAGTAATAATTATTGAAAATTAAAATATAATACTGATTAAACTATAGTACTGAATATACTGTATGTGTGAACTGTTTCGAAGGTTTATATCTTCAATAGAAATGAAAGCTGAGCTGAGTGCACAGGCAGGAAGTAGTAACACATTGTTTATGTGTGTTTGGTATTTGTTGACAATAACAAAAATGTAGAACATAGACTTATAGCAAGCATTATCCTTTAAATCAAATACATATTTAGGTCACTTGGATGATGATACAAGTAATTAGTAATTTACAAATCTTGAAATGGCACATTTTTATAGGACCAGTGTGTAAAATTGCAGATTGTAACCTCAGCGTGTAGTAGAATCTAGTGTGTCCTTCAGGTAACACAAAAGCCTGAAAGACCCTCTCTAGAGCCAGTGTTTGGTGTGTCTGTTCTGGGCTACTGTAGAAACATGGCGGTGCAACACGGTGGGCTCTGTGGCAGAAGACCTGCTCCCTGCTCCCTCCCCTACAAAAGCACAACAATTTGTAGTTTCAGGTGATTATACACTAATGAAAACATAATTATGAATATCAAATTCCATTTCTGCCAATAGAGCTCCTAAAGCCACACTGGTCTTTTAAACAAGCTGCAAATTGCCAGTTAGTTTTTTTCTGATTAACAAACTAATGAGTTGATTTCAACTCCTGAAACGAGCAGATTTTCACAGGCAAATGGAATCATCGCCCAAGTCTTGGATTTTCAAGAAAAGGCAAACCAATAGATTTCCTCTCTGATTCTGTCTCACATTAAGGAGGCACAGAAATGTAAACCTCCTTCTCTGTAGTCTTTCTTGTCTTCCCTCCACAGCTGCAGGCATATGCACCGGGCCTGATAAGGCATTAACATTCCAGGCCTGCGGAGCAGGATCAGTCTCCTCTATTGTAATTACTGCGGTCCACTCCTGCTCCACATCTACAGCAGGTAGCTATTAGACTGAACAGAGTCAACATGCTAGCCATTTCAATGCAGCTATCACTAGAATCAGAAGGAATCCGGATCAGAACACATAATCACCATCATGGTGCAAGAGAAATGAGACGTCACACACGGCTACAGCGGCACACAATAAAACGGCAGATTAAGCACTAGCAACTGAACAGGGTAATGCATGAAAACTTAATGTGGCTATGCAAATACTATGGCACTACCGAATGTATATGTTCTTCTACCGAGCTGCAGTGATGCTGTACTCCCCTGATGCAGCACTAAAGCATCCTGGCCACTGAATTCTGTGGACAACCCTTGAAAACCGGACTACAAAACTACAGCAAACGCTTTATATTTATGCAACGGAGACGAGCTAATGTGCATTCTGAGTTCGACTCAATACTGATAACAGGGGGTTTGTGAAGGAGTGTGTGGGAGAAGAAGACTGCAGAAGGAGTGGGTGGGCAGACGCAGCGATGAACTCAAGAGGTGAGTATGAATGAGCAGTGAGGATTCAATATTTCTGCTGTCATAGCACAGAATAGTACATGTATTGTGGGTACGGTGAATGCAGCATCATCCTCTGTATAATGTATGGAGCTACAGAGCTGGAATGTGTCCTGACAAGGAAAAACAAGTTGGGGATTTGTTATACAGGTGTAAACTACTGCACCACGGCTGTCTGCAGCTTTTAGAAAGCATCATTTTGAACTAAAATGACTTTAATGTTGCTGAGATACAGATTTAGGACAAAAGAGCCAGCATCACACTGTAAAAAATGTGTGTAACATCTAACAGACATCATCTTCAGTTGTACTAAGAAAAGTCAGGTATTGCAAAGCTCTGCATTAATCTAAATATTCAATAACAACTTCAGATCGTTTGCTTTGTCAGAAGAAAGTAACTTTTTTCTGTTTAGTTCATTTAGGATCACAGCAGTGCATGTAAACAAAAGTCAGCCGGCTCAGTAACTGGACAGAGGTTGGGTGAGATGTCATCTCACCAGATCTGTAACTCTCATCTAAACATGATGTATTTTACACTGTGATTTGTCTTCAGTTCATTTCCTTCCATTAAATTCTCATTCCCGAGAAAAGTATCTCTTAGAGACCTCACAAATTTCTTAGAGAAAAATTTAAAATTGCCGCGTTGTCATTCGTCCAAACAAACCAAACTAAAGGAAGGACATTGGCATTCTTGTTGCATCATTAAAGTGGACATGCACCTCTCATGGTACATTTTTGCACTCACACTGGCCAGGCATGAACTAAGAGCTAAGACATGAAGTCACATGGACTGACAGGTAACTCATTCGTTAGAATGTGCTGATCAGAGCTGGAAATCAAACTCCACTGACTTTACTGAACCCTTCGTGTTTATTTATTTGTCTGGTGTAAAAAAGCTCAAAAGCTCACAAAGAAATAAGTGATTATACGTTTTGTGTGTCAGTCTTTCAGGTCTGAGATTAGAGTTGACGTCCACTCACAGACCTGCTATTGTTTTGTTTTTTTATTAACCACATCTACCTATCTCACCCGGAATTATGCCTCTCTGGGCTGCATATATGTTTCTTTTATACTATACTATACTAAATAACAGTTATAACGTCTCCTCTGGAAAGCAGTCTTACGTTTGGCAAACCAGAGTAGATCACTTGCAAAAGTACTATGCATGCATGAATGCACCCTTTAACAACAATAATCCAGAGTTTTACAGAAACTACTCTTACTGATGTTCTTGTCTGATGATAGAGTTGTCCCTTGTATAACATAAACAAAGACAAGCAGGAAGAAACAGGATTAAAAAAAAAACAGGTGCTGGATATTGTTATATTAAAGTTTACTGTCACTGTGTCACTGTGTGGTCACAATGCTTCACTCTATTCTAAATGAGCAACTACCTAAATACACAGAGTAGGAGACAAGTACAACACACCTCTTTGTAAACTCTTTTTAACTTTTAGATGCACCAGAGAAACTCTCTTGCACTGAGACACATATGTGTTGCCCTTGTTAGCAAATTTCTTATCGGGAGCTCACTTTCATAGTAGCTCAGCTTTTGAATTTATGTTAAATTTCATATCTTTTTATTATAAAATCCAGGGTGTTTGGTCTGATTTCTTTCCACACCACAAACAAATCCACACCACAGTTTGCCTGGACAACAAGCAGACCAGTATTTACTCTGTTCAACTGACAGCTTTCACACCAACCTAAGTGAACCAACGCAAATGACCAAGTGCGCAGTTTGTTTGAACAGCACCAAACAGGTCTGGTGTGAAAGCACCCCTATGGATCCAAACCTCACACACCACATGAGGTAAAGGCCGCGTACATGTGTGTCTCTGTGTGTATTTGTGCGTTCCACTCTCCCCGTATGAGACACACACATCACATCAAAATAAGCAGCTTATATTGTTTCAGTAAATCCAAAATTATGGACACTCTGTGGGAGGACTTGTAACTGCTATGCCAAATTTACAGCTTTGCACAGTGCAGTAACAGATACAATGGGGGGTGGGATGGGGGGGTGGGGGGGCTGAAAACTACTATTTCCACATGAGGAATAACAATAATTAGAGAGAAATATACAGAGAGAGAAAGAGAGAGATACCCCACTGTTGAGAGAGGAGCACAGTGTTACTGTAATTATAACTTGTGAAAGCCGGTGCTCTTGCAGCAGATTCCATCTGAGCAAACACTAGCGGTGCAGAAAAAACTCCAATCTCATTGATCTAAGAATTCTAATTGAGGGAACGCCAGACACTCCACAGATGGTGCAACATGCAAACACACTGCAGAGCAATTAGAAAAAGTAGTTTCTTCCTCTCCTTTCCGCGATTATTAGAGGATACTGTTTCCCCAAAACATGATGTGGATGGAGCCGATAAAAGAGCGGGAAGTTAGAGGAAGGAGGGAGACGCAGAAGGAGGGATCGTGTTGGAATGGCAGGATGAAAAAGTCTGATTTTACATGAGACCTGACAGATGTTTTTTTCTGAAGGCATTTCGATTTTATTCATCAAACAAGGAATATTGCTGAAACATACAAGCTGTCACATCTACATTGTCTGCATACAAACACAGCAGCTGTTGTCCCCAACATGTCACACGTGACTAAAAGTGCAGGTGCAACATCTGTTCATGGATCCACATATTTCAGCGCGTCTTAGCAGCATTTTACAGCTACCTATATACAGAGAGGGATTCAACATTAAAATACAGTAAAGTATATAAAAACTTTTTTTTTAGTTTCATCGCTCACTCCCTTAAAGGACAAGCCACATTCATACGGACACAGTCACATGCCAGAGATAACTTGGTAATTTGGGGGTTCAGTATCTTGCCCGAAGACACTTATACATGCAGAGGAGCCGGGGGTCGAACCACCGACCCACTCTACCTCCTGAGCCACAGCCGATATTTAGAAAAGATGCAAGAATTTTGCCGTATTTTTCATTCTGCCGCAAGATTTCCATGGGTGGTGGATGTCATGTCAACAGCTGTTTGACATCCGTTTGCAGGGACGCTGCGGTTTACCAGAACCTCTTTGCGCACATCACATGAGGTGGCGTATCAGATCAAGTCAACACAGCGGGTTATTTATTCTTGCATTTTTCTGCATGCCTGTCATACCCCACTAGCCCCGACCTTGGGCAACGTGTTCATTACAGCATCCTAATGTTCTATTAATTTTGCTCTAATTACCCCACATAGTGCTGGACGAGGGTTGAGAGGATGAAAGAAGATTGCAACAGACTGAGAGAATCACAAGGGAAGAGGGGTTGGTGGGTGAGGGGGGAGGGGGTGTGTGTGAAGCTGACAGGGAACAGAGGAAGGGGATTGCAAAAGGACTCCCTGCTGCTGCACCCTACTTTTGGGAGGAGGCGCCTACTGTAGGACATGAAGGAGGGCGGAGGGAGAGAAAGGAGGGTAGAAACGGGAGTCAATTGAGCTGTGATTTGTAGACCAGAAGCAAAGGTGGAAGATAAAGCAGGACAGGGTAGATTAAGTAGCGCATGGGAGGCAAACTCAGCCAGTTGGCTCAGCGTTTGCTGCTTTTAGCCACATGAAAAGTGCCAGAGAAGAAGGATGGGGGGGGGAGAAGGAGGAGAAGGGAGTGAGGAGGAATAGTTAAAATGCATGTGTGTTTGGATGTCTGCGCTTTATCTGACTGTGATGACAGTTCTAATGTAGTATTAAAGGCAGAATAGTGTGTGTAGGGAGCAAAGCAATATTTCTGTAATTTTCTAAATGGTATCTAATACAGTAGAGGTTTAACACTATTATTAGCTCTTGTGTTCTTTAACCTCTGGAACATTTGAATCTTGTGTAAAATCAAAATTTAACTAAGTACATTCAGCATTTATAGTGTGAATTTGTATGTGTGCGTTTGAGTGATAAAAAGACAGAGAAAAAGGGCAAGAGATCAGACGACTGTGTGAATATAAAATGCGAGAGTGTTACTGGTGTGTAGATTGGAAAATGCCAGTCTTTCTTTATTACTAGAGCAAGGGGTCAGTTATGTGCCTGGGCATGGGAAGATGAATGTCTTCTGGCTGTAGTGGAGGAGGAAGTTCAACTCATAACTGGGCCATAATAACCTAACGTCATGGAGGCACAGTTAACCGGCTCCAGAGATGAAATGTCAGCAGCTGTCACGAAGCTGACAAAGTTATTTAAACTGTTAGGATCAGGAGATGTAATATTCAGACCTACAGTGTAATATTTATCGAGATAAAGTTTGCTCAGCACACATGGGATTTTTCAGCAAATCCTCGCCTCAGATTTGTAGTGACACACATAAACAGCTGGCAGCTGCCCCGTACAACAGGCTTCCAACGCTGGCCGCTCTTCATAGTGCTGGCTTCATTTGTTATTTAGGGAGGAAATATGTCGCTCATTCACTTTCAGAGTTACACTGGGACACGAACCATATTGGTGCTGTTGGCTGAAAACCTGTGAATCAACAGTGTCAACTCTCCAGGAAAATAGTCTCGTTTTTTTAGCACGACGAGGATTCAAATTTCAGTCTCCATTACACAGTTAGTTAGTTTATGGCTGCTGAGTCCTAGAGATGGAGATGCTGTGCAAACAGGTGGGTGGTGCTTGTGGCTTCTAAGAGCCCCATATAACTGTTGCCTGGTGCACCTCTATACCTCTTAACTATTAACATTCAGTGGTAAGGGTAAACAAAGTGAGTACAAGTGATCAACGGCGTGCAGGAGACTTTTCTTTCACAGTTATTAACACCCAGAAGAAATTGAGATTATCAAACATAAGAGGAACAGATAACGTGCTGCATTTCCAGTCGACTGTCCTGAGCTTTTAATAATCAACCTGCTTTTATCTATGGTGTTTTTATTCTATTTGCTGTTTGTTCAAGCTGCAGTATACTGCATATGGTAGCTGATGCCGTCACTTCATATCAGTATACATTGTGATCCATAGCTTTCAGTCACAGCTTGTGGCCTTCATCGCTGGATGGAGTTCTCTCTGTTTCACTGAGATGATTTTGTTCTTACCATGTGAATTAGATGTAGAATTTAGGTCTTATATGCGGAGGGAGATCTTAAGCCTGGTCTCTGTTCAACGATGGTTTTCCACCATGTGGGTGGTCGTCCTGATCTCCCTCTGGCCAGAGAGTCTTTGTGGGTTAACTATTAAGGAACTTCTAGCAAAATATTGCGATTAAGTACATTTTCTGAAAAACTAATTGAGAAACTTCAATGATAAAGTAACCAGACATGTCTGTTTTTGTTAGCTCAGCAAATAAAATGCTCGACAAGTACTTCATCAAAGTAACTCATTACATATAGAGATGCAAAAATATTGTCATAATCCAATATTGGCATACAACTACTCTTTTTTTTATTATCATTATCATTCATCACCAATGTTCATACTATACATGATGGCATTGGTATAGTGTGACAGCTGAAAAATAAGTATCATGTCATTATAAACATTATCACATCATCTAGCCCTAACAGAGCTTTTGCTTTATCTAACAGAGAAACTAGGGATGTTGCTGTTTTTTTCCAATTTTTTTTTCCATTTCATGCCCCCAAAGGTCAGGAGAAAATTCAGAAAAAACTCTGATCACATTCTCATTAAACTGGAAACAGCTTAGTTAATTTCCTATCTACCTAAAACAAGTTGTCCTTACCATCAATTATTAGCTATTAGCTGCAACAAAAACACTGTGAGTCTGTTCTTTTTAACCAATATTTTCCTTCTAGACTGTCGTGAGGTCCGGTTACACAAAATCCTTCCCAACCGGAATTCAAAACAAACTTAAAAGTAACTTAAAACATACAGTATATATTTGACTTTGAGGTGAGTCGACTGTGTGGCAGCACCAACCTGTGCATATTCACTTTAGCACTGACATGAAAACTGAAATGACATCCGTAGTTTTTAATTCCTACTATCTGCCTTAATTTGTGAAAGAGGAACCTAAATATCTTCCCTCTGTCATTTCTAAACAGTTAAACAGTTTTCACAAAGCTGAATTTTTCCATTCCACATTACACAATCGAGGTGACACTGGGATGAGTGATGCAGATTTGCAATGTGGCTACAGGCAGGGCGCCAAACTCTCTTTAACATGATTACAGAAGATACTATTAAGATGCAGATACAATTCATCATAGAAAATGGCCTATTTTTCTAAGGATTATTTTTCCTACAGTGGTGGGCCGGCCAGAGCCGTCACTCCTACAGTAGCTGTCAGGACGTACCATAGCTGGCTGAGAATATGCCGTCTCTGACTGTGGCACACAACAGAGAAAATGAGATCTTGGCTAAATGTATTTTAAAAAAGGGACAGTCAGAGATGAGCAAATGTGTCCATTCATCTCTTCAGTGTGGTGCAGAGTGAGAAAAAAACATGTTATGCAGCAGTAAAAGACTGCATTGGACAACACAGCCAACAGAGAGGCTTGGTGAGCACTGTGCTAAACACTAGAGCATCCTGAATGATTCAACCTTATAGAAAACAAATTGGTGTATCGCAGCAAACTGGGTGGGGCAGAAAGGAAAGTTAAAGTGTGGGCGCATAAGAGTGGTCAGGGGTGACCCGGGTGATCCCGAGGTAGATTTTAAGAAAAGATGGGATGGGAGGAATGATTCTGTTGGGGACAGTTTGTCCAGTACAGAGCTTATACAGGAAGTAGAGAGGATCAACTCCTCTGCTCGTCCACAAAGGGAAATAAATCTCTGTCTTTCTTCTTGGTGGAAATGGACAGGGGTCTCCAGGGCCTGCTGATCTCCAGCCATTGAGAGGACTATTTTTCTTTCTCATTCTCCTGCTCTTAGTATCACCCTCCCTTGTCCCCTGCTAAGTCTCTCCATCTCACTTCTCACTTTCTATTTCCTGGAAATGTCCATCTCTCCAACTCTAGTAATTTATTTGTCACTTTTGACTCTATCGCATCCTTTCTCCTTTTTTTTTTCAATTCCAGTTCTCTTTTTTTCCCCCTCCTCCTCCTCCTCCTCCTCCTCCTCCTCACTCTGCCTTCCTCTCTTATGATGTGTTTAGCATTCAAGGCCTCTCACTGCTGCATCACAGGCCTGTTTGTTTCATCGAAGAGAGAAAGAGAGAGAAAAAAGATGCAATTCCTCAGGGACAGAGTAAAATTTCTATATGCCTTTGCACTGTGGAGAACAATGCATCTGCATGGATGCACAGTCACATACGTGCAAGCTGCGAATACTGAAGACTCACAAAAACACAATCCTGAATCTTTGCATAACAAATGGTGCAAATGTATGTCTAAATACACTCAGTTGGCAGTTTATTAGGTATAGCTTATGTAGCTAAAATAATGTGTAGTGTATAGTGTGATACAGCAGTCCTGCTAGAAATCCTAACGTCATGATGGTTATAATTTTCAGTTTCTGTTTAGATAGGTGTTGATTCAACTTGATGGTTATTTTGGAGACTGCAGTTTGTGGTACTGTTGATATGTATTGCATTATATGGACAGGCGTATATTATTTGTTCCAACCCATTTATAACAGAAACATTAATTTGTTCGCCATATCATAGGGCTCCAGGGCTGGAGCCTATCCCAGCTGACTTTGGGCGAGGGGGGGTTACACCCTGGACACGCCGCCAGTACATCACAGTGCTGACATATAGAGACAAAAAAAAACCTTCACACTTACACCTACAGGAAATTTAGAATAGCCAATTAACCTGGATTGTGGGAGGAAGCTGGAGTACCCAGCAAGAGGAGAACATGCAAACTGTGGAGAGGCACAGAAGGGCCCCAGCTGCCCAGAGACAGCTCTTCAAAATCATCATGAAGGTGAATCAACATCTCTCTAAAACAACAGCAAGGGCTGAACCGAAGAAAAAAAAAAAGTCACATTGCGATTAGTTGGAATGATCATTTTTGCATTTCATTTTCTCTGAAAAAAAAAAAAATACAACAATGATGATGATGATGATGATGATGTGATTTCTGTTGGGTACTGTACAAGTATGTTCCTTCACGTCTGGAGAATACGATTTGGAGTAAGACCACAATGCTTCATATATGGTATGTTGTGACATATTTTACCTTAATCCAAAAAGAACAGGTGTACCTAATAAACTGAGTGTATATTCCCCCGTGAAGACACACACAAATATGCATCTCTGATTTATACACCCACCCAACCAAGACGGCACACATGCACAACACGCCCACTCTTCATTATGAAGCATAACGTGAACTAATAAAACCTTAATACCCATCCAGTGTTAATGCTCATTGCCATTTGACTTCGACACTTAACTGTAGTTCAACACCCATGCAATTAACCTCCAGTCGTTTGCATGTCAAATGTGGAGGGATGATTTCCTCAATCTGCCCCCCCCCACCTCACCCACCCACCACCCCCTCCCTCACAGAGACGCAGGTCAACGAGCTAATGAAGAGTCCTTTCGCAATTCATGTTGGAGTTAAGTACTTTAAATCCTCCATTGCTTATTAGAGAACTGTACACAACGCATCCCTAACATATTCCAATTAGACGCGAATTATCAGGACATTAAGCATTCACATTCACAAAGCTCCATGTTTACTGAATCGGGACAAACTGGGTCATATTTGGTTGTCTTAGATGCCTGTGCTGACATAGAGAATTCGTTTACTGCGCTCCAGCCCCGCCAGCTCTATTCTTCTACACCAGTGTCCCCAGATAGAGTCTTAACCTGGAGGGCGGCTAACACACACACACACACACACACACACACACACACACCCACACACCCACACACACCCACACACACACCCAAACCCACCCTCTCACCAAAAAGCACAAATATATCCACATACACAACCACATACACCCCCCTTGAAAAAACCAACAAAAAACCCCCCAAAACAAACAAACACACGCCCACGCAGAGCTGGGTGTGTGTAATTAAAAAGCAGCGGAGCTCTGTGGAGCAGAGAGAGGCTATCTGAGGAGAGAGGGAGGTGGGAATACTCCGCCCGTTCAGCCTAAAGGCTTCCACTAATTACCTGTCAATGACAAGGAAGAGGGAGATCTAAAGTGGTAAATATTGTCCCAAACTGTCATCCTCAATGAACCATGCATTCTGCAATTCAGTTCAAGGATAATGCCCACTGACTTGGGAAATAGGATAAGATGCCATATGTTTGTGTAACTTAGGGATAATTAGTTCAGAATCTGTTCCAAACAAAGTGACACCGTGGCATTAAACCGTGTGATACCAACTAAAGGTCAGCTGACAGACACACAGTAATCGGAAAAGATGCTGAAAAGATGCTGAAAACAGGGATTTTTTTTTTTTCAAAAGCTCATTTTAATTGCAGATTTAAAGATTTTGTTTTGGATGTGACGCAGACAGTTGACTCAGGTTTAAGTCTGTCAGGTAGAATTGTGACTGATGGATGTCAATAAGCTCACAGCTGGATCTGATGGAGTTTTTCCAACCCAGGGGAAAGGATGATGAACAGAAAGGGAAAGAAGAAGTGAGCATATTTATGCAAGACACAATTATTTTTAGATTATTCTAATCTTTGCCTAAATTCTTTTGTGTTTGTAGAGGAAGATATGGAGGCTTCACTGGGTTAACCTGCACAGAATCCATGACAAGCACAACATGAGGTAGACTACTACATTTACCAACAAAATTCTATATGTAGTCAAATTTAAATGATTAGTTTTTCATTTAAGTAATTTTTTATCTTTCTTTTCCATTGTAAATATCATAAAATATCTACCTCAGAATTCCTGCTTCTAGTGTTGATAAGCAGCATCTAGCTAAACAGGAAGGAGTATATCTCCTGATGTTTGGCTGGGGGTGGGGGGGTGGGGGGGTGTTGAAATGCTGAGCAATTTCAGTTCTGTAGTTCTGTCCCACAATCAACAATCTGTCTGCAGCTCTCTTTATTTTCTACTCTCTAATTCCCCCCCTGCATCTATCTTTCCCGCAGACCCACAAGCTAGCAGCAGCTTCACTGCAGCTACATGACTAATTTCAGAAGCCCTTTCCTCCCTCTACCATGAGCTGACTGGACGTCCAAATTAATCAAACACATCAAAAATCAACCACGTCTGAAAGTAATTTTGTGTGGTTCTCATTGGATAGCTATATATTTAATAGCTAATTATTTGATTGGCTAATAGCACTAGCTCCACGCTCTTTACTTACTACTTATTTTTTACCTACAGTTTAACAATGACATAATCATTTAGAAAAGCAAACAAACACCTTCAACTGTGTTCAGTTACAAAAAGTCAATCTCCACCTGCCAGCAAATAGACTCAAGAATTAGCCATTGGCCATGTTTTGTATTAGTATTTTACCTTACTGTCTCTGTTATTGACTGCAGACCAAAATACACTCAAATTTCAAATGATTTTAACTGATCAGGCCTCTTCTGTTCAGATACAACCTTTGCAATTGCACCATAATCACACTGTGAAAAATGTCAGTCACCTGAAAATACACAACCTCTCATCTAATCCAACATCTGCAAGACTTTGTTCACAAATATTTGAAGCAAGTGTGTCACAGCCACCTTTCTGTGTGTGGAGATGAGCGCTGGGAGACAGAGGGAGGCGT
This sequence comes from Seriola lalandi dorsalis, assembly GCF_002814215.2. Classification (NCBI taxonomy): domain Eukaryota; kingdom Metazoa; phylum Chordata; class Actinopteri; order Carangiformes; family Carangidae; genus Seriola; species Seriola lalandi. The sequence goes on from NW_019525348.1 coordinate 3,848,420, forward strand.
ACGCTTTTGGATGACGACTTTTTTGGAAACGATCAATAAACAAAGCATTCGCTGTTTCAGATTTATCCCTACCAATTAGGTGTTAAGCAGACATTTGAAACAGTATGTGCCAGATAAAAATTGTGTCTGCGATCAAATGCAACTCAGTGAGTCAGTGACTGTGTTCATTTTCATATAATCCATCTTTGCAATGTTGTAACATTAATATGTGGGAGAGATACACACAGAGATTCAGTTGAGAATCTGAGAGGGAAAAAAATGATGCTTCTCACGTTTGTTTGGTGTAAGAGGTTTATAAAACATGCACATGTCGAGTATTAAAGTATAATTGCTCCACCTAGTTCTCTAAACCCAGTTAAAGAGGTAACTAGGTCAGGTCAATTCAGGCACGATCTGAGCGTGCACACTAATTCAGATAAATGTATAGCAAATGGATAAGGATTGAAGAGTAAACTGCTACTGATTGATTTATTTGTCTGCCTACACAGCAACACTCAATAGGGGCATCTACAAGATCAATAGACAAGTCAGCTTTTCTAATTAATGTCCTTCAAACAAACATACAGAAACTAATGTCTTTAGCCATGATAGTGGCGTGTAGCTATGGAAACGTTGGTCAGTCCACCACTGTGGGACAGAAACTTTAGGAAACAACTGTAGGATGGATTGACATTAAGTTTGTTACAGAAGTCCATGGTGCCCACAGGGAGGATTTTACAAAAGATTTATCCACTACTTTGGTTTATGGCCAAATACCTGCAGTCAGCTATACTGCGTTTAGTGCTAACCATAGACTGATGTTAACACTGTCAATGTATGTAAGCGGCATAGGCCCTGTTCAGACCTGGTATTAACATCCATCTCAGCTGATCCAATCACAAGTGGTCAGCTCTAAGTACAGGTGTGAACGCACCAAAGGCGCTTTGAGGACGTATTTGAGATCTGATCGCTCAGACCACATTCACAAGTGGTCCGGGCCACATTCTTTTGGCAGTATGAACAAAAATGTGCCATATGCCACCGTGAAGAACCACCTACTCAACTGACGTCCTCTACCACAGTCTGATTAGTCGTGTTTATTTGCATTTGCATTTGTAAGTGGCCACTAAAGATGCATGTGGAAACACATTCTAATGCCAGGTGTGATGTACTTGGAGCTGTCCACATGTGATCGGATCACCTGAGACACATGTTGATGCCAAGGCCATTAGCATTTAACGTAGACCATCGATGTGCCTGAAGATCTGGTATGGTTGTAGACCCTTACAGTGAACAGGCATTTCAGCTGCATTTTTAAGTCGTATAAATTGTATTTCTAGGCTTCAAATCTACTTCCTTCCATTTTACATGTTACTATAGCAACTTTGTGTTGGGCTCTGAGCAGACACTGTGTCTTGTTTTAAATAACAAATCATCCTAAATGTGCCTGAACAGAGTCAGTACTGGACCCTCTTCTCCTGTCACGTAAATCGGACTAAATGTATCCATCTGCAGAGTGAAGTTGTCAGAACAGTTCCTCTCACACCAGTTGCCTCAGTAAATTTTAATGTGTTTTCAGGGTGGAACATCTAAGCTGCTTCAAAGGTCGAGAAAGTAATGTGAAATACCTGGGAGACCATGTTTCTCTGGTATTGTAGCGTTTATTTGTAGGCTGACAGAGACCGACAAGGAACATTGGCAAAAAGATGACATAGAGTCCCGGCTGGACTCATTACATTAGACCACTCGGCTACTGGGAAGCTCAAGATACCTGAGTGTTTTATGGATTTCTATTAAAGCACCAGAAGAAGAATTTCTCCCTTCATACATACTGTACATATATACACAAGTACATCAGGGGCACTATTATGTAGCATTTAACTTAAATGTTCATGTTAAACCTAGGAAGAGAAAAAGTTAAGATTTTGTCTTATGACCTTCCTATATTACAATTTAAAAACATCTGACACAAAATGTATATGTGTAAACACAGAAAAATCAATCAGGAGATGTACACTTCTCCACCAGAGTGCACTATGTAAGGCGCGATGTTGTAAGGCTGTGTTTTATTACGCCACTTTTTGGCAAGGTGTTGGCGCAGCAGGGCCATATGCTGTGTGTCTTAGTCCAGTTGGACCCAAAATGTGGCTCTAAACGGTGTGGAGCTTCTGCCAGAGTGAGACAGAGAGCAGATCACTCAGCCAATCAGTCAGCTACACGAGGATGGAGGGAACAGCCTGGAAAAGAGGTTTATGGGGAAAGTCTGTGGGTTTGTAGGAGCGAGCCTATTAATCACTTATAAAGCTGCTTCTTAAAAAGTTTTGTGTGCTACTGTTCTTGTTCATTAGAAACTGGTACCAGACTGCTGTTGCAAGCCGTAGCAGGTCAATACAGACATGAATGCTAACGTCACTTACATACACTGAAAAAAAACTATCATTTGATGAACTATTTGACAACAAACTGCTATGTCAACATACGTAAGCTCACATAATGATTAAAAAAAAAAAAGAAGAAATAAAACTACCTCTTTAAACTTGACTCCTGACGAATTTACAACAGCTTGGGTTGGAAGAGAATTTCTGATTACTTATGTGATGACAACTGTGAATTTTTTCCAGATTAGTTCTTCTTTACTGGCTGTTTGTGTCTTTGCTCAATAACAAGCTGTGGTGCTGAATGTCTGTTGCAGTCTTCACAGTGTGCTGTTAAACTGAGCAGTGTTAGACAGGCTGACTGATGAGTCATTGGGGAGAGTGTGTGTGTGTGTGTGTGTCCTGATATACCAAATGTATTTAACTCACACAAAGTTCATACTCGTGGTGGAGAAAAAGATGGCTACTTTAACATAACAGACAGACCTTCATTCGCTACTCAGAATTTCTGCTCATACTATTTCTTTTCTTTTATACACATCAGATTTATATCTGCTACTACGTCTAAATCACAGTTTTGATTTGATGCATCTTTTCAAACACTACTTAGTGTTTTTTGCTTTTCTTTTTTTGTTGTTGCTGTATCTCCTCCTGCAACTTAACACTGGCTTAGGCAGCCTGCTGTGAGACCCAGAATTGTGAGATTTGTCTCAGCTGAATGATGTGCAGTTTACTTATTGTCATGGCAACACTTACTCTTGATGTTTGGAGCATTCATATATAGGACTGTATACTGTATGTATCAGAATCTGATTTGATTTGATACATTCCCTGCAGGCACACAGATGGCCACCAACGTCAGTACATGTTGATATTTGGTTGATTACAGGTTGCAGTCAGGTGACCAAAAGTCAATGTCAGGACAATGTTCAGATGATGCGCTGACCATTTCAGACACCTATAACACTGATGATGATGATGGTTACTTTTAATCATTAACCCATGTTCATATAAATGAACTCAGTGTGTGGCCTCCAGGCTGCTAACATACATGACATATCTGGAGAGACGACAGATGAACTACGAGCTAGGCAGTGGAAAACTGCATTTCTCCGCCTGTATGTGATGGACTTTCTCTAGATGTTTGGATAGATTGTTCGTGTTCCTGCACTGACATGCAAAAGACTTGTTGCACTTGTGGCAGCGAGCACTGTCAGCATCGACTCCAGGGAAATGTAACCACACTTTTGCATGTTTAGTTCTCGCCGCATTGTGTGTGTGTGTGTGTGTGTGTGTGTGTGTGAATGGTGAAAATGCATCATAAATAAATGTCTTAATCAGAAACAGAGTTACTGGGATAAAATGCTGAGGATGACTTTAATGTGGAAATAATAAGGAAGAAATCTATTTTCTTAATTTCTCCAATACCATGAGTAGAACCAATAATGTTGCAGCATATCGATAATTTCAATAATTTAGCCCTAGAGCCTGTTTAACGCCATTTAAAACCACCCCTACTCTAATGCAAATGTCAACTTGACATACAATACTGACGACGGATGGTGTCGACGGTTTTCATACATCTCATTATTCTAAAAACATCTGCTAAACATCACAATGACATTTAGCCAACGCTGGAATTGGACGTCAATCCAATTTTCATTTCCGACCAAAATTTAACATCTCCCACAGAGTTCAACGTATTTCCAACGTTACACCAATGTATCTGCTGGGTTGGAGCAAACATCCCATCGGTGTCTTGTTGGAAAAAAACTAGAGCTGAGACACCAGGAGCTGCGGCGTCTACTCTCTCCTGATGTACTTCACACATAGAGTTTAAGAAACCATCTGTAACGTAAGCATCGGAACATAACTGAAGGCTCGTTGAGACCTACAAAGACTGGACAAACCACACATAAAGACCATTTCCACCTTTCACAGTCAGGAAGGTGAACCTTATGAATGACTAAATGAAGTAGACAACACAGAGTTTGGGTGGGCTCATGGATGTAGAGATGTGGACAACACAGAGGTTACAGGTGAAGCTCTTGAACTTTTCACTTCAACCAGTTAGACTTTGCCGTGACTTCTGTGAGCCAATCATATCATTGTTGTCAAATTTTAAAAGTCTCCCTTTCTCTGCTGCTTTCTGTTTTTCTTTAAGAGTCAGATCGATGCAAAACTGCCTTCACCCTATTACTTCCAGTGTCCATCAGTACCAGCCGTCCACCTGATCCTTCTGCTGAGCTTAGCAACAATCCCGCTCAACGTCACATCCATACAGATCTTCCGCCCGTCTGTTTCTCTCTCTCTCTCTCTGTCTCTCTCTCACCACCACCAGTGTCTAGACTCCACTGGAGGATTTCTGTATGACTCATGCCGTGACTATCCCTGTTAAATGATAGCTAAATAATAATAATCACCAAAGACTCCTCTCATATCCCTTTAATTTTTCCTGTTGAATACACGATGCCAAATAAATTAATTCAATAGCTCTTTAAACCCTTCTTTCATTTTGTCTTTCCCGATTGAAATTATGTCACCACACACGCCTGAAAACACACATGAAGTCTCACAACAACATGACCAGTAATTGGTGAAGCCTTTCCCACAAGCCCTGCGAAAGGTAGGGAGGGAGTGAGGGTAGAAATTTTAATATGCCGTTGCAGGATGGTGATAGCTTGAATAGATTAGAGCCATTTTATAGGCTGTTCAAGTCCCTCAACAATTACCATTAAAGTGCTCTCATGCAGGGCACTGCTCCTCACCCCACAACTGTTCCAGAGGAGCAGGAGCTGTGAAGCTGGGCGGCTCGTGAGGTGTGAGAGTGCGAATCGCCCAGGGAGGACAAGCTGTGTTCATTCCGCACGCTAAGTGAGCTGGAAATAGTGTTACACTTCTTCATCTCATGCCTCAAAACTGACTTTTCTAGAGATTTTTTTTTTTTTCGAAACAATTATCCAAAAATATCAAGTCCTAAAGAGCAAGACCTCAAGAAAGACTGACCTCCTGAATAAAATGCCAAAATGCAAAATATCAGCAGCATTTCTTCCAAAGTTTGAGCACAGACAGTGGTTACAAAGATTCCTTACTGATGTCTTTTTTTCCTGGGCTGTTGTGCATTATCATCTCTTTAAAGTATCATTAAGTTCACATGCCTATATGTACAATATAGTCTCTTCGTCATACTAAGACAATAATCAAGTAAAGCACCTTTTGAGTCTGATTGAAATTGAATGTGTGTGACCCTCTCTCCACCTACAAGCACTCCCTCAGTAAATTGGCCACTTCATTTATTACGTGATGTTCTTAGCCTTGTTAAATCAAGATTATCTTAATGGAGATACAGTATGACTACGACCTCTAATGTACTGCAGCCTTTCTATTATTATGATTTCTTCATGCCAGCTCGCCACTGATACAGTAATAATCCCCATCACGGTCTTAAGGTAGTAATGTACACGTAATAGCACTGCTTAATACTGGTGATACAGGTGATACAGTCAGGATATAAGTGATTATCTGGAGAAGCAATTACAAAGCACATGCTTATTATTAACATAATGGAGAACCTCTATTATTAACCTGTTTGCTTTCTTGCAGTAAGAACTGCAAAGACTTTGGTTTATTTCACTTGGAGAAAAAAGTATTAACAGGCAGCATCAGTGCATGCAAAGTCAAACATGGAGTGTATGAATAATGTGTGATGGAAACACGTGTTAACTGAATAAATGCTTGAGTTATAATTTCTCAACTTGGGTGAGAAACTCATCTAATGCAGTGAAGCCAGTGAGCTTTAAGCGGGACTCCATCCTCACAGCTAGCTGGTTTGACCATTGTGAGGTTCCTCTGATCTCACATACACAATGTCATTTGCTTAAAAAAAAAAAGGACTTGATTGAGATGTCAAACAAATCCACTGTTAATAACAGCTGAGACTCTCCCGCTGTCCAGGATTTAGGTTCAATAGCTTTTTATAGAATCTGAATCCCTCATTCCGTCTGTTCTTCAGGACTTTAGTTTTCCCTCTTGCTGCGAGGAGCTGCTGAAATGAGTCTAACATGTTGTACAGTATATAGTATTAATTCTACTCTATCATTTACTAACGTCTAATTAATAATTGCTGGTTAATCTTCCAAGCACTATGCTGCATTTGAAGATGAACCAGTTGCACTGGCACGTGCAGCTTAAGTTGAGGAACTTAAAATGATTCGATGGTTTCCAGATAAATGTTTAAGCAGGTGGCTTGTAATCGTTCCTGTCTATTGCTCCTGTTTTTACATGGCAGTAAGTATTCCTATTTGATATTTAGCTTAACGCTGACCTGATCCGTTTGATAACTGGTTGCTGCCAAAAAGAAAGACCTAGAAAGACTTTTAGCCTCACACGAAGATCTTAACAAACTTCCACATTTTAGAAACTTGGACCCAAAAACAAAACTGAACTTCATTAGAGTCCAACCATGACCATAATGGCTCCTACTTGTGCCAAGGGATATCACTAAATATATCTTCATGCTGTTGCAGAGCACGGCAACGGCTGATACCCCGCCTTAACAAACACGAGAAGGCTGAGTATATTTTAGAGAAAGTCTGTTTCAACTGAGATGCCAAAAGAATTTCACACAAAAGCAAGACAAAATGCCACATTTGTGTAGAATAAAACATTTCATTTTGGTCACAAATTTCATGGCAAAAACCCAAAATTAAAGTGAAGAGGACAGATAGAAGCTTCCTTTCTTACATACTAAACTAAACTAAGACTCTTACTTGAGATTAGGCAACGATGAGAAGCTTTAGAGTGCACCACACGCCAACACATCATCTCATACTTACTGTGAAAAGCCAAATCCATCATACTGGGAGTTTCATGCTCGTACAGTTTGTGCTACTCAAAGACACAGTGTGAGAATCCAGCTTCAACATATTTTTGTTTGTATATCTTTTTTTCTTTGTTTGTTTGTTTTTTTTTTCTACCCATCTGCGTTATCGTCCTCCCCATGATACAGCTGACCTCGCTCATCTTCTAGAAATACATACATACATGCACGCATGCTACATACAGCCTGGAGCCAGAACTAAGTGCTACAATTTGCGATCGAAACCGCAGAGACGTGACACCATCTCACCAGAGAAGAAGAAGATGGGGGGAAAATGAAATAAGCCAGCAGACTGAAAGATAAACACACACCCACTGATACACACACTAACACGCACAGACAGCGTACTCACTCACACACACGCGCACGCTGATGAATTCGGCGGACTGCACACTGAATAGCTAGAGGGTGGAAACTGTTCAGATGTTGCAGAGACTGGCCACTCCGGTGAGAGGTGAGCCGAGTGTGTTGCCTGCAGAGCGCCTCTCATCTGTTTGACGTGGTATTTGTCATTTGGGACAGCCACAACCGGAGCCGTGGTGGGCCTGCAGCTGATACAATGTGACGGTTATGCAAGGCCGTCTTATCCATCACAGGGGAGTGGCCCACATTCTCTGACTCCCAAATTACCGTCCTATTTGCAGGGCCATACCCTCACTACAACCCCACCTATCACCAGCTGATCTATGGTGTGCCAACAAAGCCAAACAAGGTGTCATCTTGCCGGGACAAATAGGCAACAAGAGACTTATGGGCAGGTGGTAATCCTTCTCACATGCTTCAACTGTGCGATGTCGGAAAATTCGTTTTATTGTGCCCACGAGCCACTGTACAAGTTGTACTCCCAGTCTCATATTTTATTCTTTCTCAAATGCTGTTAGAACATCTTCTGTCCTTCTTCTCTCATGCATGCATTTGAACAGAGTGTCAAGAAATACAAGTGTGTGTGGCCTTTAAAAAAAAAAAAAACTCAGCTGAGGGTGAGAAAGAGAAACGCCATTCCCTGACCTCAGGTCAGATCCGCTGGATTTCACCAACAGAGGTGAGCAAAAGAGCAGCAATAGCATATTTTAGAGAGTTTCACGCCATTTATTAACTTGCGCCCTTACCTTGCTGAGCTGACTGGCCGGTGAGCCGCTGTTGTTGACAGTGTGGCATTTGAAGTTGAGCCAAGATTCCCCCACGGCATCACGTTCTCTGCTAGTGCCCTTGTCAGTGTGGTAGTGGCTGTCAGGGACGGGGGAGGGGGCAGATGAGGGGGGCCGTTGGAGTGCCGTGCAGGACAGGCCAAGGAAGTTAGATGGCCGGATCAAAAAGGCCTCCAGGGCTATGTTAGCAGACACCTGATGGAGGGAGGCCAAGGATTAGGAGTGGGGGACAGAGTGGAGGAAGAGAGGGGAGGGCAGAGATTTGTATATTAGTCATTTAGCAGATGCTTTTATCCCAAGTGACAGCAGGAGGGGAAAAAATAGACGGAAGCGAGAAGAAACAAAGAGAGGAAGCAATTTATCTTTCTCTAGCCTCATTCTAGCTATCTGCTCGAGCCAAATTAACTGCTCATTATTCTAAACCTCAAGAAAAGAGGTAAAGCTACGGGACGTTTAGTCAGATAATCAACCTCTGCCCTGATGACTGTGGCTGTGAGTGTGGGTGTTACTGTATGCAGGGCTTAAAGTAAAAAGAATTAAAAAGAATTCCTGAGCCTGAAATGTTGTTGTTATTTTGTTTTCTTGGGGGGGGGCTGCACAGATTCATTTCTCTTTAACAGCATGTGCACAGTATTTAAAAATACTATATGTCGACATTAACTGCAACAGCTATAAAGTGCAAGCAACTTCTGGACAATTATAATTTGGAAAAAAAGATTTGCACATACACATATAACATTTTTCTCTATTCTCTATAAAATTATGTGCAATGTAAAATACAACTGTAAACAATACTGCTATACTATAGCAACATTTAAATGTTTCCTTCAGAAAAACAGATTATAATGGGAAATAAATAAATATTGAAGATAAAAAAAATTCAGTAACACTGAAGTGCTTAAAGAAGTGGTAAACTGAAGTTTTAAGTGAAATGAAGAAGGCCACGATCACTTATTTCTTCGTTCTTTTTGGGTTGTAAACAAAGAAACTGAAGGACAGATCATGTTCAGCAGTGAACGTGCACACATGTATTTTTGATCGCAGACACGGTCAGTCATTGATGACAGATTGTCAACCGTAACTGCCGCTCCCGGTAACGTAGTTGTATGTTGGAGTGCGCGGACAACAGCTTTATGACCGGGGTCCATTCATGACGAGAGAGCAATTGTTTTTTTGTTTTTTTAACGCAGGTGGCAGACAGTTGCTTCCTCCAGCACACCCTGCAGAAACCAATGCCCTGCTCTTTCAAGCCGCTGGATCCTACACTGCCAGCGGTGCCAAGACCCGCCCCGCTCTGCTCCTGATTGGTTAGTGAAGTTGGTTAGGTTCAGTGTCTGGTTGGGTTCAGAGCGAGAACTGCTTTCCTCTCATACCATTGGTAGGTGAACTTTATTACCTCGAACATGATAAACCGTATCCACAACAAATTCCAAAGTAAATTGACTTTTAATTTTTCATTTTTTTTCTTGCACAGCGTTACGCCGGAGATCCGGCACGGTACCGGAATACTTTAAGCCCTGTGTATGGTCGTCCTGCCATACCTTAGAAATGGCCTGATTGTCTCCAGTCAGTGCCAGGTCAGCGATGCGCTCCACACACTGGACGATGCGAGTGCACGCCCTGGCCTCATTCTGGGCCATCCACAGGATGTGCTCCTCCACTAGCATCATGTTGCTGGCTATGTCTGATATATAGTCCCCCAGCTGTGGAAACACAAGCAGACATGTATGCAAATGTAAGCACGTTCACAATTACATATAAACTGTATGTACAAAGCCCCCACACACACACACACACTCACTCCAAGAGGCAGACTCATCATGCACATCAATCACATCCGCAACAACAGGCGCATTTATAATCTCCAGTCTCAACTGTGAGGGAGGCAACGGTGGCTTCATTCATTATAGGGAGATTTAATTTAGATTAGCAGCTCCAATGGGGCATAATCACTTCCTTGAGATGGCAGTTTGCTATTTACTTACTGTACTTCTCATTGTTGCTTCATTTGACTGTTCTCTATGGGATGAATGAGGGTGGCCTCCCCACCATTGTCTTAGGAATGATAAAACGCAAAGTATCTCCTCATAATATCTCCTCCAGAGTGACCTATGATGACTAATTGGACAAGTGAGAGCTAATATTGATTCTTTTCACTGACTAAGCTCGACACCCTCCCCCTCCACAAAACCTGACCTTCAGCGTTACGCAAAGCCCTGCGATTGCCTCTGGCCGAAGACAGAAGAGAGGTTCACTCAAGGTAAAAACGTAGCTTGCCCAAAAAGAGATGCATCTTCATAACCATAATTGTCATTCAGAGTCCATCGCCGCCATGGGCAAGAGGAAAGCGTATGAGGTGAAAAGTTAAGCTGTCTGGAATCGATTGAAGGATTGAAGCCGGAACGATGACAGCGTGTTGCCATGTTTTTTAGGGCTCTCGCTCCAGTGTCCTTTTCTGGTTGCTCAATTAGGGCTCTTAAGAAACCCTTGCTTCCTTCAGATGAGCTGGTCAAAGGTTTCCTGATAAACCTCATCTTTTAATGCAACAGCAAAACATAGCTTTCAAAAAACTGTAAGCAAGCAAATGCATGAATACTGTAAGAATGTACTGTAATATAAGAATGGGAGAAGTACGGGGGGGGGGGCTGTGTCAGACTTTTTCAAAGGAAAGTGTTCCTTTATTTTGTCATCCTTTTTTTATTGTGTTGTTATGTTTATTATGTGATGGGTTATTGTTCTTTTCCATCCAAGCCCTGTGTGGGATGTAATTGTAACCAAAAGTAATGAATCTGAGTTAAAACAGATAATACAAAAGCAATAGAGGACCACTGAAGTAAATCAAACCATAGGCATCCCATAAAACAAATAAATAAATAAATAATAATAATACGTACAACACAAAACAGAGAAACCAAACCAATCCAAATAACTAAATCCAAAAAGTTGTGGTGTGCCTGCATGATACTCAAACACAGATAAAGACATAAAAAAAAAAACGATATTACATAAATGATGGACGTACAAGTGTGATGCACCTTATCTATCTTTCCCATATTGTCATAAATTTTTTCCGTTGCAATATAATATAAAAAGTAATTCTTTGAATCCTAAAGATTTCACAAATAAAATCAATCTTGGATTAAGTCCTAGATCACGTTCACATGTTATGGTGTAAACAGGCTGTGGTGCATCTCTGTGTATCCACTCTTACATCTCTGCGCTTCTCCACCAGCCTCGTCAGTCTCTCCACCAGGTGTGTGACAAAGATGACGTCCATGACGTCGGTGAAGTGCGCCGCCCTGCTGGTGAAGGCCACTAGCTGCTGGCCTAAAGGCTGAGCGTTGGTGGTGTTAATAGATATCTGGAATAAAAAAAAAAAGCAATATTCAAAGAGGATGATCACACAGTCCATCAACTCAACTCAACAGAGACATAACATTAAACAGCTTCGACAACATGTGATAAATAATAAATGAATGCAATGCTATTTCATGTCACACATGTAGTTTTGTGAACATGATTCCTTTAATGTGGTACAAGAATCCCGTGAGCAATGCAGAATGAAGTCAGCCTGTCTTCAGTCACTTTTTATTATGTATATAAAGGCATACATGCACAGATCTGCAAATACCTGCAGGCTACAGATGAATCAGTACAGATGTTAGTTTCTGTATTCTAGGAATATTAAGTTATTAAATCTTGCTGTTTGTCTGTGTAGGCTGGCAAATATGTAAAAGGCGACATGTCGAACATCATGGTAAACATGTGGAAAAAGACTTGTTTTCTCTGTGTGCACTGATACCTGGGTGAGCTCATGCAGCACGCGGGTCAGTTCACTGGCATACGGGCACTGGGTGTAGTCCTCCTCGGCCCAGCGTCCGGCCCGGTCGCAGCGCCGCCACGCCTTCTTCTCCCTCTGGCTGGAGGGGTTAGGAGCGCTGCCAGAGGGATGGGGGGCAGAGCCAAATGTGGCAGGAGCACAGGGCAAGAAGGCCAGGATCCCAGCGAGAGTCTTTGGCCACCTGCCACACGAGACATCTCCAAATGATCGGGACTGAAGTGAATGCAAGAATCTACACTCACCGCACCAGATGGCAATTTCATACTCCCTGTACTTAGGAAATTATTAATTTGCATATTTGATTTACAGCTAGCTCTAATTATTTTTGCAGAAGACTGCCAGATTCTGATACTTGATTGTGAAACAATGTGCTGTGTTATTAATGACTTCTGACTTAATTAACTATTTACTAACTTTATTAATCAATTTTATTGTCTTTCCACTTTGTGTACAATGAAACTAACAAACTAACTAACTAACTTTTTTTATTTTTCTTTTTTAAATGGCAGAATGCACTGAAAAGGCAGTGTAATGTCTTCTGTGGAGGAGTAACCCAGTAACCGAGATAACATTGTCAAGGTTATTTTGGACACGGCTTGAAGTTTACACATTACAACAGAAAGCTCTGTTACAAACTGAGGGGGCATGGAGGGTGAAAGACGATAGAAATGCATCATGTGTCGAGCTTGACCAACACTAAGGCCTAAAAGTCAGGATACCTCGACATCTGGTGTTTTGATGGTGACCATTTTCCTTTTTAATGTGCCTCTGGCAAGTGCCACAGCTCTATGAAAACGCAATACTAAGTCGAATGCATACCCCTTTTAATGGGCACCACAAATGCGCATGAGAATGATGTGTATTTGAAGCAGAAACCTGATCCTTTCTCAGCCTTAAACAGTAATTACAAGAGTTGTTCATACGGCCATGCAAAGTTCAGTGAAGTGTCCTCTGAAGCAAGAAATGAGACTTCCTCAATAATGTCATCAAGAGCCAAGTCCTGGAGCTGCTCTACCGACCAACCTGTGATAGGGGCCGGGGTGATTTTAAATTTTTCATTTTATGGGTAATGCCTGTTAGTGTTTCAGTAAAATAAAGCTCGTTTGAGTGTAAAAAGTCAGCCAAACAATCACAGTCCACTACATTAGCCTCCATTTCCCTGGTAATAAAAGTACTCCCGAGTTTTGTTCCTTGGTGCTGTTGTAGATTAAAGGTATTTTTTTCCCCTGCCTCTTGCAGCCTTAGGAAAGAGTTTCAATTTGTCTACAATCAAGAGGAAACATGTGTCTCGTGTTCTGGTTTTCTCCTTGAGGCAACATGAAAATCTTCCTGGAGAAATTTAGCTGGAGCAACGCTTAATGTGACAACACTCTTGACTTCCTCTAAATGAAAACAAAGGAGCAGGAGGCTGGTGGTCTGTTCCGAGGGTAGAGACCTGCCATCCCTTTGCTCCACACCCTGTCCTCTTTTCTTCCCTCTCTCTCTCTCTCTCTCTCTCTCTCTCTCTCTCTCTCTCACTTCACATTGTTGCAGCAGCAGCAGCAGCAGCTACTTAGTAATAAATGGCGTTAATTTCGCCCCCAACAAAAAAGTGGGCTCATTTTCCAGCCCATTACTCCGATGCTCCAGCAGAAACAAAGCCTCTGTGCTTGCTGCACTAGAGGTAGGCTGTAAAGTACAGCAGCTAGTAAGGAGAGTACACGACAACAGCACACCCACGGGGCAGGAGGGGTGGAGGATGTGACTGTGTGTGCAGAACTGCAAGGTTTCCAGGCGGTCACAAGGAAAAAGAGGAGTGATGGAGGGCGAGGAAATGTGTCGTCTTTGTTCTTCTTATTATATGAATCCTCAGTCACATGAATATGTGCTCTAGTTTTTTATAGTCTTGCTGTAAAGTTGGATAACATGGAGCTGTAATGTTTGTGACAGTTTTCACAACATACGTCCAATTATTATTAAAATATATGAAGTGTCCACCACTGTGTGTTCTCGGTTCTGGTCTTTCGTGGTTAATGAGCCTGGTGCAATGCAGACCAGGTGTGGCGGATTTTTTTCAGGTTGAACAAAGACCAGTGTCAGAGTCAGACTTAAATATCTCGACTGCACTGTACGTGGAGAGATAATAGCAGAGAGTGAGTGCTCTGATTACAGTATTCATTTTTATACAGAAGACTCTGTAATTGGGAATATTTCTGCTGAATTAAATTATAACGAGGTTAAACTATTATTTTGCTGGAACCCGCCTGGTATCAGCTCTGAAAACCAGTGATTACTGTCCATTAATGCTAATTAAACAGAACTAAAAGGTAAATGAAGAGTACACTTAAGATTCAAGGTTTTGGTTTATCTATATTACTTTACTTATTTTTCAACTGATGAAAGAAAAAAAAACTTTTTTACAGATTAGTTTTTGTGTAGATTAAACAAACAGGATATCAGGCTGCACAGTGAGCTACCACCAAAAAAGTATCAAAACCAACATTTAGAACCTCTCAGCGACTTCATCTTGCTAATGTCGGTTAGCACTTTCCCAGTGTGTGCGTTAAAAAATACTACCTTGTGTTCAGTCACATTAGTCCACATTCACTCAAAGTAAAGAAGGTGACATGGATGACACAGGCACTAAGACCGAGCCTCAGGCTACGTCCGACCTAATACGGTTTAGTTTTACAATGCATCACTTTTGCTATGTTTACATCTGGCGTCCACACTATTCCGGAGTTCTCAGGCGCCTAAAACTGAGACTTTCAGAAACGCAGCTGGACTCATTTTAGTTTGAAAACCCCTGGGTAGCATTGCAGTCTGAATGGGCAGAAACTGAGACTTTTGGGAACAATGATGCCTTGCCTGCTGATCGATTCAGTCACGAGTACCTGACAGTGGTGAGTGCAACATGGATAGCGACCAAAGGTAAAACCACCAATGCGACACCACTTGGAACAGAATCACATTGCTGAATATGAGTACATGGCTCAAAAAAAACAGAGCGAGACAGATAATCACCAAAGTAATCATTCATTAATCATATTCGAGGTAAAAGTTTGAAATAATCATGATATTAGCCCAAGTTTTTAGAAAAATTTTGTTACGCTTAGCACAGTCTTTGCGTAGCTTTATTTTTTACCGTATAGGCGCGAGAATCTTAGCAAATTAGCACATCTCCCAAAATGTTGAACTATTACTTTCAGTCCTGATTGACATGATAGAGCTGATATTATTTGACCACACGTGGACTAGCGGGTGTACGATGCACGGTGTGAGGTGACTCACCTGAAGTCCCCCTTGTTGTTGGTGACTCTGTCGGTGGGGCAATACGGTGCCGATGTCTCCAGAACAACTATCTCCATTTGCTGAGAAGTGTTGCCACGGGAACTGGTCACCAGGCACTCCCAGATGCCAGCGATGCCCACGTCAATGTTGGAGAGGATGACCTCGCTGGAGGAGGAGGAAAAGAGGCGTAAAACTGAACGTGCGTCTGCGTGTTGGTGAACTTGTTCGTATGAGCATCAAATGTCTTTAAACGGTTTGTACAAGGTTCTGGATCAGGATGTGGCCTCAGGTTTGGGGTTGAATATAGTTTTAGGATTAGGTTTGTGTTAGGACTTGATTTTAAAATGGTTTGGATTATTTTTTGGATTAGTTTGAGGATTAAAGTTAGTCCTACAGCAAAAGGGTTAAGGTTAGGGCAACATCTTAAGGATTCTATCGTCAGTGGAGAAATGTGTGTGCATGTGTGTGCTTCACAAAAATCTAATTTATTCGAGAGACCCTTGTGCATGTATGAGTATGCACTGGCTTAAAATGTTGGCTGGGAGTTAAGATGATCATTACTCATGCTTATCTTTCCTACTTTGTCACAGCGATTCCTATCTCAATGGAAAATGCCTGATTAAACAAAAGATGGTGAAACAGTGACAAAGAGCCAATGCAGGCCATTTGCCAAGGCGACTTATCTTGAGGATTTTACTCCTTATGAAAAAAAGGAGTAAAGCCTGCAGAGATTGCTAAGCAACGGGCATTATCACCATGGATATACTACCTCTATAAGAAATGCCAACTGTTTAATTTCCAAATACAATCCAGTTGTAGTCAAATATACACTTTGCTTTGTGTGTACTCAAGAGGGTAATACCTTTTTTGTGATTTAATTAAGCTGTGTGTGTGTTCATAATACAAGTCACAGTACACCACTGTATAAAGTTTTAAATGCAACTTAGGGAACAATGGCACACAAATGGGAATGTGTGACAGTTGACATTAAAATGATAAGTGACGGACTGGACAAGAAACTGAAATCTTCCAGAGTAAAGATGATTAGAGGCTGAGCAGCTCTGATGTGGAGAAGCTGTAATCCCGGAAAACGTTTCTCAGAGGATGTGAGGGAAATATTTATTCAGAAACATTAAATGCCTTCATATTGTCTGCTTCTCTCTCTCTCCTTCTCCCCTTTTGCTCTCAGTATTCTTACTACTAATATAATGCTTTTAGTCTTTTAGCCCAGCATGCATGTTGTGAAAGGCAGTGGAAAACCATCACAGTACTGACGCACAAACCCAAACACATTCACCCCTCCTGGCCTTGAATTCAAGATTTGTATTTCACCTTAACTGCATGTGTTTGGAGTGTGGAAACAAACTGGAGCATCCATGCAAACCAGGGCTGCACAATTAATAGAAATATAATTGAAATCGCAATATGGCCAAGTGCAATATCCAAATCACAGGAGCTGCAATTTTTTTTTGATAAAGGTAAAATGTGTCACTACATTAGTTTGCATTGTTAGCCCCATAAGTATTGTGGTGCTACAGAGACGCCCCGGCCTACAGATCATATTCTCCAGACGTACCAAAACATGTCAACATTTTTGTTTGGTAAAAGACCGACAAAAATCGCATCATCATCATTCAAATGACTGAATGCCTGATGCCAACTAGCGGCCGGAGGCTTAAATAAACACAAGACCACGTCACAAAACCACTGCCACCATGTAAACTATTGGTAAAATATCGATATAGTATCACGTCATGAAATATTGCAATATTTTAGTGTATCGTTTTTTTCTTACACCGCTAGTTAATGCTAACATTGGCTATTTAGCAATAGCAAAATTTATAGTAGCTCCTTTAAACAAATGTTAAACATAGTCTTGTTCCAGCTTCTCAAATGTGAGTATTTACTGCTTCAGTTTTATTTTATGGAATGAGGATATTTCACTAATATGTAACATTTTATAAAGAAAATGATTAATTAATCAATTGATGAAGTAATTGACAGTTTAACTGATAATGAAAAACCCTAGTTATTATTATTTTACTAGTTACAATAATGAACAGGTAGTAGCATGAAAGGGTAATCCTGTAACCTTCTGTATAGCAAAGCACTATTAGGCTCTATGTAGAAAGTGGCAGACTGGAATATGGTTCAGAGAAGCCAAAAAAATGTGGAGCAGTATTTCATTAGTGTATTATGTAGTGCAGTATTTTACATAAACTGTAGTTAATTGACTTAGCAGAAGACACTTTTTATGTAAAAGAAATATGGGAACTATACATGAATACAATTACTGAGGACAAGATATGGGAAGAGTTATGTGCTGGTTGCCATAAAGGCATCGATAGTCATTCCTACACAGAACTAGAAATTGAAAGTAGGTTATTTAGAAGCCCAGCAATTGTGTCAATGCTTGATAAAGGCTCCTCAATAGCTCTATGCTGGAGGAAGTGCGGAATGGTAGTGGGTCGTTCTCATATTTTATGGGATTCTGCCAGAACATAAAAGAGGAGGTCAAACAAATCATGAATATTGATATCCCACTAGGTTCGGTGTATTTTATACTGAGGGGAGTTCCTGAAAAGGTAAAAAACAAAGACTAAAGGTATGTCTCACAGATTCTTTTAATGGTTGATAAACTGGATGAAAGTACTCGCACCGAGCATAGCTCAGTGGACTCAAAAGCTAAAACAAGAAACAAACAGCTGAGGTGTGAATGTGCTCTCAAACAAGTAAGTAAGACTAAATGGATTAAAATGGAGACTTATCTCAGTATATGATACAAAAGCACCAAGGCAAACAAATGCAAGTGAAGAAATAAAGAATGCAAAAATGACAGGTCATTAGTCAAATGTCAGTCTGAAGTAGCAAATTAGCTCTAATGACCTTCATTCACCAGAGGGGTAACACAGTAAGATACTTTAACGTTTCCAAATCACAGCACATTGTGCTTTAGTGTGAATTCATCTCTGCTGCTCCACTGTTTGTTTAGCGAGAGAAGGCAAACAGAAATCAGAACGTTCCCTGCACCGAACGGACCCATGACTTTGCTCCAATGACTTTATGTGGGCGAGTTATGAAAACGAATATAATAAGTCCTGATTTCATCTTCTGTGTTCCACTAAAGCTCTCTTTTCTGATTGCTTTTCTAAAAGGCCCTAAATCAGATTTGAACGCTTGACTGAGATGATGACATTCTGGGCTGGAGAGCAAAGTGTATATGTGTGTGTGTGTGTGTGTGTGTTTCTGTGTGTGTCTGTGAATACATGCGAGGGTTTTTACATGTGCATAAATACATTTGTTTGTTTGTTTTGTCTGAAAGTCTCTTCTGGGCATTTTTAGCTGGTTTTGAAGGATTTTTTTCACCAGTCATGTAATAGTCTGGACAGCAGCTTTTTGAAGTATTGTCATTAAGACAGATTTCTACAGACCGTAAGAATGGCTGCATGCTTCACTAAATCGCACTGTAGGAGTGAGTCACTCTCTGACATGACTGTCATGGCATGTGTGTGTCAACTTTACTCAAACTTTTAGTTTATGGAGAGATTCTGAACTGTAACCCAAACCTTTACCTCTCCTTCACACGCTTATTCTGTCTCACACAATATCACACACTGTTTCACTCTCTCTTGATCTCTTTCTCTCTTGATCTCTCTCTCTCTATCTCTCTGGGTCTCTTTCCCCACCTCCCCCCTTTAAAACAACATCCTCCTTCTTCCACAGGATGTAAGTTGAGTTTAAAGTGTGGATGGGCTTCATATTGAAACCCTCTGGGCTCAGTCCAGATATCAGCCGCTCTCTGCAGTTATATAACAAACCTCAACGAGGACATACGCTGTCTGAAACTCTAATCTAAACAGATAATATAGATAACATATTGGAAGGTGAAGTGAAAGACCAAATCTGTTAGTCATGCTTATCAGACTCTATTTGCACAGGACTAGTATTACATGAGGCCCGCAGTAATTCATAGAATACCCCTCAGACTCTGTTTAATAAAACCTTTTCCACAGGATAATGAAATTGGCAGGAAATACCAGTTTTCCATGTTACAATTACTGCATTTAAAGCCAGGATTTCCCCATTTGCTTATTGATTTTGCAAGACCTCCCTCTATAGACTCCACTAGATTAAATAAAAGAGAAAAAAACTCACAAAGAATTAGTGGGACTGTTTTTCACCAACACTAGGCTGGGGATAGATAGAGCTATAGCTTCCAACAAACCCGCCAAAGAAATCACCTGTCTGATTCCTGTGGTTCTGCTGTAATGTCCAGTTCATCTGGTCCAAAAACACCTCCCGCTGCCACAGCAAATTTAAATCCGCTGGAAACTGTGTGATAAAAACGCCTCATTACATTATCATGTGACATCAGTATGACGGGAGCAAAGAAGGAAGTCAGGTGATGCTATTACAGGGCGACAAAGTCTGAGTAGGCAGGAGGTCGCGGTGGATCGGAGACAAAACAGACACAGGAACCTGCTGTTCGTTTCCTGTTTCCCAACAAGAGTCGACACTGGGGTTTTTTTTTTGTTTGTTTTTTTGTTTGTTTTAGAAATCATTTGTTCCTTAACATTAACCATGTGTTTATTATTGTCAGACGATGAAGCTCCCTTGACCTTAACAAAGTGCTTTTGAAACCTAACTGTTCTCACAGCGCGGTCACATCATAAAAACGGATTATTTATTTGCTGTTGTGGAAAGCACAGACAAATGATGTCATCCCGCCTGTAGAGGCTAGAGACTAAAGATACTGCGACAGTAATAGAAGATTAAATGGTTGGTTTATCATCACCAAAATGTGGAAGTAAAATCATTAGCTGACTATTCATTCTGTCGCCTTGCTGATCAATAATAATCTTTTATTAATCTTCGACTCAATCAGTGTGCTTTTATTTCTGTGCCTGTGTTTGCAAAAAATCCACAACAATGCAGCTCTCTGTAGGGATTTTCTACTGTCCCTTATATGTTTGTCCAGATGTGAGCTGAGTTTCACAAAGTTCACAGTTAACTGGGTGTCTAGTATTTTGAATCATCTGAAGTGTTTTTAGAAGGCATTACACTGAATTGCCTCGTGTCTGCACCTAGCCTTGTTTATTCGTGTATTTACAACAAATGCTACAGCCTCATCAATAAATAATTAAGCAAGCCCCAGTCTATGGATGTAGACAATTTACAATATACTCTGACTTTGCTTTACAAATCATTTAATGGAGCATTTGTAGGCAGTTAAAATAACTTACAAGTCACCAAATGTCCCCTGATGTGTGGACTGCTTTTATGATCAGTGTTGTCAGTGTGTTAGTCTGAGCAGATCATTTTGTATTCAAAAAAACAGTTGGTGAAGTGTAATTAAATCTTATCAGTCATTTACTATTCTTTCAGAGGAATGGTAATAAATTACGACTGGATGATGATGGTGATGGTTATGATGATGGTCATGACGACGGTGATGATGATGATGATGATGGAGGTAGAGGTTGTGGTTTTGTATGTGTGCACTGTGCGATTACATGCATGCAAGTGTGTGCGCCCAAGCTGCTGCACTTGTCCTCTCAGTCTGGAGAGGGGACAGTTACATCATCGCTGAACGTGGGCCAACTGTCTGAATGCTGGGAAATACACAGGGAAATACCCCACCCCCTCCCCC
>NW_019525348.1:3869581-4118482 GCF_002814215.2 Seriola lalandi dorsalis
GTCCCCCACCACACATCCACACCCAGCCACCCACCTCTCCCTCTCCCTCCCGCCACTTGCCTCTCAGAGGAGAACTTCACTACTGGAGGCGTATTCTCCTGCAGCCTCATCACAAACGTCCCCGGTGACCTGCTGCACCCAGACAAAACAAGGGGAGCAGGGGAGGCCACCCAGCAGCCAGGCCAGTTCTCAGAAAAAAAAAAAAAAAAAGGTCATCCTCACACTACAAACATACGAAGAAATTGCTCCAGTATGTGGAAAGCAGTAGGGCAGGGACACACATAAATCATACACAAAGCACTGACCTAAATCCACCATAACACTGCACCATTGTGGAGCAGCACCCAAAGGACTCATTAGGAACATTTATGTTCACGTGCCTATATTTAATAATTTGTTTACATAATCTTGCTAACGCGGCTGTAAAGTTGCGAATAAAATGAAAACTCGCAGATTACAGTTTGGGAATTTGTGACAGCACTGCATTTGAAATGTGCATTTTTGAACCTAAGCTTCAACTACTTTCTTGAATATTCAGATGCAGGAGGAGTAATACATTCTGCACGTAAACATACACGCGAGCACATGTGCATATTCAGTATGTACACAGACACAAACGGAGGCGTAATCTGATTTGATGAACATACTATTCCCATTGTAGCAGCATCCAAAGCTCCTTATCTTAACTCACTCTATCCATTACTCTACAAGTCTATTGTGTAGACTGTTAATAATTTACACTTCACTTTTTCCCTGTTGAACTTCACCCAATGCAACTAAGAGCTTATGTTTTTCTTTATTGACTGAAACTGGCAAGCAGCAAAGTGATGAACCGAGAGGTAAAACTGTATATGTGTAGACATAATCAAATTTGGTGTCCTTAGCAACTGATGCTGCAAAGAAGCTCAGTTCAAGACAGAAAATGAGGAAAAACATGAGGACTTAAAGAAAATACAGTAGAATGCAATAAAAGAGGAAAGATATGTGGGTTGAATTTAAAGAAATTCAAGTTTGTTTGTTTGTGAGCGAGAGCAGAGAGTTTTAGATAAGAAAAACAAAAAGAAAGCTTTAAAGAGATCACCAGCAGAGACAGGAAGGAAGAGGCAAGCCAGAGACATTTTCCCTTTTCCCTTTGCTTTCAGTAATATTTCCCAACCAGGTTCCTCATTTTGTGCAAGATTAGCCTGATTAAAAATGGAGAGGATTAAGAAAGATACATCCAAAGTGTCTGCTCCAGTTAGCTACAGGGCTCTAAAATGTTTGATTAATGAAACATGAATCACAGGCTGGTCCCACTGCTGCTGCTAGCATAGCTGACACTGGGAGTTTGGCCTGACACCATTACTCAGCAGGAGTCTGGCCCACATCGCAGAGCCATCAGGCCTCATGGGGTCTGTTTTTTTTTTTTTTTTTGCTGCTGCTCACTGCGAGCTATGTAAACGGATCAGCTTATCGGCCCACCTGCGCCACCAAATGAGATCCTGTAATGACACAGTGCACAGTGGAAAAGTGGGAGGAAGCAGTGAAAGAAATACAATGCTGCAAAAATGACAAAAAAAAAAAACGCATTTAATAATGTTATGCCTGATTCAGTGAGCAAAAGCTCATGTCATGATTTGAACGTCTATACTGGCTCTTTGCCTGATACAGCCCAAAGCAGGATAAGCAGAATGTAGCTGAGAAAATAGCCTCAAAACATTTTGGGTTCACCTTCAAAGAGGTCATTTCACTGTGGCTTTGGCATCTCCGCTCGCATTGCTGCAACACTATGCGACAAATCCAGATGAGGGCTTTAAGCCACCCGCTAAATCCTGTGTATTCAGTCTTTCCCCTCTGATGGGGCATGCAGGGCGAGGCTGACTAATTTAGAGGACATTTATCCAAGGTGAAAGAAATCAACATCCACCATAATGACTAATGTATTGTCCACTGCGGTTAAACAAGCACTGACAGCGTCTGGTATGTCAAAGGCCAGAACATTAGTTAGATTTTTTTTGTTGTTGTTTTTTGACTAAATGAGTGCTGGATCAGTGAAGTCACAGGACTCTAATTTCCCCCACACGTCTCTCAGCACCGCAATTTCAGATACAGCTCAGGGCGAAGGGTGAAGTTCAGCCCAGGCACAGCAGATTGTTTTTGTTGGACCCAGCTCTGTTATACACTCATCAGCTATGGAAATGATGCCTGCTCCTTGCAGGTTTTTCTACAGGGGAGACACATTTTAGGTGCCAAGAGCAACATGACCCGAACTGTTCCACTTGAAGGAGAAAATTGTATTATTTGTGTACACAAGAGGAGAGCGGTGGATAATTGCAAGCAGGGGCTCTAATCAGAATAGGAGCAATGAGAAATTCATCATGTTCTATTGGGACATTTAGCTGGAAAAGTAGAGACAAAAACCTGGAAAACTGTTTTTTGCGCAATGGGAGAGATGCAGTGGTGGGGGGAGCCGTAGAGTTTGTGATGATGGGACTGGAGACCCAGACGGCTGGACCAGGAGCTGACAGATGTAACTGGTCAGTAAACAGCCAACAGAGGGTCAGTAGCATAAGGACTTCTCCCTTCACTGACACCTAACAAGACACCATAAGGACCCCTCTCCTCTCTGATGGGCTTAGATATGAGGCCAGTGACTTCTCACTGCTGTTGCACATTAGTGGATTTTATGTTTACTGAATGTGAGTAGTTCTTAACCTTTTTTGGGCCAGTGCCCCCCTACCCATTATCCAGGTCCCATACCACCCCCATCAGATAAAATGGCTAACTGTCAAAAATTATGATTATTATTATCAATGAATCTTCGTATTAGTGCCATGGGTGCTCAGCTCCTAGGCACTCCTCTACAGCTAGAATAGCTGAGAGGAGTGCCTCGGGGCGGAGAAAACCCCGGTAATATATACATCAAAACGTGTGTCTTGATCCCGAAAGAGGTGCTATGACTTTTGGTGTTAAAATTCCAATTTTTCCCAAAGTTATTCCCAAAATACTGGGAATAAATAATGCATTAGGAATGTATTGGAATTTTCTTTCAAAACCCACAAAATTAAAATTTCACCTTTTTTCTAAGTCACCCAGCTCTCTCATATCTGCTCGTAGAAATGTGATTCAAACTATAAAACGGAGGAAAACTTAGATGAAGAAACACCTCAGCCCCACTTTGTGCTGATGTCGATAGTCTTGGAACTCTTAACCTTCAACCACATTATATTTTAAGTTTAACATGACAAAAGTAGAGGCTTTCCATACTCAAATTTGCAGTTAAAAGTTTGATTTATTTAGATTTTTTATTTAGAAAGACTTATCATTGGAAGTACATGAAAAAACAAGAACAACCCATGCAATGAATAAATAAAAACACATGCAAATGAATACCAAACTACAAAAAACAAAGACTAATTCACCCTGAATTTTGATTGTTAAACTTCAGTCAAAACAAAATGCATCATGAATGAATCACACTGACTGGCTCAGCATAGTAGGCTACTTTAAATTGAGTTACTGAAGTGACCTACTCTGAATCATCAGAGTCACAGTGGTGACACAGCGAAACCTTCGCGTGCGCACACGAAATCTACATGCAATAACAATAAGTAAACAGTGTGCCCTGGAGTACACGCAGTAACACTTTTAGTCTTAAGCAACCTGAATTTCTTATTTATACCTTTTTGAGGTTGACAGCAGAGGAAAACACCATTAAAATCAAAATACAATTTAGATGTTTTAATTGTAAATGATGGGAAGAAACCGGAGCTCCCGGAGTAAACCCAAGATGAGAAAGAGGGAGAGGGAGAGGGGGAGAGAGAGAGGGAGAGAGAGAGAGAGAGAGAGAGAGAGAGAGAGAGAGAGAGAGACAGACAGACAGACAGTTAGACAGACAGACAGAAAGACAGACAGATGTCCCTGAAGATGAGCGGTATGAGGCCTAAGTTACTAATCGATCTTATTTAGCCTTGAACCACTTGAGGGGTTTGTTGAAAGCCCTCCCCACTGCAGAGAAAAACCTGGACACTCTGGACTTCTTTGGGGGACGATTAGCGAGGGCATCCAGATGGATTTCTAGATACCTCACAAGGGCATCATCAAAAGATGTGTCATCTGATGTCATTACAGCCTGCAGAAGTCTTTCTGGAGCGCCAAACTCCATCTGGAGGTCTTCAAACACGGCCTTGTAGATTTTTTTCCTCCTCTTCTTGGTGTCTTTGTCAGACGAGCCACGGATGTTGATTATGTCCGACAGACGATCGGTGAGGGCGTTCGGGTCTGGTCCCTGTGGAGATCCCTCTGTTTTCTGAACTTTTACGAGGAGCCTCATGAGAAGAAGAGAGTCGAGGTCCGTGGCCATGTTAATTGATGGAAGTACATTAGCTCGCTCCTTAGGGATTAACACAGGACTGGGGCGACGTCCAGGCTCAGAGCACTTGGCAGATGATGTACTTGGAACCGACCTGTTTGGGATCGAATCATCAAAACAGACCGTGATAGCCAAGTCATTGCCATCATCATCATCATCATCATCCTCCTCCTCCTCGTCCTCATCACCATCATAATAATGATAGAAGGATTTAGATGGTCCAGCCTCACAAGGACGTGGTGTCTGTGTTGAACACGAGGGTGGTGTTCTCTGCCTGACACTGGCTTCAAGGGACTCTGGTGTGGTGGTCCTGACCCGTGGTGTGGTGGTCCTGACCCGTGGTGTGGTGGTCCTGTCCTGTGGTGTGGTGGTCCTGTTCTCCGGTGTGACACTCTTCCTCTCTAGTATGATGCCACTCTTCTCTGGTGTGGCGGTCCTGACCCGTGGTGTGGCGGTCCTGTTCTGTGGTGTGGTGGTCCTGTTCTCTGGTGTGACACTCTGGTACTCTGGTGTGATGGTCCTCTCCTCTGGTTTAGTCAGCACGTTGGTGATTACGTCTTGGATTTCAGTCAGAGCACCAGACACCTCCTCGCTGTAATTTGTCTTCTCTGCTGGGTCTTTGTCCATGCAGAGCAGCAGGTTCTGCAGGAGCTTTCCCACCATGTCCTCTGCCATGGCGTACATGACTTCGGGAGAGAACTGAGTGTCACCCCCTCTCCTGGTGAACCCAGGGATGACAGAGTCAGAGAGACGTCTGTCCGTGTCAACCACAGGAAACTGATATGTCTCGTCAGTCATCAGACTATTGTAAATTTTATCAATCAGGACCTTTGAAAACTCCCTGATGTCGCCGTTGTCCTTGATGTCTTCTAGTGTTTTGCTGGCATGTGCTCCAGCATCCTTTGTCTGGCGTAGTTTTTCATACAAGATGTCAACATCAGTTTTAATGATGTCGAAATCAACTGGAGACTTTCTGTTCATGCTGTGTATTGTCATCCTGCTGGTTGATCTGGCATCTTCAGGTGTTTGCCTGGAAGACTCTGCCATCGCTCCTGGTGCAAGGTAGTCTTCTTTAAACAGTTTTGCCTTACAGGACCTCGAAACCTGTTTGAGACTCACCAGAAACTCTGAGTCTTGTGCCTTAAACTTGTTCTTCAGCTCTGCCATTGTTTTTTCAAATTGTCTTTGGGCAAATCCGAGAAATTTGCGTCTTTCACTTATTTCATTTGCATCAGTGGCGTCGTCTGCACGTGTGTCATGTGAGGCAAAAAACTCTCTCACCTTGCCCACAACTAACCTCATATCAAAATGAGGTGTCTGTAAGCTGCTTTCCTCGCTGCACGCCTCAATGTGTTCAAAGTTATCATAATGCAGGTCTTCTCTTATGATTTTCAAAATATCATACGCTGCATCCTCAGCTTTCAGGGAGATGTCAGTTTGGGGAGAATTTGTGTTCTCTTCTGCCATGTCTGGTGTCTCGCTGGACCATTTGACGAGAATGTCAGTCACAGCTTTAGTGGATGAGTGGGTGGAAATCTTGGATTTTACGCTCTGAGACGATTCACATCGCTCTGGTTCCTCTATTTCAAAGAACCCGGGCGCTGTCTCAGAGATTTGGTTTGGTGCAGACTCAATGATTTGTGGATGCCAACAATCTCCCAGGCACTGGAATTTCAGCTTATCCAAATATTTTCGCAAACATTTGGTAGCTTGAGACACCATGCGATGCAGAGACTTGATGTTGGACATGGAGCCAGTGACAAAAACAGCAGGCTGTGACGGCCACTCAGAGGTGTTGATGGCCTCAGAGGCAATGGAGTTCACCTTGTGTGAAACCTCCTTCTCGATCAGTGCTGTCAGCTGCATAGCACTCTCATATGTGTCTTTTTGGACAGCAAGAGCCAGAGCGAAGCTTTCAGAGAGGGAGTCTCCCACATTTGTGTCAAGGTTCTCCAGAGATTTGCTCAATTCGGCCTGAGGAGTGTTCTTATGGAAGCTCTCCACGATAATTGGTTTTACAACTCTGAGGACAATAATACAGAGTGTCTGCACCACTTCTGCACACAAATCGGCCAGCGTGGCTGTTGTGTCCGAGTCCTGAATCCCTGCAGCTAACAGGTTCCACTGTACTGCAGAGAATCTTTCAAAATATTTATTCACAATGGGCAAGAGAGCCTCTGGCGGGATGTTGGTGGGGCTGTCCATCTGGTTTCTGGATTGCTCCATGACAGACAATTCTTCTTTCACTAGCACTTGTAATCGCTTTCAGCTTGTTGTTGAAAACTTCTGTAAATTTTCAGCAGTGTCTGAAATCGTGTTGTTGAAAACTGTGTTCTTCAATGTGTGTGCTTCGAGTCACTTGTGTGGAGTGGAAATGAAAGCTTACCATATGAATATATATGTATATATTCGTGTATATATATGTATATATATAGACATCTAAATGTATGACATCATACATCAAAGGCAAGTGAGACACATCAAAGGCACAATACATGATGTCATAAACAAAGGAATGTGATGTCATGATCAAAGGAATGTGATGTCATAATCAAAGGAATGTCAAATAAATGACAATAAATGGTTAATATTTTATGTAACTTTAGATAAAGAGTGAGAAACTGGTCTGAGTGGAGGAGGCAGACAACTGCGAGGCAGTAATTCTGGTCTTTTTCTTATTAGTGCCACGGGTGCTCAGCTCCGAGGCATTCCTCTACAGCGAAAATAGCTGAGAGGAGTGCCTCAAATTTCACCTTTTTTCTGAGTCGCCCAGCTCTCTCATACCTGCACGTAGAAATGTGATTCAAACTATAAAACGGAGGAAAACTTCTGCTCTCTCCAAAACACAACAACTGTTTTTACATAACATATAAACTTTTCAAACTATGAGCACTCAAAGGAGGAGTGGAAATCACTTTTTCTTCAAAGTTAGACTGACAGCATCAGTTGGCTAGAGTGCGTGAAGCAGTAAAAAGTAACCTTTATTTTTATTTTTAACTCGAGCTCACGGCCAAACCGTAAAAAGGAGACAAATAATTCTTTCTCAAAATGTAGACATAATTGTTGGGATTCATAAAATGTAACTTTGACAGGCAGGGTCTGCACAAAATTTAAACGGGGGTGCAGAGTCCGGCAGCAATACCTGTCTCACTCTCATTGACACCTAATGTAATCGTCTTTTTTTTTCAAAAGAATCTCACTCTGTCTTCGCACTGACCTTACTCACTCATTTTAAGGAATATCTGAATAAAATAGAGACTGTAAGAAACTTCTGGCTTCAGTGTCTGTCATGGTGTTTTCAGTTTTTGACAAGAAGTAACGGTTTTCTCATAATTTGCAATTGTTTGAAGCCATGTAGAAGCCAAATTCTGGGCAGATTTTCACATTGCCATGGCAACGGCAGCTCCTGACCTGTGTGCGTGCTTGCCTAGTAACCAGATAACCAACTCTCCAAGCTCCGCTAGCTTTACATTAGCCACATATTAGATCTTAAATTACATTTAGTTAGGTCTTAAATATGTAAGTCCATTTACTGCTTCCTTCGTTGCTTTTTTTTTTGTTTTGTTAAAAGAGTGAATGAAGTTGTGACGGTCTCCGCTGAGACAGAGGAGAGGAGAAGCTACTAGCCCTCTCTCGCTGTCACTTCTAGTCGCGTTGCTCTCCTCCCCAGTAATGTTAAATTTAGCACAGAAAAAAACATAATAGTGGTTATTTAAATAGCGGTTCATGGGATTTATTAACCCTCAGGGGTCCCTCTGTCCTTTTTTGGACATTTTCTTCACTTTTCCTTTTTTGATTTGCTGATCATTTTGGCTGTGTTACAGCTGAAGGTATGGATTTCTGCAAGAAAGTGTCTTTTTTGACATATTTTTAAAATCTAATGTCAGTTACTGTTACAGGTCTATTATACACTTGTAACACATTTTGTACCCTCTGGGGTTCCTCGCGTCCAAAAAGGGACACACAAAGAAAATGCTATAAAATCATCATATATCAATATTTGTTTCTGCTTTTTTTTGCATACATCTCTTAAACCACTTCAGTTCTGCTCAAACCTACCAAATGTTTATTAATTTTCAGGATTTTAACCCTTTAAATGCCTGTTTGAAGACATGTTGCCTCTTGTTTTATTAAAAAAGACAACACAGAATATGAGATGTTTCCACATAATACATGATGGAGGGATGTGACATTGTTTTATATCAGAGTCTTTTATATCAAGACATTTCTCAAAACCAGAATATAATCAGGGTGACTTTTGAACACTGGAAATAAATCATGTACTCATCCCGGCAGTAGCCCCTGTGGCACTCAAAATTTCCCTGGAATTTTCTAGTTATGATTATTATTGTGTTACATCATAACTGGCTGAGGGTTTGGTTGAGCCCCTCCAAAGGAGATAAATCATGTGAAGAGAAATTATATTTATAGTGTGAAACAAATGCAGGGGTTAGGTGTCAATATTGATCGCAAACAGCAGCCAATCAGAAAAGCCAAACAAGAAGCATTCTTATTAACTCTTCCAATGGAAAACAAGAACAGCCTACCAAGGAAAAAGTTTGAGGCTACTGAAAAAAACTAATGATTTATTTTAACTTTCAAAGGAAATCAGCAAAAATGCTTTAAAAGTGTGAGCCAGGTGCTTGGTGGTTCTCAGTGTAGTTCCTGCACTGCGGGGTTGCACAGAAGTTAGTTTGAGCTGCAGTGCACCGGAGGTCAAGCGAGTGTGGTACTTGGACTGAATGTGGAGGACCTGGCTAAATCCCTGTTCAACGATGTTGGGAAAGCAAGAAGCAGCAGCTGGGCATAGTGACTCACATGCTGCCCCAGCCAGAGATGTCAAGAGTAGCCTGCGCTGTGTCACTGCACTGGATTTCAGTGCATATGTAGGCCTATATGTCACATATTATGCAGTATGTAACTTTTTGGCATTAAATGGGGCAGAATTAATTTAGCAGATTTTTGAATGAGTTTGATCTGACATTGATTTGTGCTAAACCTGGTAAATTTCATTTATACACTTATTAAAGATAATGGTGTTGCTGTAGCTCACCTTGTCAGGTGGCTTGTGTCTGGTTTTAGAAAACTGTTTAAGAAAATTCTTCATTTATGTTTATGATGATTGTATAGTTAGTGTTAATATGATTCGGCAATATTGTAATTCATGCAGCCACACCAGCGAAGCCACTTGAATTGAATGGTATGTCTGTGTGTGTGTGTGTGTGTGTGTGTGTGTGTGTGTGTGTGTGTCTGGATGCTAGACACCAAGTTGCTTTCATGGGAAGTCTGACAGCAGAATATCCCTCTTGTAAATTTGTAACCACGGCAATAACACAGCCTTCACGTAGCTTCTTTTAAGAGGAAGAAGCTCTTTATGTCCTTCACAGAGAACACCAAGGAAGAGAGCATCCATGTTTCCGCCATGTTGGTGAAATTTTATGGATGATACTCTGACCTCCCTGTTCCCTAGAAGGCTGACAGAAACACTGAAGTAATTACTCATTGCTATGGAAACAACACACATTCACAGCTAGTCACACTGGTGTTAACTAGCAGCCTTCAATGTTTTATAGTTTCTCCCCATGAATCTTTGCTGTAAACAGACGCCCCCCCCAGAACACCTCAAAGCCAAAATATTTCAAATACTGCTTCCAGTGCCCCCCCAACCCGATGTTCACTGAGCAACACAGTGACATGTGTCATACTATGACATACAGTACATTTTTGCTTGTGAAAAGTAACAAAATCCCAGTGAAAGTCTTTGTGTTGATTTCACCTCATACATTCAGTATCCTCTGCCAAAGTTTTTTGCCAAAAGTCAGAAACTTTGTCCGACACACTTATAGCAGTGCATGCAGCAGTGACATGGCAGGAAAAAGCTGTATTACAAGTAATAGTCTTGCATCTAAAGTATTACTTAATGTAGATTAATAGCTTGGGGGCAGTTCAACAATCTGTGCAGGCAACATTCTCATTTTATTACCTTATTAAGTGGATAAGGCAAACATGTTGTGGCTTATTTACACATGTATAACACATGGACAACATTATCATTCATTCAGGGTTGTGTTTGTGTCAACATGATGAATGTAAGTCTAATACTCACTCTTCTTTTATCTCTGTACAGAGAGAAGAGACAGTGAATCAAAACAGTAAAGTTGTAGGCCAGAAAACCAAGCCAATTAGATAAAAGAGGTTACAGTCTACACTGAATCAGATGATAAATCTCTGCTGGTTAGACTCCTCTCACGTTACACATAGTCATTTGATCCATTGTTAATGTAGAAATATGGATTCATGCAGCTTTAACTAAAAGCAAAGAAGTATAAACAAAATATTAAGTCAAAAACAGCAGTTACAGTGTTATATTATTGCAAACGTGTATTATATTATTTATGTATTGTAGCTCATTTTACTGTTGTGGGGCTAATTTTCACTAGATATAGGTAGTTGAATCTATTTATCATCACGTGCATCATATTTTTTAAACTGATTATAGTGTGTGTGTAAAATCTTAATTTCCAAAGCCATTTGAAAATATTGCTATCAAATAAAGTACAAGTGTATTGAAAAGTACAATATCTCTTTGGAATGTGGTGAAGCAGAAGTGCAAAGGAGCACAAAGTAAAAAAAAGAAATTCTCAGGTAATGCAAAAGTACCCCATAATTGTACTTGAAGGTGCTATATGTGGGTTTTTGCTATCTATACTTAGCCATCGTTAGCATTAACAGCTGTTTACCTACCAGTCTATAAGAAACGTTGCGAGTTCAGCATCAAGCATCATTCCTTTGCTCACGAAGTGCTGTCTCCAGCACAGGAAAGCAACACCAATGTTTACTGTTGTTTTGCTTCTATTTCTATCCCTTCTTTTCTTCTACAGAAGTTCGCATGCTATAGTGAGTCACTATAGTGTCCAGCCTGCCCTCAGTTCAGCATGAGAGGATGAAGAAGTAGTGCTGCCACATTCTAACCTCTTGTCTTGCCAACACAACAATGCCTGAAGCTCTTGGAAAGCAACCATTATCACCACAAGCACTACACCTCCCACTCCCAGCAAGAAACCACATTCGGCAGCGGAGAAACTCACATATAGCCTCTTTAAATATAGCAATTCAGTCTCCACCACTGTTGATAATGGTAGGTAATGAGAGGCGAGTGACAAAAGGATTGTATTGACCACTGTTGATGAATACCTCAATAAAAATAAACTGTGCCAAGAAACATCACTACTGCGACACAAAGACACTGACTCATCACTAAAAGATCTCTTTCTACCCTGTAATCCAATTATTCAAGGCCGTGCATTCACCATAGGGATCACTGAGAATGTCAAACAGTGAGCTGGTACATAATGAAAAGAAAAAATATTGACTGATTGTGGCGTTTGCAGTCAGGGGAACAGTATACCTTCCCAGAAATGGAGCGGAAAAGTAGCTGGCGTTCTTGTTGCCAAATAAACCACACAACAAGAGGCGTTGCGGCCCTGTTGACACAGGGAAACATATTTCTGTCAGCACTCCATCAATATTTATGTTAGAGAGGCTGAGTCAGAACAGGCAGCAGTTAAACTAATCAACAGCAATGTGCTCCTGCATCTGAGCCCCGTTGCCTGTTGCATTACATCAAATTCATCTACTATAACACACACACACACACACACATACACACACCCATATGCGCCACAGACCACCAAGAAAACAAAGACAGGATGAGGATGGAGGCTTGCGGCGACGTCTTCTATGAAAAAGATGTGTAAAAGCCAGTGTTGCCGGTCTACTTTATCACCACAATTATGATTCAGCATCTGTTCCTCTTAGCGTGTGATCCGCCAGCGCTCCGCCGGCGCTGGGGGAGCGGCTGGACGGCCAACCTCTAGAGACGAGCCGCAGATTGCTCCGAGGTGTTGGCACGCTGCCAAGCCAATTCTGTCCTGTCCTTTCAGATCCTTATCAAGGGCGCCAATAACAAAAGGTAAATCACAGCTCCTGAGCGTGAGTGAGAGACAGGCAGGGGGGGTGTATCTGTGTGTGTATATGTTACATCTGGCTCTGTGACCCCGGTTAACATGTCTGTGCTGAATGAAGGAAAAGGCGTGTGCGTGTGTGTGTGTGTGTATTTTATCTTTTTTTTTTTTTACAATAGCACGTGTGTTTGTTTCTCTTTGTACCATGATGAGACTGTTTATGGAGCAGCTTATTTGCCTGTGTGTTTTGACTTGACTTACAAATATCCTTCAGCGTGTGTTTGTGTATATGTGTCAACGCAACAGGCCAGTCAACAGCTAATCAGCTCCCAGCTCACATTCACCCATCCATCCTCCCTCCCCTCATCTCCCTCCTCCTTCCTCTCTCCGCTGTGTTGTACCTGGTCAGCAGGCAGCAGTCGTGAAGCAGGGTTTCCTCCACATAGACGCCCCGGTCTTCCTGCGTGGTCACAATGTGGCCGCTGTGACGCCACCGCAGCTCCACCGACGGGTCCACGTAGGAGGCGGTGCACTGCAGGGGGAGCCGGTCTCCACGGAAAACCAGTTGTCTCTGAGAGGGGATGAGCTGGAAGAGGGGCATCTCCAGAGGTCCATCTGGAAGATTCGGAGAGAATAAAACAGGAAGGTCAGCTTGTAAACCTTCCCTTCCCCCCTTCCTGAAGCGGGATGGCAGAGGAAGAGTGAGAAGGTCATTCTTCCATCCTTGAGAAACGACGGAGGAGGAAGAATGGAGGTTTTACAGGATGTGCGCTCTATATGATTTTGCCTGTTTTGCCAGTGGTGTTAACATGTAGGAACACAGCATTACATGCATGAACTGTAATCAAATCAGACTGATAACAAGCCTGCACACACTACCACAGACACACACGTTCTTACCCTATGCACCTACACACACACAAACACATGCGTATGCCCTCAAAACACTGTCAACACACACAAACACGCACAAATCTATTCTGTCAAGGTCACACTGCTCCCACGTCGTTCCCACACGTTGTTGCTGTTGCTGAGCGAGATGAACAGCAGCTGATAAAGGAGAGCAGCCTTGAGCGCTCTCCTGGACTCTCCTTGACTCCTTACATGTTCACAGTGGACGCCGGCTGAAACACCAGAGATGGGATTACTTACCTAGTAGTCCTCGAGCCTTTTTGCCAAAGAATACGCCAACGGTAAGGATAAGATTAGAAGACAGCGGAGAGTGTTTCGTCCAGTGCCAGAACATGAGAGGGGGTTTGATTTTTAGTGAAAATCCCTTAATCCCTAATCAATCTAATCACACTGTAGATATACAATTCAATTATCTCCAATCATGCTGAACCCATGGAGGTGTGTGTGTTGCCTGGTTTGGTAAGGATAGAGCGGCCATGTGGTTTTGTTGGATCCAGCATGAGCCCAGCACCTTGCCAGCTCACTGAATCCCCTTCGGTGCATGTTTGCTCATACAAGGCCAGACATTTCCTTGGACATGCTCCAAAGAGCAGCGTAAGCAAGCACTTTGCCTTCGCTTGTATTCCAATCAAGTGTGGATGTCGCTGCCGTCTGACAGGCAATTCAATACAAGAGTCATAAAGTCTGTTATTGCTTCATGCATCTGTTTGAGAAGGAAAAAATACTGAAAGATCCATGTTGGGTGATGTGGCTGAATGTCTACAGCCCACGACTTAACATTTCAACCGAGCAGGAGAGCTTGCATGATTGTTTATGGTAATATAGAAGTCAGTAAGCAATCGCAGCTATTAACACATGCAGGGCTTTGACCTCAATTTTCCATACAAGTTATTCATAATCACAGGTGCCTAATCAAAAGTGCCATGCTTTCGAGAGTAACATTAAAAGTCTGTCACTAATATTGGATCTTCCATGTTGACATCTCTGTGTAATTACTGGAGCTGACCCTGTTAGAGTGGTAAGACCCTATGATAGTCCTCAACAACAGTAGCCGAGGCTTTGTTATCTCCTGCGGGTGACACACAGCAGAGACAGCATGGGGGCCATTGACTGTTGACTTGGCTGATGCTGATACTGTTGAAACAACGCTTTGAGCCAAGGATCAGAGTGTGGCTGCTTGCCTTCGGCTATTGGACAGTGCCAGAGCAAAATGCAGTTATTGGTTGTGTGCTTGTGTGTGTGTGTAGAAGAAAGAGAGATGGAGACAGGGAGAGAGGGAGAGAGGCATGGTGATATGTATGCCTTTATGTGTGTGCATGGTTTTGGAGTATGAGAGTTCATTAGCAGTGTGGCTCAGTCTGTGGAGCACACAGTGATGCACCCTCACTACCAGCGCTCTGTTAGAATACAGCTGACTTATAACTGGTACAAGCAGTCTATTAAAATGGACCCTGGAGTGTATCCCCACAATAATTATAGACTTACAACGAATTCAATCAAATAAGAAGTTCCTTAAAATACTTAAAAATGTTAATGAAATCTAAGCCCATTTTTATTGGCAGTGTCCGTCATTATCATGTTGGATTCAGACACAGACTCTTTCACACACATAAATGATTTACAGGAAACAGACACATGTATACAATAAAGTGCATTTTATCTCACTGATAACAGTCTCACTGAACCTCCTACGGCTGCTTCTGGCCAAACACAGGGAGGCTTTTATTGTGAAACAGTAACAGCAGTGTATTATCATGATTAGCATTAACTTTTTTTTTTTTTTTTATGATTAGCATTAACTGTGATCCTTCATCAAAAATGTATCTACAAAACATTGTTGCCTGAAATTGTAAAGAATAAAACTTTAAAATTGCCAATTAATAAATCTAATGACATAATCTGTCTTTAAATGATGAATTGTTAATTGAATTTTAAACTGCACTAACATACATTATGTGTAAGCAGTGTGTCACTTGAATGGCAAGCCCACAGAGAGACAACAGGAACTTTGATTGGCCAGGTGGTGAGTGTCAGCGAGGACTCATTTGTTAGGTCAGGCCAATCAGAGCTCCTGCTGCTGCATCATTTAAATGCAAATTCAATTCATCAATCTGAAAAAGCATTTTAAAAATGATCAATGTACTAAACAAAAGTAATTAAGTCTATAATTATTTACATGCTGGCACATGTCATGCTCCATATTTGTCAGCACCTGTTAGCACTATAAAAGTTATTATGGTAACTGTCACAATTCTGAAGTCTTTTAACAAAAAATACTTGTTTTTGTCAAAATACAGTATATCATATGGCTGAACACCCTGCTATAAGGTTGATTTCCTACTCTCCGTCTTTATTCACACACAGTGAAGGTTTTACTTTTCAATCTTGACTTTGATCCAAACCACAACAGTTAATGAAATGAAACAAGTAGATATTCTCATGCTCAGACTGATTCTCCTGTATGTGTTTCTAGAGTCACTTCATTATCCCTTCCTCAAAGAACCTGATTTAAAAGGAGGTGTGTGACTGAACTTCAAAGACTAATATGACAGACTATGTTGAGTTATATTTGATGATATTTTTATATCATTAAATTATTAGAGGCACACCACGGGCTAAAAGACTTGGGCCTGCACATGAAATTTAATTTAATGACACGATGCCCATAAAGGGCAATTGCACTGCTGTGTCATCATGCAATAAATACTGCTATAGAAAGCAGAGGCTTGTCCTGCAGCATATAATATAGCATGTGAGCTCCACTCTTTAAGTCTGCGCTGCAGCTCTCATCCCAGCAGTGTTAAAGAACCAGAGGGCTGTGGCTAGATGAGTAAAACAGAAGCCTGCCCTAACCTCAACACAGGAAGCACCTGATCCTGGCAGGAAGCTGCATGCGCCCCTCCATTCCCCCTCATTTGCAGGCAGTACCTGACCTGTATCAGTGGAGGGACCAGGGCTCATTGCTGGAATGTGTGGTGCAGACATCTGCTACCCATCACGCTGGAGCCGCTGGAGAAAGAAACAGATGCATCTTCGATGACAGATCTTCATAAAAACAAATGGAGAAGATCTCATTGAAGAAATATTAATATTTCCAATAGTATGTGAGTGTGGAAGAGGGATATTTTCATCCAATCCCATGGTTTTTCCTGATAACAAGAAGCTAGCATAAGGTTCTTAGTACTATCCCATCCAAACAGCCTCAGCGATGTCCCAGCCAGTGTACAACATACCCTCACAAAGTGAAACCATATGGAAATAACAACCATCAAATAACATTTAGAAATGTGGTTGTTAGAGCATCCCACTGTATCCAATTGAAAATTGCTTGTTGTCAAGTGAGTGAATAAGGTATTGTAAGATGGAGTTGTGCTGTGGAAAGGCGGATGGATCCAAGCATGGCAATAGCAGGAAGCCCAGAACGTTATCAGTGTAATCCCATAATGGATGCTTTAAGGCCTGAAAGGAGCATTCCTCGTCCTGCCACTGGATTCCACTCATGGCTCTTTGTCCATGCAATGCGCAGAATTACCCTGTAATTGCTTTGGATTGTTCTGTGTAAATGAAAAACACATACAATTAGGATTACATAGAATAACTCCAGAAAGTCTGCGGTGCAGACATCTCAGGACGACGCCATCTGTGTATTCCAACACACAAACTGCAGGGGGTTGAACATATACATGCTTCACATTGGGATAAGTTTCTCCTCATTAGTTTTCTGCAAATGGTTTAACACCATGCATACAGTGCATCGTCGTATAACGTCCCTAGCTTCACACATATACTCATGCACAAACACACAGACACACTCCACCACTAACCAATGATTTTCTCATTCCAAAGCAATATCCCCTGCGTCAACCAGATGTAAGGAGAAGAGGAGGATGATTCTATCACATATGAGATACAATTCCCTGTGGACCGCAGCATAGAGCATGGAGATAGAGCAACGGAGGGGAGACAGGGAGGGAGGCAGGGGGAGATTGCCTGTCTGTAACTAGTTTTTCAGAAAAAAAGAAAGTAAAGACTCTTGGATTTCTCTTTACCGTAGCTAACAGGTTCTAGTCAGTGAAGAGGCCATTTTATTCTGCCTAAAAACTCAGTTTGATGCACCCACTACTGACAGACACCATGCTGCAACTTCTGTTTTAATCTTTTAGTCTTCAGACTCATATTTAGGCCTAAAGGCATAACAATAACAATATAGCAGCAAACAACTATTTTCAATGGAAATATATAGTGGAGTAATGGTGTCCTGAGCGGAGAACAATGTCACATCCCCTCTGTATTTTGGTATCCAGGATGGCGGCAGGTGCATGTTAGTGCAAGCTGGCCGCACCCTGTTAAACCATTGGCCCTGCCTCTGTTTAGAAACACAAAGGGACGTCCCACATGGCACACTGAAGAAACCATGTTTTTTTAATCTAAAAAAAGCCTCTGGCAAAGAGATAAGACCAGAGCACAGGCAAACTGGCCAGGGGACTACTGGCTCACATCCCGGTCAGCCGGTGGACCATCAAAACATTTATAAAGTTTTTACCGGTTCCATCAGTGTCTTTACTGGCTTTGTCACTGTCTTTAACAGCCCACTCTGTGCTCCTGTCAATCACGCGGCTGGTCCCAGCAGATAAGTCCAAGGCTGAATTTCTTTCCCAGTCCGACCGTGGCACCAATACCTGTCTGGCTTTACCGAGATGGAGAGACTTAAGAGCTGCTAAAGGGCTCCAGCTCGAATAAGACTGGCTTTTCTTCTCCTCCATGTGTAAGTTACTTGATGGCTACATAATATTACATGTCTGTTTTCATTACAGCTACAGCAGGCATGACAATGTTAGCTAACTTGCTGGAACTAATATTATTATTGTGTTCAGCAAATGTTGCTATCATTAGTTGGCTTAATGCCAGCATTGCCGTATCATGGCAATAATAGCAGAGCTTTAAAAGTTGCAGTTGTGCAAATAATGTAAATATTAAAAAATAAAATAAAAAATAAAAAAATGTCATTAATTTGTCAGCCTCTTGGAACAAGAAATGTAACTACACTAGTATTGTAAAAATCAAACATAGATACAAAAGTTTTAGTCTTACAGTGAATTCTTCTTTCTTCTTCTCAGTATTCTTTCCTTCTTTCTTTTGTTTTTCTGCTCCTCTGCTGTGGGTCAGGGCAAACACACACCATGCTGTGTAGATTTTAAATGAAGGACCTCCCACTCTGCAAAACTGTAATTATAGAGAAGTTTTTGCTGAGCAGGCCTGATCTACTCCAGCAACCACTCGCTGCATATTCAGACATTTTCACACCTGGCATCTGCCCAGTTCAACTTTAGTCCTCTACCACTGGCCCCTGAGAAGCTTAAGAAGAGCGACCCCCAGCTCAAGTGTTATATGCTTTACTGAAAGCACTTTGACAGCAATTTGAGAGGCAGGGGAGGACAGAGCTAATTCATTTTCCCGACACAGATTTCCACCTCTGATGAGGGAATTTTGAACCAGCAACCTCTGTAGCATAAGCTCCTTCCTCTGGCTTTTAAAGCACCTGCTGCTCCTAACACAGGTGGTACATAATAGGGAATAGATAACACAAGACTGCCTTATGAGATGCAGCCTGGAGTTTTCTCACTGGCAATTTTGCACTAAATCATTGCCTTATATTAGGCTTGTCAAACAGTTCACAGCAGGAGGAGAGATAACAGTGGAGAGGGAAACGTATTATCAGTATAGATCTAGTTAATCAAGTTTTCATTGTGCTAACCACTTGAAAATGTGATGTTAGTGACATTAAACTGTTTTTTGCTAATGAGAAATCTCAGGAGGCATTCTTAAAGTGTAAAGATATCCCTTATCTTACAGATTTCAGAGCTTAGCAAAATGCCCATTCAATCTAGCCCTAAGGTCTGAAACACTTGCTTGTTCGCTTTAAAATGTTCTAAAAACAAAAAAGGAAAAATAATCTGGGATTTATTGGTTGGAGGTTTGTGGGCTTCTCATTTTGTTTCCAAAAAATCAAAGGATGCATTGATCTTTACACATGTAGACATTTATGGAGATTTTCTGTTATCATAGGAAAATACAGAAATTTCATGGTTAGGTATCAGCTTTGTCTCATTCCCTTGTGTTCCTGCTGTTTCCCCCTCCTTCATTTGTCCCCAGTCTGCCTCTCTCTTGAGCCGCCTTTGGACCAAAAAGTACTTTTCTTCAGGAACTAAAAGGTTCCTGTGGCCCACTGTTGTCTGCGTTTCCACCACGGCCTAAAGTCCTGCGAAGTTTATGCAAATCAGGCTGATGATGTATGGGAAAGCAATGGAGGTAAATGCACTACACCTCCAGTCCAGTAGGTTGCGGTAAGAACAAGAGGAAGGC
This sequence comes from Seriola lalandi dorsalis, assembly GCF_002814215.2. NCBI lineage: Eukaryota > Metazoa > Chordata > Actinopteri > Carangiformes > Carangidae > Seriola > Seriola lalandi. The sequence goes on from NW_019525348.1 coordinate 3,889,172, forward strand.
TATAGAACAACAATGACGCCATAGAAGTGATGGACAGGCCGGCATCATCATTTGTGCTCTGCGTAAATGGTGAGCAAGGCCTGGACCTTGTCGTCAGTCCATCTGTCATAGGCTTTCTTCTCCTTCTCGAACCACAATGAAAAACAACAGTATCGAATCAAAACGAAACAGCTGGCTTGCAGCTGCAGGCTTTTAAACATGGTGTGTGAAATAAAATGCAGCAAGTACTCAACTAATCAGAAATGTTCAGCACTGTGGACCACACCCCCCAAAGTTCCTGAACCTTTGGAAAGTACTGCACCCCAACCAGAGACTTTTTTGGGGGTCGATCAATTACCCTAGAACTAAATTTAGACCCTGGTTGCTGCAGTTAAAACACGCATAGTTCCTTAAAAGGTTCCTGGTTCCTGGGGAAAGTTCCTGCAGTGGAAGTACACCTTTGGTTTGCATGTTGTTGGGCATGGTCCTGCTCCTGCCAAACCCCCTGCACACCTGCTTCTGATCAGCTCATTAACTCAACAAGCCCCTGCATTATTTACACCCCAGCTTTTCACTATAGTCTTCACCAGATTGTACGTTGACTCATATGGTACCATGTTATGGAAACCGTCTAGTTTTTGTTCATGATTCCTCATGTCACATTTGACTTCAGTGTAACTATTGTTTGCCTGTGCTCCAGATTCACCTTCACCTGTACACCAGAACCTTGCCCAGCTCCTCCGTGTATATGAACTCCAGCCTGAGAACTGGGAGCTAGCCAGCTTAGCTTTCGTCCCCCAGTCCCTCCAGTCCAGCCCATTTCCCTTCTCTGCTGCCCATCCCAATCTCTCCAGCAATCTCAGCTCCAGCTTTTCCTAATTTTTTACAATAAACTGCCTTTGTTACTTCGCTCTTCTGCCTCAGTGCCTGAATTCTGGGGTCCAGCAAAAGCTTTACTTTAAACATAACACATCATGTAGTTCATTTATAGTAAACACCCAGTAGAACCACACAGCCCAGGTATCCTCACAAAGGGCTCCACTTCACTATCAGCTAGGCTCCTCTCAGTTTTTAGTTCAAAACTCCCTACAGCATTCATAATTCATTACAGTATTTTATTTTTCCTTCAAAACAGACAATTGCAAACTGCTTATCTTGAAATCAGACAAATCAAGATGCCTCTGCAGCCTCTTGTGAATGATAAAAGAAACAAAGAATAATTCAGATGTCTTATATCCTGCCATTGTTTTTGCTTGATAAAATCAACATATGTCCCCTAAAGGAAGATAACTTTTCAAACACTTCCTATCTGACAAAGTCTGTAAGAGAGTCAATTTCAGGACTCCGAGACCTGCTGGCTTTAATCAAGGACTAGTTTACACCTGGGACGCCAGGTGGAATTTATTAACTAATTAACAAAAGTGCTAATTATGTAGAGCATTATTTGTGGACTGTGGGTAGGTTATTATTTTTGATGCTAAAAATTCAGTCTGATGCAGGAAAAAATAAGTATATATATATATAAATAATATTTTTTCTTTTTATTTAAAGGAGGTATTTGTAAGTTTTGCTATTGCCAGCCAATATTAGCATTAACAGCTGTTTTCTTAACAGTTTTGCCAAGAGCTTTGTTGCATTTACAAGACCATAGGTTGTAATACTCCCTCTGGGCAGACTGGATGCTATAGTGACTTCTTGTCAGAAAGTGAGAAGACAGGCCAATCGTCATAGAGTAATAGAAGCAAAACAAGAGGCTCTTGGCAAATAAAGGAACAAGGTTTGACCCTGAACTTGCAACATTTCCTCAAGGCTAGTTAGAAAACTGACAAATTGCTCCTTTGAATACAAAATATCATATGTTGAAAGATTTGTCAATTCATTTTTTTGCACTAAATGCTTTTCTTTACATTTAATTCCCTTGATTTTCGTTAATTTTATATGAACCTAAAACAGGAGCTATTTATAAGTTTTCTATGCCGCCAAATGTGGTTTCTTGACTCTCTTGATAAGACCTTCAGCCATCATTGTGTTTACGAGACAAGGGGTTCTTCAGGGCAGACTGGAACTGGAAGTTAGTGCTGAACATGCAATGTTTTTTCTAGACTAGAAAGTAAAAAGCTGTTAATGCTAACACTGGCTGTGTAGGAATAGCAAAACTTACAGATAGCTCCTTTAAAAGCCAATAAGTACCGCCCGTCTATGTTAACCTCACACAATTATTATACTTACCGCATCTGAGTTGTTGTTCACGTAGGTTGCGAAACTCCAGGCCGTGGAGGTGGGTGGGGAACACACACACCGTGTCATTCCCAATCCTCACTGAGTTGCTTCGGGCCCAGAGGAGCAGCCACTTCAGCTGACAGTCACAGAATAAAGTCTCAGTGTGGAAGTGCCTGATGGGACATACCAGCATACAGTTAGATAACTGTGTGCTTGTGTTTCGTGGATTTGAGCAACCTTCCATTGATTTCTTTAATTCAGTGGCTGTTTGTCACAGCAGGTATTATGACAAGTCATATAACAGGAAAACACAGGTGTAATTGATAAAATTAATGATGGTTTCATTCCATTTGTGTGTGCCAGTTCCCAGGCTTACTGGCTCACCTACGTGGAACAGAGCCATCGTTAATGTCATTAGTTACACCTGTGCTTCTCCTGCTATAATAAGAGAAAGTATCTGCAGTGAAAACAGCCTGTAACTTCCTGACTTTTTTACAATTGCCACTGTACACTGAACAATAACAGCTAAGGTTTGATTATTTTTGTTTTTTTAACCACAACTTAGGTAAGTGAATGTATTTAATGTACATGTATGTGTAGGCTATGTGTTTGCCTTACAGCACTCTGAGAGCCACGAGGTGTGTAAAAAGTCCCACGGTCAGCGTGGAGAAGATGTTCCCAGATAAATTCCTGGTTGTGGAAAAAAGGAAAACACACACACACACACACACACACACACACACACACACAAAGACATTCATTCAGAAACAGACCACTCTTCGCAAGCACCAAAACCAAATTATGTATTTTGTTATGCATTACTAAGGCCATATCAAACACCATATTCTCTATACCGTGAAAATTGAGCATAAAGCAGTGCTATTCATGTTTTCAATTTAGGGATTACTCACAATTTTGAGAGGTTGCCCAGATCGAGAAACATTTCAGGGGAGAGACAGCCAATCCTGTTGTTGGATAGGTCCCTATATGGACAAAAAAGGTAAATCGAGAACAACATCCAGCAGTTCATGTGGTAAATATAAATTCAACTGATATTATAGTCACAAGAAGAGACAGGACAAAATAGGAATCATCAGCAAAAATATGTGTCTGTGTTTATATCTGTTTTCATGCATACTTGCCTTCTTAAAACATAGGGAACTTGAACAGCTGTGAAAGCTGTGTTAGTAAACCAGTGCCATGTTCATTCATCTATTCAACGTCCTGGAATATCTGTCCTGACCTTTTGTAACCTTTTACTCCTCACATAACCATTGCTGGCATACACACCCCAACACACACACACACACACACACACACACACACACACACACACGCAAACGCAGCGGGCTTCCATATGCAAGTAGCTAAGCGCTGTCGCGTCCATGGCTCCATGCCCTCGCACTCTGTAATTAAAGAGCTGCTTTGCTGGAGCAGCTGTGGGAAAATAAGCAGAGCACTCGAGTAATGACCAGTTGGGGAGCACTTAAATTAGCACTCTGCTGCTCCCCGAGCCTGGCGCACACGCGCCCCAAATCAGCTTGGATAACTCACTGCTTGCATCCCTGCCAGCCCAGATCCCACTAACTATCAGGCTGCAATCATGTCACTCACTCTGAAGCCTATATGTAGAAAGCCAGGATGAGAGTAATCATTGAAAAGATTGCTTGAGAAGAAGAGGTCATCATAAACGAAGGGGGAAAAAAACTCTTTTCTACAGCTTTGTGCATCTTTGCATTGCAAATAAGTTTGTAAGACACAACATTTTACGTAATTTCAAAAGACCAAATTTGCACACTGTTGATTAGGAAACATTATAAAACTTTGATAAAAAAGAAAACACACCATTGCTCAATTCAATACACTTATAGAGTTTTGCCACTACACCTTAGTGTGGTTTGATCAACAGCTTAAGATGGCTGGGAGTGACCTTCTACAACCTGCAAAGGTTAAGATCACATGACAAACCGAGGCAGCCAAAGGCGTGAATAGGCACATTTTCCTCAGCCTTCCTAGCTTGTCTACTTGTACAGAGAAATGTACAAATTTTTAAAACTATATTCAAACCAAAGAAATGAGAAAGAAAATAAACATTTGTAGCAAGCCTAAGCTCCCTCCTGACTGATTATGAAAATAAAAATTAAATATAAATGAAAGTTATTCATTTTTTTCACTTCCTGTATTATAGTTGTATTATATGCTCAAGAAAAAAATGTGAAATGTGTCAGTTTTAATATTTTTTGATAAAATCTCATCAAACATTCAAAATCAACCCACAGCAAGCCAATAGTGGTCAGTCAGCATGTTAGCAAATAAGGTCACTAGCAGTGGTGCTAGCTTGGCAAACCCCATCGGTCCCATGAGCGTTACCTTGCAGGCTGTAGCGGTCCATCAAGAGTTTCCCTGTGGTGGTCAATGTTAGCAAACTGTAGCTACATTTACCTGTGTAATGAACTGAACTTTCTGTGCCAGCTTGCAGACTTTACCCCCTTTCCACTTGTACTACTCTTAAACAATATATTAGCCCAGGCAAGAATGGTGATCTGCTACCATAATGTGACTATGAGGAGTTGGGTGCATTGATAAACAGCTGTTGGTGCTAATTTTCCAGTTGGGTGCCAATAGATTGGCGCAACAAGATGACATAATTAAAAGAGCAGCATTCGAGCCTCAAATGGTTTCATTAATTTGAGGAACGTTACAGTCTGTTTCATCTGCCACTGTTTTCCTTCTCCTCAGTGGAGTGGGAGCCTCCGTGGTCATTTAAGTCACAAGCTTCATTAGCTTACGTCATGATTTATCCGTTAAATCTGTTTCCATTGCATGTTGTCACATTCGAATTTCATTGATACACCAACTTTCCTACATCAGCCAAGCCCAAGAACGTTTTGTGTTATTTCAAGTTTTTTTTTCCACTCGGTTTTTTTAATGCTTAAATTAAAAATGCGCATAAAAACAAGTGGATGGACCCATATCTATAGTCTCAGCAGAGGGTCAGTAGTTCTAATCCCCAAATGCTGAGTGGAGGAAGTGAATGACAAGTGCTCTCCTTTTCCTTAACCCCTCCAGCTGATGTGCCCTCTGGCAAAACATGAAACCCTCCCAAATCACAGCGGGCAGCTCCCACTTGTGAATGTGTCTGGCTGTATGAACATGAAGGAAGGCGCTGCTTAAAAAACGGCCCTCGGTTAGTTGTGTCTGGATAATGAAAGTTCACAAAAGCCTGAAGTAGTGGTTTCAGCACATTTGCCTCAGTTAAACATTTCAGTACTCTCTTCACTCTGCAGTTAAGACACTCCTACTCGTTGTCTCTAAAACCAGAGGACTTGTCCCTGTGTCCCCTGGAGAAGGCTATTACAAGGCTTCATCATACTTACAGTCTCCTCAGAGCCAACAGACCACGGAAGGCCCCGGGCTCCACGGTGCTTATCAAATTATTCTTCAGGTCCCTGGAGATGAGAGACAGAGAAAGGAAGAGTTAGCAACGACAGTTAAGTTAGTGATCATCTATCTATCTATCTATCTATCTATCTATCTATCTATCTATCTATCTATCTATCTATCTATTCTCTGCACTGATTTAAAGAGGCGGTTAGGCATTAGTTTTGAGCTCATGCTTGCTGACTGTATACACCCAAACCTTCCAAGGAAATGTGATTCATTCAAAACATGCATGAGGATGTTTATAGTTCTCACAGAGTGCAGTCTACACAATAATGGTTTGCGATCAGCAGGGAATAAAGGGAAGGACTCGGTTTTTCAAGCTGCAGTAAAGAAAGAAAATTTAAGTCTAGCATAAGGACAACTTTGAGCAATATCAAACCAGAGTATGAAAAATAAGAGCGCCAAGCGTCAACTTATGCTATTCTTAAATAATTTTTTAATTCAAATGTTACCTTTGTTCCTATATTATTCTAATAATAGGGAAATTCATCAGTGAGTAAGCTTGCACCTGTTAGCTGGACAGCACAAACTATTTCCTGCATTCTTAAGACCCAGACCACATCCAGACAAGAGGCAAAAACACACATGTTGCGGTTTTCAGCCAGGCACTCCTTGTCCGCCCCCACTGACTATACCCCAAAACCTCTGACGCTACTAAAAATGGATCTCAGAAAAATCTCCTCTATGGGTTTTCTCTGCAGGCCAAAGAAAACTTCCTGAAATTGTGTCCCTGGTTTCCTCTAACTCTACACTGTGTGTCCAGTGTGATGAGAATGAGAAGAAAGGTAGCGCCTTCCAAATGTGAGCAACAATGTAGCCCAAAACTTTTTTTAAATTAACAGTCATACAGGCCAAATCAAGGCTGGCCAAAAGAAACAAAACAAGACCAATATAACTATCAGCGCCACAGCCATTGTCCCAAAGTGAAAATAAAAGTAATGCTAGAACTCTGTTTATTCAACATGTGGGACAGTTTGGTTACAAAATGCTCCCTTTTACCTAACAAAGCACAAGCTAAATAACTTACTGCACTTCATTCAATACAGGATGAAAGATTTACAGGAGCCGTACAGTACTGCACCTTCATCTGCATGTAGAGACATCACCACTACTACGATACATACACAGTAACGCCTCAGCTGTGGTTGTGTTACAGTAACTGATGTTAATGTGCTCGATGTAAAGCATTAGTTACACATACAGAAGACAAGCCATCATTAGCAGCTGATGAATGACTCCCATCTGTGGTTAATGATCTGTGTCTTGTATTAAATTGTTTGGTCCTTGGTTAAAACACACTTTGTCTGCAGCATTAGGACTCGCCAACACGTAACTCCAACCAGGTTGTAGCCAGACTTACAATGTGTAAATGTGTAATTGACATTCACCTCCTGTATTTCTTTTTCTTTCTTTTTTTTCATTTCATTTCTTTTCATTCGTTTTGTTTCATTTTCATTTTTTAAATTAAGAAGACATCACATCATATCACATATTCTCTTAATCTGAAATTTGGTAATGAATCTGTGCTTGGTTTAAACTCATCATCTCAACATGCAGCTGAACAAACAACTTTATATTTCTGCTGACTTTTCACAATCAAATTTACTAATGAGATTCTCCAGGATTTGTCATTCACATAATAAAAGGTGTAGCACACCTTAGAATGATCACTGAAGTTGCCTCTCTGGGAGACTAACCCCCTGGTCCAGTCGGGTCAGCCGGAGGCTAGCTCTCATCTCCGCTCTCTCATCCAAACTAGTCTTTGATCATGTACAAAATGCTACAAAAGAGCGGGCGTAGGGTGGAGGTCAAGAGGTCATCCGTTGTGCCGGCAGCAACTCCTTTTATCCTGAAACCGTCTTGCTGCTCACTGCTCTACCGTCTCTGAATTTGCTGAATGTTCAAAACTTTCCACCTCATCGACTGACTGCCTTACCAAGGGTCAGAGGTCACCACTCAGGGAGGCTACATACAGGAAATGTGCTGGTGCACATGTATCGAGGCTGAATCCATTTTTATAATGTACATACAACCAACAGCAGAGACAACCTTATGGGACATTGTTACCATAATATTCACAGAGAAAATAATTGTGATATATGGGTTTTTGTCATTATACTATAATCCTGTTATTCAAAGTGCACTTAAGTGTCAACTGTATCCTTGTTTGTCTCACTGACTCCCTGGATGAGGTAATTTTTTAAAGCCATATAAAACAAACAATGGCATCCTGGGCAACACAACAACCTTTTATAGTCATCAGACCTGAGCCAACAAGAATCTACAAATAAATGTTATAAATTATGATTGTGTGTTAAACTGCTGGGGCTCCAGACGGGTGGGGTCTGCCACATAATACAACAGGATGAGTGCCAAAAAGTTTCAACAATCAGAGGAAACTATTTGAAAGTGAATTTAGCATCCTTTTCTGTGACTAACTGTCTGGCATGATTGGCAACGTCCTCTGTTAATGAGCTCCACACATCCACGCTCCAAACAGGATAAAACAAACTCAAATAATTATTTGCACAGCATACATCATATTATGATGTTTGTATTGTTCTAACATCAGAGTCCTGTTTGACAAAGTAAATTTTCCTCTCTTGTTTGATGTGGGCCCTCGATAAAATTAACTAAGGACCGTCTGACACCAGGATTACACAAGACGTGATGCCGGACATTATTAGTAGTCATTATTACATACATAATTACATGAATACTCAGCACTCATGGGTCGGACCACACCCATCAGCCTTCATTGTGATCTCAACTACAGACATGAAGGTTTTGTAACTGTGTGTTGCAGGTCGTGACACTATCACAGTGACAAAATCTGTTTACAGACACAGACATATAAACACCTGCCAAAGTAGAAAAAACTGCCTCTGTGATAGTTCCCACTACAGTAGTAGTTTCCAGGACCACATTTTGCCATACACACATACACACACGTTTGAACAGCTATCTTTGTGGCATTGCTGACATGAGGCATTCCCTAGCTTCTTACCCTAACCTTAACCGTCACAACTAAATCCCCTAACCTAAACCTAATTCCACAAACACACAAACACACACACACACACACACACACAAACACACACACACACAAGGTGAAAACAATACCAGCTACATTATCGCAGCTGGTAAAAATGTCTCCTACTCCATCACCTGAACAGCTTATTTTTATCTTTTCTATTTTTCCAAGGTACAACACCCACTTTGCATATAAGAAGAAGGAGCACTGACGGTCATGACCTCAAGAGGTCTCCCTCTCTTCAGTCTCTCTAACCTTCTGTATACACACATAAACAAGGCTGCTGCTACTTGCATATACCGTTACTTCACTCAGTGGTTCCCAGCTGCTCTGGCCTTGGGATGCACAATTCTTTTCAGTCATTACAGTCAAAATCCAGACATCGGTTACCATAACACTCATTCAGGTTTATTTCCACACATCTATTCTCTTAACTGCTTATCCTGTTCAGGGTCGCAGTGCATATTGAGTGAGGGTAGCCCTGGACAGATCGCCAGCCAAACGCACACAGAGACAGATAACCACCTAGGGGCAGTTTTGAGCTATCAAGTTACCTAAAGAGCGTAACTCTGGACTGTGGGAGGAACGCCACACAGAACATTCAGGTGACTGATTGAACCCTCTTTCCATGTTAACCACCAAGCTAACTCAGTCACGCATAACAGGATTCCGACATTGATTCTGAAATTAGTCTATTTGGTTGTTATTTGTTGAAACATGTCTTTCTATTGAGATCATTTCACATAGTAAATGATGCCACTGGGATGTTGAGACGTTGTTTCTATTTTCCAGTTTATAAGTATTCTCTTTTTGGCAATTGTTAAGGCGACCGGTATGGGTTGTGTACATTTCAGTGGTGGTTCAACAGATGAGAGATCTCCACATTATTTCAATCAGAGTAGTGCCCCACTACTCACTTAGCTGGTTTGAGTTTCTCAGTCTGATTGTCTAGTTGTATTTTGACATGTTCTTATAATAAAATTCTACACTTCCTATGTACACACTTGCAATGTTTCACAATAACAGCCCTCCAGAAAGAAAACATGCCACCTGAGGCTTTTAATGTAAAACAGATAGAGATAGCACTGAATGTGTGGTGGCAGCATACAGCAACAACATAAGTGGAGCAAATCAGAAAACAGGGAGTCTTTTTACTACAGTATATTAAATATACGTACAGAGCAGGGGAAAGTACTGACTCTGATAATAGTCTGTCTAAAATAAAGACTTGGTTTTCTCTTCAGTTGAGGTAAACAAAGGCCCTGGCCACAATTTGAGAATTTATGCTACACACACATACAAACAAATGATAACTACCTTTGGGGAGACTTGCCCCACATATCCGTTGTAGATACAGCTGGAGCAGCTCAAATGAGATGAATGTTTAAACAATAACCATTTTCTACTCCCCCAGCCCTGTGTGTTTGAAGAGCAGGAGCAACCCTCTGTATAAACTCCACCATTTGTGGTTAATGTTTGAAAAGCTACTGAAGTGCTTCCCAATTAATTTAAACTGCACTGTATATCTTAGCCTGCTCAATTTCTCCCGAGCCATGTGACCCTCAGCATATCAGACTGTTCACTATGTGACACTAATGGGCAGATTCCTCCCTGAATCGAGATGATTATTACCACATCATATAGCCACACTGATACGGAGGTGTGCACACACGTACGCTCACAGAGAAGACAATGGCCAGACCACACACATGCTCAATGCACTGCCTGTAGACAGACCACTGTTTTTCTTTGATAGCAAACGGTATTTCATCATGGACAGTCTCATTAAATGGATCTCAATGCTGATATGATTATCAAAATACCATCTGATTCACAAAAGGTCAAATTCTACATCAAGTATGTAAGCAAATAAAAGTGAAGCTTTCTGTGGCCACTTGGGCACTCATCCAAATGGAAAGTGATGCTGCATGATGAATTCCATTGTATGCGCACTTACTGAAATGAGAAGATGACATACATTCATTAGTATAACTTGTCATGTTTCTCAGCAGCAATGTTGGTAAATCAGAGCGTCTGAACACAAAGGCACCTTGTTTCCAGTAAACAAGAAAAATCCCACGTGTCAGACGGCTAATAATCAGGTCAGATCAGTGAAGACATACACACTGTTTTTGTTAAATATCTCAACAACTATTGCCATGAAATTTGGTACACACATTCATGATGTCCACACTTTCATGATTCCTGGAGCCTTTTCCTCTTGAGTTTTACGCCAACATCAGGTTCACATTTGTGGTTTTGATTGAAATGTCCCAACTATTGGATGGTTTGCTAAACTAATATCATTCCTATCAAGCTCAGCTGCACTGTGTGTTTAATACTGCCACTACCATGGCTTCAGAGTCTTGTTCACAACTGTGTGGACTAAATTCACAGATTAATTGATATTGAAAATAATCAGTAGTTGCAGCCTGAGTGGAGATACCATAACAAGTACCAATCTAAATGACCCATCGATAGGTTGCTGGTCCATACCCTCGGATACGACCCATAGGAGCCTCTCAGCAGCAGGCATACCAGTTCCCCAAATGGCCCCTTGAGTCTGGCTGCAAAAGTGAGTCAATCCCCATAGACTCCCATGTTAAAATGTCCAACTTCACAACAGAAATAAACATGTTTACAGCCTGGTAAAGAAGATGGTTTTGGTCTCTATAGCTACCCCCCCCCCCCCCCCCCCCCCCCTTCCTGACTAAATAGATGATTTCATTGAGGCTTACAGTTATGCATAATTGAGGGCATGCCTCTTGAGTGACAGGTGAGTGAGCGTATGGTCACCACAAACCAGCATTCACCAATGTCTTAGCGCCACATAAGCCCCGCCCATTTTGTGATTAGCTGGGAGTGAGGTAAAGTCAGGCTCTGCCAAGATGGCGATGGCGGAGCAGCCGACTCTGAGCTTCGAAACCTCTCTTCAGAACATCACAAGGTTACGTCCATCTTTATATACAGTCTATGTACCAGGCCTTTATCATCATAATAACGATAATGTGACCCATAGGAAGATACCAGTAACAGACATAAAGCATTTCTGTCGTCATGGTAACAAAAATAAATGGTTTAATTTGGTTTAAGCCCAAAAACTACTTGTGTAGGTTCAGGAAAAGGTTGTGGTTTGGGTGACAATATATACTTCCTCAAGGTTAGAGGACCTTCATCATCAATGTTACAGCAATAAACATTCAGTTAAGGTCACAGAACAGTCATGGATAAAAGAAACATCGCTAACCATCGGTTTCACACAGGAAACAAATCTGTCCTCTTCATGACATGGACTTTGTCGCTCTCTTTATACTACATCACCTGACTTCTTTCTTTGCTCCTGCCATAATCCCTGCAGCCACTAGAGGTCACTGAACAATGATACGTAGCTATGGGCTGCTTGTACAGACAGAGATAGCAGATACTCAGGATATTAGCCATTTATTTTTGTTTTTCACAGCACTGCAACTGACAATGATGCAGCAAATCTCTTACTTGAATTCTCTCCTCCTTCCAGTAAAAACTCTTAACTGGCTCTGTCATGAACTTGACTAAATGTAATGTACATTGGCACCAACCCTGATGCTAATGTGAGATGCGTTTATTAAAACCATTTATTCATGTTAAATATTCATGGGTCAGTTTGCAGATGCTTTGAGGGAAGGCCTGGCCACACGCTCTGAATTGCAGCAAACACTCACCGAGACAGATAACCACTTACTGGGTTGTAAATAAATATGTGTTGACAGGCATTGTGACAGCCTTGTAGCTACCGTTGCCAGAGCATCAAACAGCAATGGACCTTCCTCTATGTGTGTTTGGATTATGGAAATATTACATACAGGACCTGTGGGCATAAATTAATTATTCAACCTTCTTGGCAAGACACACAGCACAATCAAAAAGCCTATTTGAAACAGTCAACACTCATCAATGTAATGCAGGGAATATTTTGCATAAATACTGACGTTATGATTATTTTTATCTATCTATACAGTATATTTAAAATTGCACAGATTTTTCAAGATGTGAGTCTTTGCCACTTCTCTACCTCTGGAGTGCAATTTATTCCTCGTGGGTGGATGAGCAGTGCTTAGGGGATGTTTGCTGGGATTTTCTTAGATTTCACATCTGCTTTAGAAGAGCAGGATGCCACTCACATATGTGAAGACACCTTCATTTCAGCCCACACTTAAACAAAATTAAAACAGTCACATGAAACCAACAGACAAGGCTTTACAGAGTATAGAGAAAAAGATCTGAGGGACTCTGAACTGTGAGGAAGATTTACTTTGTTAACAGCTCCACAATTGTATCCAATTTTGGAGTTACTGTTCTCATCTGTGTGAGATATTTCTATCAGAACAAAGCAAAAGGTCAAGGAGAGTGTGAAACAAATTCTTCTAAGAGCTGCTTTTGATCCGAGCCCTCCTGCTCTCTTGGTATTTTTTAAATAGCATAACACAACAAAAAAAGAAACAACTCCCAATGCTCCCAAACCGCAAATGAATATTATAAATGTTTCTCTTAAATTATGATGGAGTTTACAGTATCCATCTGCTGCTTTTTAATTGTAAGAGACGATCTGTGACTAACAGCGCCAGAAAAGTCAAGCAGAGGCAGGACAGAAGAAGAAATCTGTCTCCTCTGTCTCTCCAAACTTGGTCAGTAAATCGGTCACACCCATGGTGCTCACATGTTTCGCCTCAACTGTGACTCAGCAATGGCCTCCTGTAAAATAACAATAAAAGCATTCATATTTCAAGGCCTCACTTTGATCCATTTAAGGCTTCATCTTACTTCATGTCCTCTCTTAGGTAAACAGAAAAAAAACAGCAACACTTTTTACATGCTAAAGGAAAATCTGGAAAATGTAGACGGCCACTGCAACAGCAACCTGCTCACCAACATGCAAAGCATGCACACACTGAAGCGGAATATGAATGTAAATAGAAATTTGATGCAATTATTTATTGATGGTGCACAAAAGACTGAGAAGGTAGTTAATACTGAGGGGTTAATCAGATAAAATAATTGCACCATTTCAGCGTTTTTGATATTGATGTACATGTTGTTCGTCAAGGATGTAAAATGAAATGGTTCATAATTCGAGTATAAGAGGGAAAAAAATCTTTTTACATTTAATTTCTATTTTTTATAATATCCTGACTCAGTTTGAACACATTATTTTTTACACTGACATGATGGCATAAGGATATTGACAGAAGTGACACACTGATATGTATTTAAAATCTTGGACGGAGTGGTCAGCTTTAATGAAGTATTATTGACTCCAATGGATCAATAATATTGTGATTTTTTTCCCTGAAGTCCCTGCCACTAACCTCTGACCTTTGACCGACTAGGATAACCCCAGGGTCAGTTTGGTTTATGATCATGTGATCATCGAGCTTTTCCCACCTGCACTCTGCTCCCCAGGTCTGGACTTCAACCTGTCACCCATTCTTATGCACAACCAGGCGGAGGATGTGTCCTTCAGCGGTCTGCCACACCCTCATCAATCACCTCGCAAGGAGACGCGTTCACAAGGAGGACTGAATAAACGTCAACTTGTTGTTGGGAACAACCGGAGTTGCAAAAACTTTAAAGGACGCCTCCTCACACCTCCTGTCATCTGCTTTTCAGAATGAGCAATTGCAGATGCCATTCTGAATTCTGATAGTGTCTCTGCCCTGAGCCGAGGTCCATCCAGTCTGCACAGCCTGCCTCCAAATTCCTCAGGCTAAATAACGTCTGGTCAAACAGATGAAAAAGCAGACCCACTACTTTCAATAAAAAACATTTAGACAGTCTGCTAAGAATAAAAGTACTGGCACATACACCACTGTGTCTATAAAAATAACCACTACTGTAAAGATACTTTGACTCTGATGCCAATGATATACAGCATGCCTGTAGCCTGCTTATTTCAAGAGCAGTGTGTACATTTTACAGTCAGAAAATACTTGTACCTTATGGTTATATCAATGCACAATTTTGTAGTTTAAAGTTACTGTCGGATTGTGTAACACTAAAATCAATCTGTTTTATTTAATCTTCTATTTTTTTTTTTTTATCCTGGGTGTGAAAAGTGTGTAGGCCGACAGCAACACCTATTCTGACTCTATTCATTCTACACGATACAGGTCGTGCATATATTCTATGTAGGTCTAGTAAAAATAATCCTGTATTGTTCAATTAAATGTATTTTCAATCCAATATATCTAATAAAAACATCATACCACAGTGTCAAATTTGCCGTATAATCAGTATGAGAGCCAGCCTCATCTATTTCACACAGATTCTTCACACACTAGGGGTTTTTCTGTGGTGGGAACCCATGATGAAGCAGCAAAAGCGAGATTCAGTGTCCTGACCGGAGAACAGTGATGGGCTTTGTTCCGGCTTTTGCTCCCGTGGGACCCAGTTTGGCTGATGGTAATGGGCTTGTGTCCATATGGGGCGATTCAGGCCATCATCCAACATACAGGGAGCCTCCATTAAGAGAAGGCTATCTAGGCTATAGAGGTAAATCACTTAAAAAGTGTTTTCCTTGGAGAATTAATAAAGTTGCTTTTTATCTTTTGCAAAGGACATGAACTCCATGATGATGGTGATAAGTATTACGATAAACCTACTGAGGTTTGGTAAGTTGCAATGCTAAAAAACAATGCCCTGGATGTAATATTATGGAAGGCTTCTTGCTAACCTCAATACAGTGGGGGTGAATGGAGCTACATATGTGGAACTCACAGCATTGAAAAATTACAGGTGAAGAGGCACTCTACAGATTGTACACATAAAGGTCAGTTTACACATCACAAGGAGAGTTACACAGCCTCTGAAAACAGTTGCATGTCTTTTGTGGTACTGTAGGAGCTTCTGGGGCATAGAGTTTGAAAGATATGGGCATTTACCTGGCAGGAAGGAAGGTCTAAAAAAAAAAGAAGCTTTTGGTTGCATTGTGGGAAATGCAAGGCTCCAGCTTTTTTGGAGTTTGACCAATACTAGGGACTAAAAATAAAAACATCTTCACCTCAGATGCACAAATTCCCTTTAAATAATCCACAGAGCAGCCTGTGGACAGTGGAGCCAGTCTCTTTTTTACCAAGAGAAATATATAGTTCTTATATTAAAACTGTGTTGTGTGGCTTTTTCTGGAATAACTGGAAAAACACATTTACATTTAGTCATTTCGCAGACCCTTTTATCCAAAGCAACTTACAAGAAAAACACATAGCTATAGATTTTTTATTCACACCAGCGGCATGGCTCTAGGGATGTCAATGTCAGTTTGTTCACCACTTTGCTCTAAACTAAGATGTCTCAACAACTATTGGCTGATTTGCCATGAAACTTAGTTCAGATCTCCATGCTTGCCTCAGGATGCACTGTAACAACTATGGTGGTCATTAAAACTTTTAATCTAGTGCCATCATCGGGTAAAAATTTTTGATTTGTGTGTGCCTCATAGAGCTACCAGCGTGGCAGTAGAAACTTTTAAATGCTGTGAGCAATGAAATTCCTTTCACCTCCATAGCCTTGGGGTGGAAGTAGAAAAATGTCTCCACACCAGGACAAATTATCTGCAAAATTATCTGCATGGTTAGATCCCAGCAGTGGTGAATAAGAAAATGTGTTGTGTAATTTGGATAAAATAACTCTTTAATGAAAATTCCATTTCATACACCAAAAACAAACTTTGGGCTCTGGGGTCACCATGTTTCCATTCCTGTCCCAAAAGGTCTGTTTGTTGAGGTACATTGAGTCCACAGCTGCAGCAGGAGTGGTGCAAACACATACACATGCGTTATTAGGCTTGTCAATCAGCTGCCACTTCACCACAACCCACAGATCCAGTCAGTCAGCCAGCCGTGCAGCCAGGCAGTCAGTCGGCCGGGCCAGACGAGAGAACAGCTGGCCGCCACTTTCAACTCACTAGGCTACCTGGCTTGGCGTCAACTGCTAGCGACAGACATATCTCTGCCAAATGCTACATGTGGCAGGACGAATGGACGGGCTGTACCCAGAGCGTGAGGTGAAGGGAAGGGATAGGGCACGCAAACTGCTGCTCTAAGAGGTCAGCCGTAATGAACCCCTGGCTGAGTGTCCTTAAAAGTCTCGCAATCATCTCTCCATCACTCTGGTGGAGCTGGAGGGATGAGGGTAGAAAGGTTTAATGGCACTAATAAGGCCCGGGGAGACAGGTGACATCATCCTGCAAGTCGACCGGTGACACAGCCACCCAAAAAGGAGATGAGGAGGGGGCAGAATTATTCCACTGACATTATTCCAATCTTAATTTAACTGTCAAGCAGTCAGGGAGACAGGGGCCAAACTGACTGCGATAATATTCAAAGCAGTCACTGATGTAGCTTGCGTGTGTGTGTGCGTGATTGATATGTGTGCCTTCATGTGTGAGCGAGAGAGCGCGTGCATACGTCTGAGGATGATTGACTGAAAGGGAGAGTTATCCAGCCATCCTCCTCAAGTGATTTCAGCCCCTCTCTGATTTCCTCATCCTCAGCCAATGTCAGTGTCACCATCAGGTAGAAAACCAGTGATCACTGGGCTGTGCGCAATCAATAGTTGACTCGAAAGGGCAGGCTGGAAGAGCCGGGGAGGCCATCATAGAGCTCATCATCAAGCTGCATGCATAGCAGCCCTCTGGGACATTGCATATATTGTGAGAATCATCAACATGGACTCGACTCCCTGATCTTGCTCTGCATTAGGCCTTTATATGATGCCATATATTATCCCTTTTAAGACATTTACTGTGGCAATTGAGGTTAAGCGTGAGGGCTGAAAGGTGAAAACCACTGGCAAGACTCCTGCAGGGTAAACCCCGACAAGGATCTCCTAATTCCCGTTATGTCCCCCGGTGCCTTTTCCCCTCGCTATAAAGCAATACCACTCCTGTGATGACAGCTATTAAGACTCTGGGGAGGACAAAACAGTTAAGAGAGCTTGATTTAAGTACTCACAGTTTTTCCAGGGCAGCCAAGCCATAGAAGGAGCCATTCCTCAGCAAGGAGATCTTGTTGTTACTCAGGTTTCTGTTTAGGAGCAAAAGATATGAGAGAGAGAGAGAAGACGAGGTGAGCATACAGAATGAGTGAAGGGAGGTACATTTGTAAATATCACAAAAATAAAGCTGCAGGAAATTACTTATTCAAATGGCTGATAAATTGTTTATCCTCTGACTGTCAATATGTTTGCAAGAGATAAGGATTTATCTCTGATGAGATTGCGGCTGTAAATTACTCATCCCGGCCACGTTTCTGTCTTGTTTATGGCGTTTGTGGTTAAGATAGGTAATGATCCAAGCCACCACCCCCCCATCCTCCACTCCTCCATGTCAAAACATCAGCCTAATAGAAAAGCTTAAAGAAATGCCAGCTCAGCACAATTCAGTCATTCATTGCTCACATTAAAACAGTAAACAAATCAATGAAAGGCACCACAGGGATCTTTAAGTGATTAATTAATATTCAGAGGCAATGCAGCGCCTTCATCTGATTATTTCAGTGTCTTCACTACGTTTCTTTTTTTTTTTTTCGGATGAATTATGTCTGAACTGAACAGCGAAATTAGGAATTATATGTTCTTCAAGTCATGCATTTCTCTGGCAAGGAGAGAAAAGTGGTGCCTGGACAGGACGTCCCGCAGAGTGTATTACTGGTAGGCACAAACACACACTCACAAAATCTTGTCATATTATTCTGCACATTGGGCCCTGAGCTTTCCCTCAAACCTTAGCACAACAGAGTGAAAGCACAGACAAGAATACAGTCACATAAACACAAACACACCTAAACCTATATTACTATGCTTGTGAGGTCTTTCTGTTGATAGTATTTATTCACAGATGTCACAACCTTGGGAAAATATTTTCAGTACCATAATAGTGTAAAGCTTAGTTGACATGCTTCCACACCACTTTGCTTTGCACACAGTCATTTCCCTACCTGCCAACATATCATCAAGTTATTCAACATATGAATCAGCAATGAAGAAAACATACAATCATATATTCTTGAGAAGAACTCTAACGAAACGACATATTTAATAGTCAGTTGTTTGTGGCCATTTGTGAACAACGTGACATCAGTTTAGAGGAGGCTGAAGCCCTGGTGTTTGACTTACTGGGAGCATTTTTACAAACATTCACCTCAAGCTTTGGAACCTTTTGACCATGTTTTACTAAAATATCACTTACAATGCAGAGGGCTATATTATAATATAAAGTAAAAGCCACCTGCTTAAAACCACTGATTTCATAATTGATATTTGATTAACTGATAGGTGTGCTTGTATAAACTGACAAACATAAGTGAATTTCATTCAATTATTTAATTTTTTTTTTTTTTTTTTTTACTTATTTTGTTTACTGTGACATGTTTTAATTTTCAGGTACAGAAACTTATGTTGTGACGTAAAACACTGTCAGTCTCTCCCTGTCAGTGTCCTGTCCTCATCTTTATTTAAACTGCAGGGCGGGTGCGCGAATGCATACGTACGCGTGCACATACACTTCCTGTTAACTTTCTGCGTTACATTATTTCTGTGGCACAGTACAAGAAAAAGTCACATTTAACGACCAGCGACACATGGACGAACTTAACCTTACTTTGCCAATTTAAATGTTTGGTAGCTAGCTAGTTTGCAAATTACGTAACGCTAGGCTAACGTTATCAACGTTGAATATTTTGACAGCAGCCTGTTTACCTTTGCAGGAGAATTAAAGCACCGCCCTCACCTGAGGCAACAGCCAGACGGAGTGAAGAGCTGTAAAACTGTGTTGAAATGATTGACTTTAATACATTTTTCCCGCTTGACATTTGAGGAACTCAACCCAGCGCTGTGATTGGTCGAACTCTTCTTCTTTTGCCCAGCAGACTAGACCCTGCCACCTGCTGTTGGATTTGAGTACTGCATGTGCACAATTTAACTCAACTATTTGATGTCAAAATGCATACAGATTGCCAGGTCTGTATTCCCTAATCCCTACTACCTAAATCGTCAGTACTGTACTTTTTCTAATTTTACTTTTTATTTCATTTCATTTATTTAATTAATTTATTACTCAAGACAATGATCACATGGTAGAGAGCACAAACAAGACATACACTAATGACAAAAACATGTGGCACATACTGTAGCATAGCTAAGGGACAACAAATGTTGCTTAAACAAAGTAAGCACATTCTTCAAAAAGGCACCTAGTTTACAAATAACGTATGCATTATCTGATTGCAATAACCATATTAAAAAACATAGATGAACGATTTAAATATCCTGTAACCTGTAACTTGACCCCAGCTTAAATTCTACACAAAACGTTAACCTTGTAAATGAGGATGACAAAATGTTAGGTCAACAGGAGCGTAACAACACTAAAACACACGTACACCACAGTACATACAGTACAGTCCAGTGTTATATTGGGCCTGTGTTACCCACTACCTTTCAGACATTTCAGACATGGGATCAAATCTGCTGATCAACCCAGTTTATAACTTCTTCTATGTTTGTTC
This sequence comes from Seriola lalandi dorsalis, assembly GCF_002814215.2. NCBI lineage: Eukaryota > Metazoa > Chordata > Actinopteri > Carangiformes > Carangidae > Seriola > Seriola lalandi. The sequence continues at coordinate 3,909,389 of NW_019525348.1, forward strand.
AGGATAACCTCACCATACTGAGGTGTACCAGTCACTGTTAGAAACATAGTCATAGAACAGGACAGTACAGGTAGTGCAGTACACCAGAAATGTTTTGTCTGGTTAAAGGAAAGTGAAAGCCCATTTTCATGTGTAGATTATTTCAAACAATTAAAAACGCCCTTAGTTCAAAAGCCCTAAGATATATTTTCTAAATCAGCCTCTCACCGTGGGTGATGAGGTAATGAACACAATATTTTCCACCGGAGTTAGAACAGATGTTTTTATTCCACATGGCAGATTTCTGTCTGTGGTGTTTTGTCTACGCTAATCTCACAGGTTTAAAGTGGCTCAGTTGGAAATAGATGATGTCACATACTGCTGTGCTCCAATCAGTATTTGGATGTTTTTTTCAGTCAAAATATGATGACAGTTGTGTGGTTGTTTCTCACATTGTCAACCCCCTGTCAATTAAATCTAATCAAACAACACTAACGACCGACTCACAGACTTACAGACATCAGGGGAAACCCCTGAAGCCTTAATAAATAATACCTTTTTTCAAACTTTGAAGCTGCACTAATTAATATTTCTATATCAACAATGGACCAGTTGACTCTAAGTAATGTGAGAAGGGTCGCTCATAGTTACAAACCCACAGATCATCTGACTGCAGTTTCAGATTTTTAAAGCATTGACTCCTTTTAACATGTTGTTTTGTCAGCATCAAACTGCACATAGAGAAAGTTAACAACTAGCTAACAAACTTTTAGGAATTAAAGAGCCAGATGTTTGCCTCAGGAGATGGTAGAGGCAAAAACAGAGCTAAAAGGAGAATGAATATTGTACTATTGCATTCATGGTGTGGCTAGAAAAACTACTTGAAATGAATGCTAATGTTGCTCTCTGTCTGCTGGATGTGTAAAATAGCATATGCTGCTAATACATTATATTTTCATAAGGTGATAATCAGTGAGTCAATGTTGTGTTTAGCCCTTGTTGCACTGGTCTGAGTGGACAAATGGACAATGATTGTTGCTGACGTGATATTCATGGATATATATATATATATATATATATATACCTCAGATATGAAACCTGCTTTTCTGGGGCTTTAAGAATTTACTGAAGGTTTGGTTCAAAATAGCTTCTGTTTTTTATGTCATAAAAGCTGAAAATAGTAGTAGTGGCAGTAGGATTACTTGATGTTACTTGAAGGGGAAAAGACACTGAAAATTTGTAATTTACACATATTGAACTCCTGATAGCCAATTTAGTTGAAGTCAAAAACTACTCTTCTTAATTTTGTTGCTAAAAAGTTCAATATAAACATCTAAAATCTTGCTTTCCCTCTCCTCACACACACACACACAATTTTATACAGAGCAGTAAGCCACGGTGCAATCGTGCGAGCGGCTAATGATTTATATTTCGCTTATTCTAAAGCCCAGATTCACATCATTTTAAACACACCTTGGACAGCGTCTCTGGATTTCATATCTGCTAAAATATTGATTTCTCCAGCCAGCTCTTAAATCATCCACTGCAGGGCTGCTCTGTCTCTGTGACGCTGAGGATATGTGCATGTGATCTGCTGGCTAGAGCTCTTCTTTGCATGTGTGATTTTGCACATCTCCTGTCAGCATATGACCACACACACACACACACACGCACACACACACACACGTGGGCACACACACACACACACACAAGCGCGCACACACACTCACACAAGGTCATTTTCCACCATCACCCTCCCATCTTCTTTTAACAAGGTGGGTTCTGGGAGTGATTGGCCGGGTTTAGAGAGAGAGGGGTAATTGGGATGTGTCACCGCTCCTCTGTGACGACAGAGCGCTTGTTATGGCTGCAGGGAACGTATGCTCAATTTTAACCCTAGGATTAAGCAGTGGGATCCCACAATGCATTGTGCTGAACAGGCAAATTGCTTTGCCAAACTGCTAGGGAGCAGAGCGGAAGTGTGTACACTGAAAATATCATGGTGGAGACTCACACACTGCACAAAACAGACATGCAAAAAAAAGAACTAAACATTTAGTCAATTAGGACACAAGAATGTTTGAAAATGATGTATTTTTCTGGACATAACTAACAACAGTAACAACATTTGTGAAAACACTACATTTTGCATTTGTGCCAGTATATTTGGTTTCTTAATACAACAAGCTTGCTTATGCATATTCTTTGGGGAAAGTACCCATCTCTCCCCAGAGTGATAACAGTTGTCTTGGCAGGAAAAGCAGGAACGAAGACAGGAAGTTCCCTCTCAGCAAACGGCCAGGATGGACACAAACTTGTGTCAGCAAATTCATGTCAACATCCAAGATTGTATTTACATTTGGGCCTCTCCCAAACGGGGGAGAATCAGTCAGAATTGAATAGAGTGGAGTACAGGTGCCAGACTAAATCAGCACAGCCAGTACAAGAGACATATAATAGACTCTTTACCTATTAGAGCCGAATGTAGCTTGATAGGCCTGCCACGACAGTCGCTCCTCAGGGGCGGGGTTAAGCAGACAATTAACTAAACAGGTGGGAGCTTGTATAATTCAGAGTGCAAAAATACTTACTACTGCTTAATACTACTCTCTTTTCCCACAAATCATTCAGAGAATCTAAGCTGTGTGGGAATGGACTATAAGATTTGCAGGCATTCATTTAGGTAGGCAAAAGTGAGTAAGCAACAATTCATATGGATTTTTATTGTTGCTGTTGATCCAGACATCAATATTCTACTGGGTTTCTGTCAGATTGGATTCATTTTGACACAAAGCTGTCTGAGAGCAGAAAACTGCAGCAGATATACATAAGCCAGCATGGAGTCAGCCGGACGTGGTGAGAGACTGAGTGGGTCAATTTCACAATATTTCACACACAGATTTATTGACAAATAACCAAAGCCCTCATAATAGTTTCAGTTTCAGTGACCAAGTGCGATTTATTCTTTTATTTCCAGGGCCTCACTCTAAACACCCCCACGTCAAGTTCTGGAAAAACAGCAGCAGCTCCTTTTAAAGCCACGTACGGATGGAGTGATGAAGTGACGGTAGTCAACACTGAGATCATGGGATACCAAAGCTGTCGCTGTGTTTTGTCCCATGTCTCTTCTGTTCCCCAGAACGCTACACCTCCCTCTGCGGACGGATGCCCCACTCAGGGACAGGCAGCCTCTGTTTGTGCAAACTCAAGCGTGTCCTGTGCTGTTCTATGCTCCCTGTGCGTGTGTGTGAGTGTTTATGCCTGTGTGTGTGCGCGTCTGCTTGCCGACCCCTGCATGCCGATCTCAGGCCTCTGCGTAACGTCCAGGAAATCACAGGAAAAACAGAATTGAACATTATGTAAACAGCCCATGACAAACTTCTGGAGCCACCGTCCAACTCTCTATTTACATTATCAATTATGTTCTCTGCGGATAAGCTGCTTTCAATGAGGGAGGAGAGCACGGATTCACTATTGTCTCTGTGGGCTGCAGCAAATGGTCTATGTCATTGCTTACTCTGCTCCTACGCCAGCCATAGCCAGACGTGTGTATTATATCTAGTTAATGTTGCACTTTTGCAATTCTGTCATATGGCAGAGAGCGTTTTCCCTGTGAATTTGGCATTTTGTGAGCTCCAAAATTGCAAGGTTGAAGTTCTGAAAGAGACTGATAATTGAATTGCTGTATTACTTGTTCATTTTGCTTCCAATAATATTCAATAAGCATTTTTCAAAAGTCAAACTTAACATGAATGTAACTGTTTTTTCATTTTTTGTCTGAAAAACCTGAGAAATATCTTATTACAGCTAAAACTATTTTTCAATCAACAGAAAATTAATTTGAGAGTATTTTGATTATCGATTATCATTTAAGTTCAAGTAAAAAAAAAAAAACTTAACATTTTATGTTTGTACGTAATTTGACCTTAGTCTCTTGTGATGAGGATTTTTCATTATTTTCTGACACTTCAGCGACACAGTAATCAAGAAGTTCATCAATAATAAAAAATAATTTATAGCTGCAGCCCTGAATCTAATAATTTCAAAGTGACAGTTTGATTCAGTCCTCAGGCTGTTGAGGCAACAATCAGCGTGATTAAACACAGCGAGCGAGATTCATATCAGCTCTTCCCTATAACAGGAGCTCTGGCTTTCGTTCTCCCTCCACGCCACAGCTGGGATATTTCTGTGAGGTCCAGCTGAAAAGTCACAGTGTAGCCGGGCTGCCATGCACCAGAGACATCCAACTATATTATTATAGGAGAAGGGAAACAAAAATAGCTTCAGCAGATGCCCTCCAACACACCAGTCCCGAGGACCAAGTGGAGTAAAGATCACAATGTGAACTATTACAAACATGTGGATCCACTGGCCTCGAGGTTTCTGGCCACTTCTCCTCATGCAGCCAAACGCTTTGTTATTTTAGAAGATCGAGTTACTAGACGGAGCTAACCAAAATAACATATTTCATATCTACTAACATTGACCTTGGATGGGAAAGAGACATTGCTGTGGGGGTTACCTACAGATGTACGTACGAACAGAGCTTCATATGGTTCCTGCATGACAGAGACTACACTGTGAAGAAAATGTACAACATGTGTTTTCAAAAAACTTTTGAAATTTTAAGGATTTAAGATTTAGGCACTGAAGATAAGACCACATGATTTATTATTAGATAGTATTCAATCATGGAAAAATCTTTAGTCATCAATAAAAGAGATTATTGCTGAGACGATTGGAGGCTGTACTGACCTACACTGCATTTCACATTGTCACATCCTCCTGACAGGAAACAACTGGGCTTATTGGAATTCTAGTCCTGAATAGGGTTTGAATAGAGTCTGCAGTCTGCAAAATACCCAGATTTTTAAAGATCCAACAGTAATGATTCTCTTATCAAACCTTTTATCTCCTCACTCTTCCCTACAATCAAAGGGCAATGCAGAGTGCATTAACATAATGTTAGCAGGCTTCTTATGTTCAGCACATGCTGACTCTTGCATTCCCTCATTGAATTACCAGCATCACTGGAAGCAGATTCTATCTGCTGCATGTCATGTCTCCAACTTGGCACTAGGTCATGTTTTAAGTTTTTTTCTCACTTTTTCATTTCTGTTTCCTGTTTTATTTTGGTGTCTAACTCTCCTCTCGTTTCAGATCCACCTCCTGCCCTTGTGTGCTTCCCGCCTTTGTGATTGTCTGCCCCGCCCTGATGTGTTTCACCTGTGCCTCACTTTCCCTGCTTCCCTTGTGTATTTAGTCCCTGTGCTCCCTGCTCCCATTGCCAGTTCGTCTTTGCCTGTAGTTGTGAGCGTTCCAGCCTATACCCTCTAGTTTGTGTCTCCTAGTGTCTTTCAATCCTATTTCTGAACTTTACTCTGCCTCAGCCTACCCATTTTTGATCTGGTTGCCTTTTTCTGACTGACTGCTGTGTACCGAACTTGTTTTGGATTAAAGACCTGATTTTTGGAAAACCTGACTGTGTTTGAGTTGTGCGTTTGGGTCTTTTCCTGGTGTGTTTGAAAGCCTAACACTGCAGCTAATTAACATTATTTCTGTGACTAACCTGTTCAAATCACATGATGACATTTTTGGCTGTTGACTAGTTAAAAGTACCCCGTATAGTTTTGACCACTAGTCGCCTTATGGAGCAATGTTTTTTGGTCCCTTTTGTTTTTATTTTGCACGCAGGCGACACAATTCACGCTACTGCTGGTGGCTCCAGGGAAAGAAGCCTATCGAAGCCTACAGAAGAACAGCTCCTCACCAACCTGCAGATGGATGTCCCCTAAACGACTCACATGCAGGCAATGGGTAGACACTAGCTATAGCACACGTTATCAGGCATCAGGGGCAGTTTTGGGGCAGTAGCAGTGAACTGTATAATGTCTTTATGGGAGGTTCAAGGGGACTTGTAGTTGTAATTGCAAAATGTGCCACTATGCGGGGCCATCGGGGACCCTTTTCCCCTTCAGGGCCCCAAACATTTTAGTCTCTCCTGACAATGCACAATAATAATTTTTTCAAATTGGCTTTGCACATTTTTTATTAAAAAAGAAATGCGTCAATAAGTTACACTCACACTGTCAGGCCTCAGGGATACACACTGTGTGTTTTGCAGAGTGACACTGAATGCAAACAGAAATGTGTCTGTGGTCGGCCAAAGATCTTCTGTGAGGATGAAGACGCCGTGCAGAGCTGTACGATCCACGGCCGACTGTTTTTGCAGTGCTGAGTGAATCATGGTTTATGTCACTTTAACTTCTCTAATCTCCTGTTTATCTTTGTTTATATTAACTTTATCAACCTTATAACTCTGCGTTGGTTCTTCCACTATTTGAAACATAGCTCAGGAAGAAAAGGAAAACAAAGTTAGCTAGCTTATTGTCACATCAACATTTCATATCTAATGCTGCTCATCTCAAAATATTGGAGCTACAGGTTGTGAATGAGTCAGAGTGAACCGCCTTCTCAGCCAACAAATGGTGATAACAGGCCTCAAGTGAATCCTTGGATTCCTGTTATTTATAACTTTAATGACTCACAAATGTTGGAAGATAAATCTAAATGGATTTGATAAGGGATCTGATTGGATTCCAGTTCAATAAAATGCCATCAAACCCCAGCCCTGTTCCTGAATTTGTTAAAGTAATTCAAATCTAATCATTAATTTTTCAAAGATATGGGCAGTAGATGTTTAACATGCAATGTGTTGCCTAGCTGAGTATATGTTTTGGCAACAACCATTATTCTAAATGACTGTTTGGCTGAGAAACATGTGGAAGAGGTGAGATGATTTCCAGTGAAAAATATACAGGCTGACACACATCGAGACGGTTCAAGATTTGATTCAAACACGGTGTGCATGTACACACACACACACACACACACACACACACACACTCAGACAGTCACACACACCACACAGCGCTGATAAAGACATGCCAAGGCTCCCGTGAGACAGGCAGGAGAGCTAATATGCTTCCCACTGAGAACAGAAGCAGCACACATCAGGGTTTCAATCACCTTGTTTTACAATGAGTCAGAAAACAAGGCAAAGACAACATGCTTCGAAGTTGGCCTCCATTGCTCTCTCAAATTTATGACCCTTTAAGTAACATTAGTATTTACTCAGCGGTGCAGGGAGGAGGCAGGGAAATCAGAGCGGAGAAGTATCCTTGGCAGACGCTGTATTTATCTTTACCTAATATTTTTAGATGGTAAGTCTGCGTTTCGACACATTCTTGGTTTTTCAAGACTATAGCACAATTTACAGACTCCTTCTCCCCCGGCAGTCATGACCTCCAGATCATGGAATCATTATTGTCTGAAGCCAAACTGATCAGCTGCTTCTTTAAAGCACGCCACGTGAACGGTGGTTACAGGGCTTTCTCAGACAGCCGATCTGAAGGCCGGATGACCTGCGCAATCTCCTGAGTGATGTATGGATGCACATACGCAGAAGCCTGGAAGAAACCTTGACAAAATACTGGTGAAGACATTAATCAATGGCGACTTATTAAGGAGTTTCTAGCATGCAGCGACGTTACAGCTCGGCCCTGACCTCACCGATCCTGAACACACGGGTAACACAAGGGCAAATTGTTCTTGACTTGAGCTATCGCAGAGGGGAAAGTGCCAGGGATCTAAAAGTATTACTCCCTCTGGGGCTCAGACGACTGATATTGGAGAGTGCACTCATCTAAAGATGAACCCTTTGCTTTTTTTTTTTTTTCTGCTTTTCTTTTTTCTTTTTTTTTTTAAATCTTCCATATCAGTGGAGATAAGCGCAAGAGAAGCCAACAGAGAGTCAGAGAGAGAAAGTGACTGGCATGGCTCCTCCACTCCACAGTGTGAGATGTTAGATGCAACATATTTTATCAGGGTCATTTTGGTCACGTCTCTTTAGATTAACAGCCGGCTCTCTACGTTATCTGTGTGACATATCATTTAAGACATTTTACGCTCTGGATGCCTCGACGCTGCGCGCGCTTGCAGCATTTGTCAGTGAGGTAATGCACAGGAGAATATGGACGGGCTATGTGTGCATGTCAATGAAATATTCATGTAGAAGTACTCAGAACTCTGAAGAGGGTAGAGCACAAACAGCACCTCGGCAGACGGGAAAAAAAGCCCCCGAGGAATACCAGCAAGGGAAAATAAGAGAGAGGAAGTGAATAAGAGAGGAGGGGAGAAAAGAATATACAGAATTATATTTATAGCTGTACTCAAAATAAGACGAGTGAATGCAGAAAGGCGTTTTAGCAAAAAGAAACGGGAAAATGAAGCGTGTTCTGACGTTTGTTGACGAGGCCGCACTCAGAGCGATGTGAACCTCTGAGCCCTGATCATGCTATAGAGTGATATCACAGCCTGTCCAAATACAGCGGAGGAGTTATTTAAAATCAACAGCCATTTTACAGCCTGTGGTGTCTCATGGGTCTTTCTCGACACTGGTGCGATGACTGACATATTCTTGTAGTGGTTTGGAGTCGGCTACAGCTTCGTCCTGATCACTTCCCTCTAGACACCACAAACAGCCCCTCCTGTCTGCCTCTGAAAGGTTGATGATGATGATGATGATGAGGATGAGGACCCACAGAACAGCCAAACACCTCCAGATTTGACTCCGGCACAGAACAAATGCCCTTGTTTTCTTTCCCTGGAATGGGATACAACCAGGCTTTGGAGGAGCTTAGTGGGGTTCCATCAGTGAACGTACACAAATCCAGAGGAAGAAGAAGATCATTATCCGAAAGTACAGTAAGGCAGAAAGAACTAGATCTCTCCCGCAGCGCTGCAACAGTTAGGTGAATAAAGAAAAGACTAAGATAAAGTTCTTCAATGAATTCCGACAACAAGCTTTCACTCTCTTAAACTATTGCAGGACAGTGGAAAATAACAATGTCTTCCAGTGTTCAAAACTATGATCAAAAATATTTGTTGACAATCTTTTATATAACACGACCTGAGTAACCTTTAAAGATGGAAACTATGAACATATGTGTTTCATCATCACCAAAAGCTTCAACATTAATGTAAAAGACAGATAAATGGAAAATTTATTAAAGTTTTGAACTGCAGTAACTGCTTTTGGCTACTTGAGGAAAGCAGAAACGCTGACATATCATCGGCTTTGAAGAAAATACTGTATTGTAAATTTGTTAGCAAATAGGTTCCTCATTACAAACCCAGCCGATATGAAGCAGCATTCACTAAGAGCTGTGTCTCAGTTAAGTCAAATACTCTCTTTTAGTTCTGTTTTTGGCCTCCACCAACCAACTCCTGACTGGAATTGCTCTGTTTAGCCACTAAGCGTTTCACTTCGTTAAACAGCTAATCGTCTTTCTGTCACTTTGTGCTGGGCAGGGAGCGTACAGCGGGGTTTCCCAGATAGCAAAATGAAACTTCCGGCCCAACTTTGGCCCTAGTCTGGCCCATATATTTCCACATCTGGGCAGAGTCCTGCTGTTATCCTCAGGTATTGACTACCAGCCGGAACATGTTTGGAGTGTGCGCCAGAAATGGTCCAGCTGTGGTCGTGGCATCTTACAATTATGCTGTATATGGGCTAGATTTGGAGCGTGGAACTGGGCATATACTGGGCCAGAAAAAAACAAGCATGTGGCCCAAGCACGGGCTGGATTTATTTTGATATCTCAGCTCCTGTGGCCAACAATGAGACCATAAGAGTGGTGAATGTGACCCTAAACTGTGAAGTTTTGACTGCAACACAGGATAGCACTCTTAAAAAGGTCCTGGTCTGCAACATTTACACAACTGTGGGAAAGAAAAAACCACACACTGAGCTCCACTCAGCAGGTAGGAATAAATAGTCAGAATAATATGCAAATACAGTGTGACCCAGGTCTGGTTACGACACAACAGCTCAGCAAGAGGGGAAGCAGCAGCGGTTGTAGTACAAACTTTATAAGTTTTCAGTTATGTAAGTTCACAGTGTGCAGCTCTTAGCATGCAGTTTCCAGCAGCGAGGAGACTGTGAGGCTCAGTCACAATCAGCTGTGACTGTGCGACAAGCACCTCCCCACCCAAACAATCAGTTTGCAGCAGTCACATCATCTAAATCAGCCTCAGTCTCAGCTCTCAAGTGACGTTTTACCAAACACTTCCCATCCCCACTTTCCCAGCATCCTCTCTGTCACTCCCTCTACTCCTCCAGTGGCTCTTTCACTGCCTCTCCATGTCTATCTCCCATCTTCACTCTATCCCCTTGTCTCCTCCACAATCTGTCTGTCCTCTCCCCCGGACGAGCAGAGCGTCCTCCTGTTAGAGCACAGCCTGAGACAGGTGTCGGCTACAATCTCAGCTGCTACCCTCTGCAGAGAGACGGTGCCTCTGCTGCTCGGCAGCGTTGAAACGATTACACCAGATAGGTCCCAAGGTCAACAGAGCTGTCAGACCGTGCTCCAAACCCCTCAACTCCTCAACCCTCCCCCACGGACGATAAGGAAAACAGGCAGAGGTGTTTATCGAGGCCATTGTGCTGCACACAGTTCATTTTCATCTCTTCTTTATGTTTCTGTTCTTTCATTTGCCTCTTAAGTTGCTTTTATTGGGATTTGCAAGGTGCTGCTTTAATGTAGGGTTTCTTCCTCAGTTACTTTCATAGATACAATAATAAAAAGGCAAAAAGGAAATTGACAAAATCCAATCTGTGTCTTTAATTAGAGGTGGCATTTGGATCTGGGTTAGTATACTTGGACGTGACACACTGTGCTTGAGTTGTCTCGGAGGAAATGGCTCTACAAGGAGCTACGCAGAAGGTAAGATCAGGAGAAAATGAAGAGAGCACGCGGGGAGACATTTGGGAGATTTGTTGGGCAGTCTGCAGGGGGGAGATCGGTATGTGCATACTTCCCTTGATATATCTGTTTATTTGCACAGCACATCTAAACAAAAGAGCGAGCAGGGAGGCCACTTCAGCCTGACAAAGGTCACATTTCCTAACGCAGGAAAACTGCTTCCTGGCCAGCGAGAACTCGGCTGTAGGATTTAGTTCACCAAGGAATAGGACTGACTGAGGAATAGGCTTATTTATACTGGTCTGCTCATAACACACAAACACACTACTTCAGATGGTGTGTCATTCCCTGTGAGAATCCACATAGTTTCACACTTACATTATGTTTTTTGGGGTTTTTTTTTTTACGGAAAACATAGAGTCCTAATTATATTTATCTATGTAAGACCCCTTTAAATATCAAACTTCATTAATACCTGCCAGCTACAAAATAAGTCCTCCTTTGACGCACATTGAAAACAAAACAGAGCCTTTAACCATTCTCCACTTAAAGGAACAAAAGCACCCCTGCCTACACGGGAGCAAACACCACTCCAAATAAATTGCAGTAAGCAAAGTGCTACCATTAATCAACAGCAGCGTAGTTCAGAACGAGTGGATGGCTGTAACTTGTCAAGGGCCTTTACATTTAGTATTTGCTTTTACACTCTAAAAGCAGACCTCAAGTTTCCAAGAATAAAACCATCTATTAATCTAGTAGTCAATCTGAGCACCTGTGGGGGGGGGGCTGAGAGAGAGAGAGAGAGAGAGAGAGAGAGAGAGAGAGAGAGAGAGAGAGGGAACGTGTGGGGAAAGTTATCAACCCCTTGAGTGTTTGAAGTGCTATTTCATCTACGAGAGAGGCACAGATGAATACTAAAGAAGGTTTCTCAAAGTCCCTGTCCAAGTGCAAAATTTATGTTTGAATAACTTTGAATATAATGCAAATAAGATCCCTAAAGAGCGCGGTGAAAGGCAAAAGATTTAGGCAGATGTGGCAAGTGTAGCAACGTGAGACAGGTGAGGCTGGAATGTGGCTTTACACTGGGACAGCAGGTGTGAAAAGTGGGGTGAAGGGTCCAAGAGCGCAATGAGGAACAGTTTTCTTTGCCATTATTTCAATCAGTGATTCAGTTAGTTACGAGGACTAGCTGCCGCTGCCAATCATCTTACAGTATGAACAGCCTGGCTGCAAATAATGATATTTATTTTTCACTACAGAAGATAAGTATCATATTCATCACTAGAAACAAAGAGAACTACACACTATGATGTTTCCTACTGAGGATGTCTCAGTAGGAGACTCACATTTCTTCTCAAATGTTAAACTACAGTTTATGAGAGCAGATCAGAACCAGGTGACTCCTGATAACATTTTAGATTAGCGTGTGATCGTTTCTGATGCTGTTTGTATGAGCTTGTGTGTGACTGGCTGTGTTTTGTCGTGTGTCTTATCTTGATCTCAATGAGAGTACCTGAGTAATAATAATAACTTTCATTATCAAAAAAATCTGTAGATTATTTCATTGATCAATCATTTCATCTGTAAGATGAGAAAAAATGTCAAAAAGTCAGTTTATCCAGAGAACAGCCTCTAACTAACAGATATTACATTTAAATTTATACGCAAAAAGCAGTAAATTCTCACATTCATGAGGCTGGAACAAGAAATGATTTGGCGTTTTTTGCTTTGACCTAAATACTGAATTAATTACTAAAAGTTATTGCTGATTAATTTCATGATGAATCGATTAATCTACCAGTGGTTAATCATCAACTAGGGGACTAAATCAAAACCACATAATCTATATTGTATAATGAGGATCTATTTAGTGGTGCTTTATTTTGAAAAGGCTGTAGAGCACAACTTCTTGTTACCCCATGACAGTAGCATTAAAAGTGGATTGATACTTGCAATCCATTATTATTTATCTATCATATATTAGTATTATTTATTCTGTGACTTCTTGATAATGAGTTTTAAGTTGAAGTCATCTTGTGTGAATTATGTTTCTTTTTCTCTCTGCTGGGTCACAGTATATATATCACTGTAGAAAAGTGCATCTGGGCTGAGTTTAGTGAGTTTATTGTGATATTTTAACCTTGACAGTATCAATATAAGGAGATGTTTCTAAGATTGATTTAATTTTTGAAGTGTGGTATGCTTCTAAAACTCATTTCATCCTGCAGTACAGACTTACTGATTGACTGTGTCAGAGCTGTTTAACCTTGTGGAATCAATTTATAGCACTTTATGCTCCTGCCCCATAATTCAGGTCCCCTACCTGCGGTTTAAGGATCTCCAGGGGCCCTTTAGAGACCTCTCTTCAGGGCCCACCAGAAAAACTCCATCCACCAGAAAGTAGCCTATCTCGGTTTGAGAATAAAATGATTTATGGACTTCCATTATTATATCCTCTTCAGTCCAGTTCTGAGTGAAAATCTCAAATTATCCTGAAGTTGCCCCCCCCCCCACACACACACACACACACACTTTGTGTGTCTGGACGATGTTGTCAGTGTTACTGAGACCTACTTACAGGGAGACCGTTCTGTTGGGTACGAAGCTGGGCTGCAGCGTGTCCATCAAGTCCACATCATCACACACCACTTTGACTCGGACGTGCTGCCTGCTCAGCTCCTTGGACCTCTCAGCCGAGCAGTGACAGCTGTCAACGATCAGGTCGGGACAGTTTCTGTTGCTCAGGCTGGACCCCCACAGCCCGACGACCACGCACAGTAAACTCAGCGCCCTCATGGTGGACTCACACTCTTTTAACAAAAAAAACAAAACAAAACAAAACAAAACAAAACAAAACAAAAAAACACACGCTCCTCTCAAGTTATGTCCTCCCAGCTTCTGGGACAAGTCGGGACCATTTCACATCGCCTTCCGTTACATTACAGTACAGCCTGTGCTCGAGCTGCAGTCCGGATCTCATGCCCCGCTGCTCACCTGCTGCGCCCCCAGGAGCTGCAAACTTTCGGCGCTACTTCTGCGATTGAAACCGGGAGTTAAGTTCAACCTCATGGGTGCGAATCGCTGCATCTTTGCCATTCTCTGCAAGTAAGAAGTCCTCCTCACCACACTGTGTACTGTGCTGTGAAGTGCGTAGGGTAAAACTTCCAGCGGCGCGCTTCCAAAGTCCGAATAAATGTTACTGCGACACGTCCTTCTCCGAGGAGCAGCGTGAATCAAACGAGTGCTCGTGGTGAAAAGTTGTCCCTGAGGATCCACTTTAAAACCCCGCTCCTGTCCGAGCTCCTGCACGCCGTGTTGTCATTCAATCTCATCATGCACTTCTTACGACCTTGGACTTGTTGCGCATGTTTGTGTCCAGAAAGTCCCTCCCCGCTGAGTCCTGACAGGCTCCAGCGTGGGCTCCTAAACTCATCATAACCCAAACTGAGAGGACCACAGACATCCATCTGTTGACATCTAATAGACTATCAATAAATCACAACTGAGTCCAAATTTCCTTGTATTCCTTTCAACTGTTCATCTCCTGTGATCGCTGGCTGGAATAACAATGAAATTTAAACAGTTTTTCCCTCTGTGCCACCTCCAAGGGTCCCTGGAGGTCCCCGGGCCCCAGTCTGGGATGTGCAGCTGTGCATAGCATGTGTGTTAGGCATGAATTCTCAAACACAAACGTTTCCACCACCTGATGAAAAGTGTTGCTGTTTGTTTTATTCTCTTGATTTACTTTGGAACAGCTTCAGATGAACTGTTTGTATCCACTTTCTGCGACCTGTACACAAACTGAAAATGATCTTAATCATGAATCACTTCTGAATCAGTAGAATTACATTTTTTTTTTTAAAAACTGTCGAAGTTACTTATTACTAACTTATCCTGCCCTGTCATTTCTTTCTCCTATAATAATATAATATTCATAAGGATATTGCATTTTTCTAGTATAAATTATAATCAAATTGACATTGTTCTTGTTTCCTTGAAAAAAGATGTTTTGTATAGTACATGGCATGTGTGTTGTTAATGTGCCAAGATCCATATTGCTCTGGTTTCATTGCAGCTGCATGAGAAGCTGCTGCAGGCACTTGTAAACCTGACATTCATTTAAATCATGGCAATAAATAAAGAATATGAGCTGGAAAGTGACCAGGTTGACACAGTAACACAGTGTTGGACTTGTGGAAATGATTAATGACTCGCTTCTTTATGGCTGCACTTAAAATATTTCAAAAATGGTCAAAAAAAGAAAGAAAAAAGTGTGTTTTAGCTGTTTAAAAAAAAACAGCTAGTGCCTGAGGAAGTGGTTTTGACTTGAAAATAAAAACATGCTGATTGAGGTGTAAAACTGCTGTGAAAATACATGTTCAGCTCTCATGAACACTATTCTGTGACAATAAAAGCCACTCCAGTCAGCCATGTGATGCCTCTTGACACACATACGGACAATGTGGCCTGTGATCCGTCTCATAATCCCTGAATTTACACTTATTCTTATCAGAGGACTGAGGGTTTGAACAGGCCACACAGTGTATCCAGTGACATCAATCATGTCTCTTGATGGTGGATCATCTGTGCAGAGGGGTTTGGCCCCCGGGGAGACAGAAGCTGAGACATCTGGCTGGATGGGCTCCCTGGGGCCGGGACAAGTTGTTTCCCCTGTGTGTATGTGTGCACTGCGCCCCACGCCAAAATTCCTCCCTCATTATCCACATTGTCTCCGACGCAGGCCCGACAGCACAAAGGAGGATTTGAAGCCGCTCCCACTGACCCTGCATTCAGCTCGTGTTCCCTATTCTTCTGTCTGACAGGCAAACATGGACTCCATTCTCCCTGCTCTGTGTTTATCCACATACATCTCTATATTGTGCTTCCATGACGCCCCTTTGGACTGTCACTCACGCTTGTTTACACAGATGTACAGTGTATTTACCCCGTGCCTGTAAGTGCACAGGGGGATTTTCCCGCCTGCTGACCCCTGGTGAGCCAATAGGAAAGTCACCTGGCGCATCCGACATCACCATCTGAAGTGATCCATCTTTAATGGAGTCTGGAGAAACATTTCCTTGGATGAGAGCCATGGCTGTTCACTGAGCTACTTGTGTGCTCCTAATGGAAAACAGAACCCACGAACACGAGGACGTTGCGTAAAGGTTTCCTCTCTGGCAGCGGTTGTATTTCACACCAACAGCCCCTTTTGAATGGGATCACTAATCAGCACAAACAACATTATTTGTAGTGTGAAACAGTTTACAGTTTAGATATTAACTCAAGATAAAGACTCCTCTGTGCACAGTGGAGGGATGGAGTCAATTGTACTGAGGCAATGCAAACAGTCTTTCTCTGCGAAGCATGTTCTCATGTTTTCCCTCTCTCACATTAGTGTTCACAGCTCTCCATTATGACTCGCTGACAGAGATGAATAGGCCACGGCCGGCAGCGATCACAGTCCTCACTAAATATTTACCTGCTCCACTTGAGAAGGCCAGGATGACAGACTCTCATTATTACTCCATGACTTTTGGGATAATACTCATGGCATTTTGTTTTCACAGAGTTCCCACTGTGATGCTTATACAGGTGCAAAAAAAAGTGAAAGCTTTTGGCTTTTAGCAAGTCTGACGGGTGGTTTTTGGTTTCATGGTGCTGTCATTAATAATAATGTTATATGGACAGTGTGAAATTAAAGTTAAATTATCCCATAACACTCCTTCAGTGTTTAAAGCTGAAGAAAGTCTGAGGTTGACATGTTGCTACAAAAAGCCTGCATGGATTTAAAGCGGAGGATCTGTGTGGGCATGTAAAATGTCCCATTTTCTGTCTGTCATCATCAACTTGTCTGTTTGCACGTAAGATAACATTAGTAATTTAAGTTTTAGTGAGTTGAAATGTGTCATTACAGATGATTCAAAATCATCAAAAAATGATGCGTGATGATTGAACCTTTAGCCAAAAAACCTTTTAGTCACAAAGTACAGTAGATCATTTGTTTTTCATTTTATTTGTTTATTTACCTGCTGAAATATATTTTCTGTAAATGTTGACTTCTAAATGTTTTAAAGCCCTCTCTGAATATAATGACATTTTTATATTATATATAATAATCATATTGCATAATTTAGAGGGAAGAATTACTAAATTCTTTCATTTTATATTTAAGAATTTCAACTCCTAATTAACACTAATGTAACCTTGCTCCGTGTTTCAGCTGATGTGTAAAGAGGAGGCTGTTTGTCACCAGTTTTGTTTTTACAGCTGCCCCCCAGAGGGCAAAAAATCAACTACTCCAGGTTGAAAGATCTTTAAAAAGTATCGAATTCAGCCTTCAAAACCTACCATGTGTAATTTATGTGAAATTGTAGAATCTTAAAGGAGCTATTTGTAAGTCTTGTTATTGCTACATAGCTAAAGTTGGCATTAACAGCTGTTTCAAAAAAATCTAAATTTTATATAAAAATTTTCTTCAAATAAATTAAATTAAAACAAGCGTTTATTTTCTCAAATTTTTTTCTCTGCTTTACCTCTTTAGCCTTGTCTTGCTGCTTGTTACATATGTAATCCATTCATTTAAATGAGTTAGTGTAGTTTACTGTCCATTCTTATCAACTTGAACTGAGAGAAGTGAGGCAGGTTCATGCCCAAATCATGACCTGTTGAGATATATAATATATAACATACACACAATCGTTCTTTTCCGTTGTATTAACATGTGCTTGTGGAAGTTTGATGAAAATGCGAGCGGGCATGGGGCACCTGTGATGTCGTGTTGTGACACTGTCAACACCAACAGCAGCCGATGGCTATTATCCAGAAAGCCCAGAGGATCTTTGTGAAGAATAGTCGAGTCAAATCAAGTCAGATTTATTTAGAACGTGCTTTTTTATTTTTTTAAAAAAAAGGCCTTCATCACTTTCTGTAGAGAATAAAACTGCAGTCTCTTTGAGTGGTTAGCATCTGAGCCAGTGCTGCCACAGTCAAAAATGTGATAATGCTAATTCCAACCAAAGACCAACAAGTGAGACGACAACACAGTATGAAAATCTAATTACATGTTACACACTCAACAATCTTTCCTGGGACCTGGGATGAATTTACCATCAATAAACTAAGCCTCACTATAATAAGGTGCCAAGAGGATTTGGGAAACCAGTGCTACTTTTAAACTGGAGAATGGAGGACGGTGTGGTGTGAGCTGGCATGTTCATCGCCATGCAGGGTGGACCCACTGACCACCAACCGCCAGAGCACTGCACAAGGACTTTAGTAAAGGTTTGGAGCATGCATAATGATCTAAACAGAGACTACTGGAATTAATCTTCTGAGGCCCCTTCATGAGCGTGTGGATTTGTTATTGCCTCCACAGCCTGCTTCCTCCGCTTTCCCTCGGCTGAGAGTAGAAGCACCGCATCACAAACCAGATGCCAACAGTGAGTCTGAGCCCCAGTCGTTTTCACCTCATTTGCAAACGGGGCACATGACAGCTTTCTCAACAATATTGTTTTCAAGGGAGGCTGCGGACAATAAGTGAAGTATATTCATTTGTAATCACTGTTTCCCCTCAAGTCTCATAAACGCACCGCACATACGCTCCTCTCTTGTTTTCACATCTCAATACGCTCATCGTGGAATTTCATCAGCGCACTCGTTTGTCATCATTAGCGTTGATGGAGGTTGCTCTGCTCCTGTCTGCTGATCCCCAACAATAAGTTTGACACATATAAAAGCTGTTTGGGCTTCGGAGTGCTCTGTACACCGTTTACTGTGGCTTTTATTTTGTTGTTTTGACAGGCAGTATTGGTGGAGAGACAGGGGATGCGTCGCCCAGGCTCTGTCTGTGGTGCAGCACTGAACTCGGCCTTATAAGTATTCTAGTCTCCATTCATAATCCGGCCTGCGTGAGCGGAGACCCAATGAGGAGCTGAAGTGAAATGGGAACATTTTCTGGCAGAGGAGAAGAAGGGGAAGGGCAGTGACAGAAAAAAAAAGAAGAAGAAAAAAATCCTGTTTCAACAAGTTATTTTATCATGTTTCCAGTCTTAAAGGGAGATCTTTTATAAAACAAAACAACTTTCACTTCACCTTTGACCTCATCTCAGCTCTCTTTTGTAACAATGAACAATATTTCCAAACATATCATGCTGATTTTTTAGGTGCAAAAGATATGTCTTCTTGTGGCTTTTTCACTTGTTGAAGATTTTAGAAAAACAGATTCATTTCTATTGACAGTTTTTGTAGCGGTATAAAAACATTTTGCTGCTGCCCTTTACTTGTCATCTGAGTTATTCTTGGGTTGTGTGCAATTCTGTCTATTTCACAGAGCTGGGAAAGGGCAAGATACATGCATGCATGCACGCACGCATGCACACACACACACACACACACACACACACACACACACACACACACACACACACGGAGTGACTGAGACAGACAGACAGAAGCATGCACCGGCAGTGTGATGTTTGATCCAGTCTTGGTTATGGGAATTAAGTGACAACACTGGGCTCTGTTGGGCAAAGGGAGGAAACTGCACAACATTGTGCTCTTCTTAGGAAGATGAGGTATGAAAACCGATGGGGTTTCATACACTGGCTCACTGGCTTTTCACTGTTTATAGTACAAACAATGAGCAGGAAACAGAAAAGAAAAAAACGTGTTTAAAATGAAGACCAGAATCTATTTTGGATGTAATTCAAACAGAGATGTATTGTGTGATAGGATGAATCTAAAAACAGCCCTGAGGGGGTTGCTTGCATGTGAACTCTGACCTCGCTGGCAGTAAACTTAGAATAGCAAGAAGGTAGCAGGCAGCGCTCCCATAGCCTGCCCTATCGTGCCCATTTCTGTAGCATAATAGCTACTTGTTCTGAGTGGTGAGATAGGTCATCACATAGTCAGAGCTGGAGCTCTCCCACAGCAGATATTTCACGCCTGTCGGTGGATCTCTCTTTATCTCTCTGCCTCCCTCTCTATTAAAAAGACACGCTTTGGCTCATTCTGCAGACGTCTTCCTCTTCATAGCCGCCGCTGCTGCTGTGAGAGGCTTACAGCTGGAGAATTTGGTGCAAGTGTATCAAGGCCCGAGTTCATCCCCACTGCAACTACAGTTCGCATCCAGTAAGTGCTTTCTTTTTTTAACCATCCTTAATTCAACGCAAATCCACTCGTCCTCGACATGGCCTTCATTCAGAAACATCTCTACTCTGTTTCCCGTCCACATCAAAGAGGATGTAGAGGAGGAAAACAAGAAAGCACATGTTGCTCACCACAGGAACCTTCAGCTGAGGATGACATGGACATGTCATGGTTGGGACCTGCTTGTGGCACCCAGCCCCTCTCGCACCCCCACCCCACTCGCCTGCCTCCGACTGCTCCTGTGCTTTCACACTTTTGTGAACCCCTCAGTCTGCCATCCAAACCCCAACGCTGAGCTCAAAACGTTCTCTAATTGGTCAAAACTGCTTATTTGGCCCGTGTGGCTCGGCCTCCCCACAGAATGTTCCACCGCCGCTCTGCCACAGTAAAGACTGGGAGGATGCAGTGGGCTGTGGGCACAAGGAGGAGGGGTGCGGCTGGCATCGCCAAGCAAGAGGAAAAAAACAAAACAAAACACACACACACACACACACACACACACACACAAAAACGGCCTCGGAAACCAGAGGGTCATACATGGAGCATTCCCAGATGAGCATAAACAGCAGATAGCCTTGAACAGCTGAGCTCATTAAATCCGAGGGCTTCTGTGAGAAAATGGAGAAGGTTCTTCACAGAAAACAAGTGTGTCCCACCTACTCCAGAGCAGCTATCATACCTGCATTTTATTTGCTGGCCCTGTTACTTGTTGGCGAGGCTGCTCAGAAACCCAACATAACAATATATTGGACCAACATCCAAACTGGCAGAACAAAATAAATCCACCTCATGCTCTGTAACTGGATGGGTGTATTCCAGGCTAACCCACATCACTGAGCTCACTATGTGCTATGTACTTGGCAACTGAATCCAGGTAAAAGCAGACTTGTGCACAGTTGAATAATTCATTTCGACTACTTGAAGTATCAGCCGGGTGATATTTACCAAACTAAGAGAAGCCAGACAGTGTTAAGCATGTTGTCACTTGCACACATCTGTCTCCATATATTAATTTGCAGTCACTATTGAGTCATATCTGGGATACAGGGCTTTCATTCTTCACTTACGGGACCACTGACATATTTATTGACTGAAATACAAAAAGCACTTTAGCCAAGTTCTGTTTTTTGTTTTATTGGTCATGTCAATTCATTCCGTTTGCTATGAAAAGAGGCAGGGTTTCAGTTAAATATATCTCTCAACCAGCTCTGACTTTATGGATACGTTTACTGTTAAAAAAGCGACATGAGTATAACACATGAATAGGCAGGGAATTTATTAGCTTTATTACTCAACTGTCATGAGGCAATAAAAGCTCTCAGTCCCCCAAGTTTTTGTATGGGGTAGCAGAGGGCCTCCGAGCAACTGCAGGATTTTTACAACTTGTTTTCCCTGGAATTATTGAGCACAGCAGCCTTTCTCTGCCCTCACTGAAATTTTATCGTTAATTGCGGAGGTTTGAAATAAACATATTTCTCTGAGACGAGCTCATATAACTTTTTTTTTTTTTTTTTTTTTCACTCCATTAGTACTAATTCAGCCCTGTTCTCAGCAGGCATGAAAGCATTTGGCATTAATGAAGGAGGGACTAAAAGAGCAGCCTCAAGAGATGGTTAGTGAGGTCTGGAGAAAGACGGCCGCTTCAAGTCCTGCAGAGGGAGAGGCTGCGCACCTGATGGTGTCCTGCTGTAGTCTGCTGCCTGACAAAGGAAGAGATCAGGAAAGAAGCAGGGAAGATCAGAAAAAAAGGGTTCATTATTTTCAGGCTGGCTGGGAAACTGTGTAACACAGAAAAGTTGTGATTCTTTCAACTTATGCCATTTTCTGGCTGATTATTTGCCCCCAAAATCATTACCATACAACAGAATGTAGCAGCTACAAACAACATGTGCTCTTTAGGTTTTCTTTCTAGTTTACTAGTTATAGGGATGACAGATCTACAGTGGGGTCCAAAAGTCTGACACCACCAATAAATATACTTTTATTTTCCATTTGTTTAAAATGTAATACTATTGTTTTCCTCACAAATGACAATATCAGCTTAATAATCAGAGAGAAAAATGTAATTTTTGAAAAATGTACATGAACTTCATAATATCTTAGCATTTTGTTTGTCCCCCTTTTGCTTTAATGGCAGCAGGCACTTGAGCTGACATGGATGGACTCCACAAGTTTGTGCAAAACCTGATGACCCATGTTATCCCAACATAATCTGACAATGTTCCACAGATCTTCTTGTGATGTCCCAGAATGCTTTGCTTTCTCAGTCTTCAAGTGCCCCCATAAATGTCCATTGGGAATGAGGTCTGGCGACTGTGGAGGAAAGTCCATGACAGTAAAAACTCTTGCTCTCTATTGCTCTTCTTTGGTCTTCAGGTAGTTCTGTGTTGAGGTGTGTGTGGGTCATTGTTCTGCTGCAGTGTGAGCCTTCTCTACTGAGATACAAAGCAGAGGGTGTAGCATGTCTCTGAAGAATGGAGAGGTACTTCTCTTCAGTCAGGGTGTAGTCAACTCAGTGCAGGTGCAAGGGCAAGCAAAACACCTCAAGTCTTGAATATTCCCACCACCATGTTTCACTGTGGGTTTGATACACTTACATACACCCTCTGTTACTGCCATAAATCTCACATTTGGATTCATCAGTAAACAGGACTTCTTTTCCAGTTTTCATCCACTGTGAAATGCTGGTATTTCTTAGCCCATCCTGAGCATTTGGCCTTGTTTCCCCTCCTTAGAAGTGGCTTAAAAACTGCTACTCGTCCTCTTTGTCTACTACGACAGCCTTCTTTTGACAGGACTTTTGCACTGTAAACTAATTCTGTATCAGTAATGAATTTGCTTTTCCATCTCTCAGTGAACTAGGCTTGATGTATTGATCCACTGAGGTTGTGGTCAGTTTTGGTCTGCCTCATCGTGCTTTGGATACAAGTGATCCAGTTTCTGCAAAGTGTTTTAGAGCTCCATGCTCTGCCCCTTTCAAAACCTTTAGTCTCAGCATTAGATGATGCTGAGAAAGCCCCTGAAGTTCCTTTCCTTAGAATAACAATTTGACTTCTGACACTTTCACTTAGTTATAATCAACAGCCTTGGCGGCGCGGCTAGTATTGTTTTCACTCTGTGTCTGTGTGTGTGTGTGTGTGTGTGTCATGGTGAAATCTGGTCCCGGAGACATTTACTGTAGTGGGAACTGCCACAGAGGTGGTTCGAATGTCTGTCTATCTGTGGACAGATGCTTGTCAGTATGAAGTGTGTCAAGACTGTGCAAGATACAGTCACAAAACTTTACAGGTGAAATTGAGATCACAATGACATTTCATGATAGGTGTGGCCCCGAAGGGATACAACTCAAGGAAATCTGACCTTTGTACAAGTTGCTTCAAATTTGCTTAAATTTCATTGCTGACAGTACAGAATCTTAAATATCTCCTCTTCATTTTACATGACATAACTTCCTGTGTTGATGATTCTGAATCCTTGAACTTTCCAGGTTTGTGTGAAAATATTAGATTGAATGTGGTCTCAGACTTGGACTGATATGTTATTTACTGTTTATATTGTAATCAATACAATATATTAATTTAAAATTCACTGTAGACATAGCTGAACCACACCAAGTCAGGTGAATTACAATGGAGTCAGAAGCTGAGATGGTCAGGGTTGGACTGGCCACTGCCGCATTAGTGGGCTGGTGGACCGTGAAAAAATCCATAATGTTTTTACCGGCCCTGTCAGTCTCTTTACCAGCACCCTCTGTGTGCCTGTCAGTCAAGATGTGAATGAATGTGCACACCCCGACTGGTCGCAGTGGATGAGTCTAAGGCTGAATTTCTTTCCCAGTCTGACACTGGAAACAGTAGCTACTGCTACTCTGCTAAGATTTAGCAAAAGTTTAGCAAGGTTTATTCTCTATTGTGACTGGATTCAGCTACTGCCTCAAGTTAAGTGGAATAAGAAAATGAATCACTCAGATGCTCATCAAAACAGATTTACAATGACATATAACAACTAGAGGGAAAGCAATAAGTAAATTTGGCTTTAGCTAAGGCTAGCCATGGCTTTTTCACTAGCTGGCCAGCCCTTCATGTAGCTGTCTTTGTTTAGCTGTCTGTCTCTGTGAATACACATGGCTGGATTAAACTCTAGGGGCCCCTTCTGCAAAAGTTGTCAGGCCCCTATTGACTTCCACTGTAGATGGCTGTTTAATTATTTCCTCAGGCACCCAAAAGCCAACCAGTAGCCTAGTCTAGAGCTGTAATGGTTAGCTGATCAATCGATTAGTTGATTGGCATACAATTAATGGCAACAATTTTGATAATTGATTAATTCTATGTAATGTTTTAGGCAAAAATGGCAAAACTTCACTGGTATCTGTCATGGTCTCAGCCTGGAGGCCCCAGGGTTTTGGTTTTTTGGACTTTTTTGGACTTTCTTGATTTAGTTTTCTGTGTTTTGGGTATTTCTAGTGTCTAGTTTGTTTCCTTGTGTGTCTCAGTGTTTTGCTTCCTGTCTTGGTCCTGTTTTCTGTGTGGTGATTGTCTGCCCCGCCCTAATGTGTTTCACCTGTGTTCAAACACCCTTGCCTCCCTTGTCCATATAGTCTTTGTGCTCCCCTTTGTCTGTGTCGGTTCGTCTGTTGTCTCTCTGTTTATCTCTGGGTTTGTCATCATCTGGTCGCGTTGCCTGTTCATGTCTGGTTCGTCCCTGTCTGGTTACCTGTGCTTGTTTTTTAACTTCTTTTGTTTAATAAACCTGTCTGCACTGTCTCCCAAGTGTTGGCTGCATTTTGGGTCCACCCCTACTTACCAGACCTTGACAATATCAGCCTCTCAAATGAGAATATGTGCTAGTGTCCTGATTTTCAATTATAGTAAACTTGAAATGTGGATGTTATTCAAATTCATATTGTCTTATTTTGATCACACAAAACAAGACAATATGAATGTGTTAATGCTGGCTTCAGGGAATAATGAAAAAAAATGCATATTTCACTGTTTTCTGACAATTTATACACTGAAGAATCAATCTATTATTAAAGAAAATAATTGTCAGACCTCTTGACATGAAAACAATGTGGTTGCTGCCTGGATACAGTCAGTCCGCTTAATTTCAAAACATACTGACAGAGAAGTGCCCAGACACTCTGAATATGAACTAAAATAAATCATCTGAGTTCCTCTCTTCCCTCCATCTGGTTCAAAATGAGACGAACCCTTTATAGATTCTTCATTTGTGGGTAACCGGTCACCACTGCAATGCCAAACACCAGCAGGCCCATCGCACAGACTGCCCAAAGCCTGAAGACTGGCACTGTGACATCACATCCTGTCATTGTGTTGATATCTACTGAGATCTAGTATGTAGTAGAGTAAACCAGGGGCTTTTGGGACCCCTAGGCAGTTGCCCACCTTGCCCAGCCTAGCCTTGTTACGACAGCCTGGGCCGCAATATAAAGCTGGAGGGCAGTAACTGCAGAGTGCAACAACTGTGGTCTGCCTTGATTTTGAACTCTGGTTTATGGTTAATAAAAAATTTAACATGCTGTTTTAATGGATATTATATTTCTATGGCACAATATTTCAAGATGCCAAAAATTAATTTTGACCAAATACTCAAAAACACTCAAATATGTATGTACTACGCGTTGGCTTTGTGTGGCAGCATGTTCTTATGGAGAGCAGATTAACTCTGGTTAAAGTCAACTCACCCCAAAGGGTTTCTCATGCTCACACATACTGTACTCTCAAGGGAGGTCTTGGAACAAGATGGATGTAACTTGAAGCTCAGTGCCGGAGACCTCAAACCCCCGAGGCCTGCTAACCTCTGCTCTGCTGCTCTCCACTCTGCCCAGCCCTGATGTGTGTGTTTTCACTCTCTTGCTCTCCCCTGATTTCCTGGGCTTATTGAGTCATGATTGCGCACCGGCGCCCAGTGACAGAGGATGTCAGTTGGCTGTCAGGCATTCAGGAGGCTCCAGCTGAATCAACAGTCTCTGCACAGAGAATGGCTCACTCACACACACACACACACACACACACACACACACACACACACACACACACACACACACACACACACGCTCAGCATCTTTTGTGCGTCTCTTTTGTATATATACATAAAAAACAAGAGCTATAAAAAATGTGGCTACAAAAATAGACAAGAAGATATTTACTAACTCTTACGGACATAGTGGAAACATAACCTGAGGCAAACTGTATGTTGTGAATGACATCAAAAGCTGATGAAAGATCCTGGTGGAGGATCCCTCCTCTTTCTGGCTGCCTTTCTCCTCAGCAGACGGGCCCATACATCTCTGTGACGCACTGCAGGAGTTAAAAATATTAGTTCTTTTTCCTGTCCTCTTTTTTTTCCTCTTCATTCCTTTCCCTTCCCTTTCACTCCCTCTAGTTCATGACACTGGAAGCATGCCAAGCAAAATGTTGACCCTGATTCCCTGGCGTCACTCATGAAGCTGGTTCTGCAGGACCTCAGCTCCGGCCATAAGCAGCTTCGAGCTACAATTAGCCATCAGGAGCCAACAGGTAACATCCGGCACACCTTAGAGAATTTGCTGATGCACTACAGACAGAATTTAGCAGCCAAAGTCTGTTTTAAGCTTGAGAAAGGCTTTTTCTGATATTACCTTTTGAAAAAACTTGTCTGACCCAGAGTCTCCAAGGAGATGGTCCAACAGGATTTATCTTCAAAGAGGCTTGACATGTCTAATGTGCCTGCTGGTTAACATGGGGTCAAGCTATTCTCAGAACCCCCAGTGGAAAAAACTAATTCAGCATCACCAAATGAGCACACTCAGTCTCCCTTCATTCAATGAAAATCACATAAAAAAATCACAATACATTAGAAAATACAGTCAGTCCACTCAATTTTTACAAGCATATTCACTGAGAAGTGCCCTGACACTGAGTATGAACTAAAATAAATCATCGGAGCCCTTCTTTTCCCTCCATCTGGTTTGAAATGAGACTAACCCACAATAGATTGATTTGCGGGTAACCGGTCACCACTGCAACGCCAAATGCCAGCAGGCCCCTGCCCACAGCCTGAAGACTGGCACTGTGACATCACATCCTGTCATTGTGTTGAGCTCAGGCCAGTAACATCCCAATCAAGTCTCTGGCTGCCTGCACTTCACCAAGAAAAATAGAAGTTACAATTAGAGGAAAGCTATAAGAAGAACAACAGACTTTAGTCCAGACACATGAGTCATAAGAGATAATAGTGAAACAAAAGCCAGTTGCTTCTGTCATGGGTTGGCAAACATTGTGAAAAATGTATTTTGACTATATGACTAATTGAATCCTGTGAAAGCTAATTCATCCTCAAATGGCCTGGAACAGTTTCATTCCAATGCAAAATATGAAAAATAATGTGAATGTAAATATCAAACTTTAGCCTGCTCTGCAACAATTTGGTGAAATTAGCTCATTTAACCCTCGATAAACCTGATTCATTTTGTTTTTTGACATCTTCTCCTAATTAATTCTTACAGAAATTTTATCAAGCTGCTTTATTTCTTTCTGAAGCCTTTTGCTGCACAATGAGGACCTCTCTTCCTTTTGTGAAATAGATTGTTAGTGAAATTTCTTTCTGGATTGGTGGAGAAAACGGACCTAATGACAAAGATAATGACCTGCATTAGATTAAAATGGTACATATTACTAAAATAAAAATAAATAATTTTTTTCAAAGGTCCTATATTGTATAAAGGTAGATTTCCATTTTTTTTAATATTATAAAGCAGGTCTAGGTTCTATATTAAGACTGTGAAAGAATCAAAGCGCTCAGTCCACAGAGAAATGCACACAGCCTGTATTCAGAAACTGAGCCTTAAAACCAGCTGTCAGGACTTCTGTAACTTTGTGATGTCACAACAAAGCAGTCACCGCCCTCAGCCATGCCCCAAGCCCCGCCCACCTGAACCCACCATCCAAACTTGCAGGATTTGGTTTCTCTGAGTATTTTACCTGAAATCTGTTATATCTTTATTAAATCACTCAGAAAACAGTCAGCCAATCAGAAGAGAGACTCAGAGCCTCCTCTCTTCTGATTGGCTCACTGACCTGTTGTTACTAGAGCTCCAGAGAGAAGCCTGAGAGAGGAGATGTAAAACTACACTGAGATGGTTTTAGTTATTAAAACCACAAATATATCTTCTTATAGATCAACACTTCAAAATAAACACAGGAAAAGTGTAAAATATGGGACCTTTAAAGTTTTATTGCTGCTGAATTATTTCATGTTATTCAAGTCCTTTAAGAGATAAATGTATTTGAATCATCATGAATTAGTATTTATGGACTGATTTTATGTACTGAACCTTACAATAAAGCCTGACTGATAAATGATTGATTTGCTAATGTTTATGGTGGTGAGTGTTGCCCCTCATTGAGCACCGACAGAGAGATCATAAATGGATTCATGAATTTTGTTGTCGACAATCTGAAGATGTTTGTGGAAATTATTTTCTTAATTGTTTTTGTCAGTTTCTTTCTCACCTATATGACTTCATTCATTTGCATGTAAGGGATCCTTAAAGAGGCTTGATATTTTTTATAATAACAATATACCTACTTTTTCCCTTTCCCTTGTTTTCCCTGTACTTCCCTGGTGTCTCCGTCTCTCGTTTTTCTGTGTAGGTGTTGTGGGCGTGTCTTAACCTCCCCTGGCTCCTGGCTTCCCTCCACACCTGTCTACATTCAGCTCATCGGCCATTGTTCAGCCTGTCAAGTGGTATACTCTCTCTCTCGCTCTCTTTCTCTCTCTCTCTCTCTCTCTTTCTCTCTCTCTTTCTCTGTCTCTCTCTCTCTCTCTCTCTCTCTCTCTCTCTCTCTCGCTCATGTATTATGAGTTATTTTTAGTGCTGCTCCTCGTGTTCTAAACTAACCAAACCTCCCTGGCGCTTCAGGACTAATCCAGACTAATAGGCCAAAGTAATCTTCCCTTTCACGCCGCTGCCACTAACTCATCTGCCAGACCACGCCACCAGTCCTTCAGCATGTCGCTCTCCATTCACCTGACAGCCTTCCTCTGCCCTTGCCCCGTGCCCCTTCAACCCTCATCTGCAACTTTATCTTATTAAATCATTTACCAAAACCAAACTAAAACTAGTTACAGCATCAAATGACAATGTGAAGGGCTAACTCATGGTGCTGACTCTGCGGCTCCCCTCTGCTTTACAGAGCTTTACAATGAGTTTCAGCTCATTGTTTAGCAGCTGCTTTCAGTGGAAACGCTCTAAAAACTCACTGTGCATTACCTGCTGGTGAACATAATGCAGCTTTTGGCATCTAAAGCGCCAAATATTCCCCTCAGGAAAACAAAAACTGAGCTAAAAACAAGTGAATGCTGGCTTTAAATTTGCCAGATGGTCATAAAAACTTGACTCCAAATTATGTTGATCCATGACTGCTGAGTGTAAGTAAGCAACTGTTTCCTAAGCTGTGTTTACAAGTTGTTTAGGTTGTTCCAGTGGCCAAAAAATACATATACACATATATACATATGTATATATATATATATATGTATATATGTATATGTGTATATACCAATCTCAATATCAGCCTCAAAACTCGGCCCATCAAGACTACTTCTTCCAAACTGCTGAAGAAAGTCAGAAGCGACTGATCTCTTATTTTGTCACTCACACAGCTCAAAGCCTCTGTCTGGGATCCACAACAGTTTTCAACTATACTGTATTTCCTGAAATATTGACCAGGGCCTATTTACTTCAACTCCTGAAAGTAACAGGTCTTTATTTGAGGCAGTCTTGTGTGAGGCAGGTCTTTATTTCTATTTCCCTCTTTTTGATATGTATATTTTGGTCATAGCAGTAGTTTTGTTTTGTGCCTCATTTTAAGTTGCTCCTGTTTGCCATGTTAAAGTTACATGAAAATACAAATTCAACACTTCTTGCAATCATTTCAAATTAAAAGCCCTCTAGTGTTTGAGTGAATAAAAAACCCTTTGTGTAACAGGACTTTTATTGCTGTGCTGCAGTAAGCGTAATGTCTCATTTCCAGTTGGTGTTTCTGTTGTGTCCATGTTAAACAGATCTGCAGACTGTAAATGCCCCTTAATAGAAAGTTTTGACACAAAATCATTTTGAAAGAGCAATGGCCAATAAAAAGGCTCCAGCTCAGTCATGTGACATTCAGCTCAACAGATCACTCAGTCTGTCAGTCAGTCACAGACATAGAGCTGTTGTGGTCCAGCCAAAAACTGAATTCTAATACCCAAGTTTGGATGTTTTTCTAATCTTTGTTTGTTTCCTGTGAAGTTCAGTCTAGTTTTACATCAACAGGCCTCTAAAACCTGTTCAACTCAACAATCTGAGAAGAGAAAATCTCTTCAGCTGTGTACATGCACTCTCATAGACTCTCTTTGTTCTGACTCATCGGGATAAACAAGTTTGCACTGCGTCTCAGAAAAGTTGCAGATTCTAATTAATTAGAATGAGAGGAATGAAGTCCTGCTGCACATCTGAATCATCACGTATGCACAGTGTGTTTGAATAAATGAGATCTACAGTGATTTACAATCAGTCTTGATATGTGTCTGATCTACAGCTCAGACTCCCTCCCTCAGCTGTGCTCACCACCACTCCTTCTTGTAAATGTATCTGTTATGCTTACATGTTGTTGTGATATTTGGGGCTAATCTAAATGAACACTGATAAATAAACATGAACTGTAGTAGTACTGGTTAGCTCCAGCCCGTGGAATGTAGCAGCTGCCTATTTTAAAGTCTTTGCTGAGTACTCACACCTATCCTTGCACTTCTGTAAAATATTTTTGTGCTACACTGTTCCCCTTGGCTGAATGTAGGTCGGAACCTAATTTTTTTTAATATTATGTATTCCTCACCTGTAATGCATCTCCTCTACCTCTTATGAGATGACAATTTTTAGCTTGACCTTCTCTCAGGCAGCACATCTTTCATTGAAATGTGAATGTTTAATGTCTCATCCATGCATGTGCTTTTAGTCACCTGTCAGTTTCCAGCGAGGATGTGGTTGATAGTTTTACTACTCAGTGCTGTTGGTGTATTTTATCACCCGTCAGTCTCCTGTCTCTCTGGGCTGGGAGACATATGACTGTGTCACCCCACGGTGCCTTAAAGCAGTGATTCCCAACCAGAAGTACTAGTAACCCACTTGATACATCTGTAGTTTACAGTGGATTGAAGATAGACTGTGGAGTGAAAAAAAAAAAAAGTCAACATCGAAGTGCCCAAACCTGCGGTTCCTCAATGGCTACTTGAGGTTGGCTCCAAAAGCTAGTCAATCTCCATAGACCCCCACGTTAAAATGCCAGGCTTTACAACAGAAATAAACATGTTTGCAGCCTGGTACAAAAACGGTTTTGGTCTCTACGGCTAATTTCCTCCTTCATGACAACTGTACAGGGGTTCATTAAGGCTTAAAGTTCTGCATAATTGAGGGTGTGCTGCTTTGAGTGACAGGTGGATGAGTCAATGCTCGTCCTCTTTGCACATTTTTTGATTAGCTGGGAGCTAAGTGGAGAGGCAGTGCCAAGATGGCCATGGCGGAACAGCCCGCTCTGAGATTCAAAACTGCTCTTTAGAAACATATGGGTGATGTCACAGAGGTTACATTTATCTTTATATACAGTCAAAGGTTCATTTATCGCGGTTGAGACTACATAAAAACTGGTTAGCAAGCAAAGTGAAGTCTGACCAGTTAGCTAAAGTGCACCAATGGGTAAAAAAAGCTAAAAATAATAAATAGGCAGTTGAAATAGTAGGCAAAAGGTAATGGAACATAAATAATTAAAAAGGTTAAATAATAGCAATCGAAAAATGGCTAAATGGTTGCAACATGCAGATAGGCAGTATGTTGGTTGTAACACTGAGGCAAATGTTCACAGTTCAAGTGTTCACTTTTATATATAATTAATAGTGTTAAATAACATCCAGTTTTAAAGAAAATCAAATGGTGGGTGGTGTTGATGAAGGGCTTTACCAGACAAACCAATGCATCAGATCCGATTTTATATATTCAATTATTTTCTCTGAATGAAAAGAAACTGTTTTCGCAACATGAAAATCTTTGTTTTTTGTAATATGTAATATGCATGTATATATATGTGTGTGCGTGTATTCCTCATCTCTGATATTCTTTAAGATTATTTTCACACTATTTTGGAAAAGAAATTGCTCCTTTCCAATTAAGGCTTTGAAATTGAATGTCGCTTTGAGTGCATTTTTTTTGCTGGGTGTTGGAGACAGCAGCTGTGTGTTGCCCATCCTCGTTTGACTTGCCAGGGTCCAGAGTGGCAGATAAGAGCTCACTAAATAACAAGGAGCAGCTTGCGGGCCAAACTGCTCAGGGATAAGACAACCCTGAGGACTGAGGCCCTCAACTTCAGTGACAAGTTAATCTAGAGAAGGCTGCTCTTCAGCTGGAGCTATTCCTTTGAGTGTGTGTGGTGTGTGTGTGTGTGTGTGTGTGGACATGTGTATACTAGATATTTGTGCAGCACACGCATTTCACTGCAAACCTTGACAATAAAATCATCACTCTCTCAACACCTTTCCATCCCCTCTTATAAATATCACACTGACCCAGCGTTTACTGTCCCCAGATGCCTGCTTTCCTACATTATGAACCGAAGAGACAGGCAGGTGGAATGATCTGAGGGGGAATATTAAAGGATTTATATTGATCGATAACTTCATACGATGTGTTTGAGTGCATAGAATACCAGGGGAGGCATCTGTCTCATCCGAATATGTTCCTGTTGAAGTTTACAGACCAGACACCTGATGTCCACTGAGTCTGATATCTACCTTATCTTATCAATATGATTAATATGATATATAATGTATGTGTGTGTGTGTCTTTGTGCATTTTCTGTAACTGTTTATAACTCACAGCTTCTCCTGTGTGTGTATTTGAGCATTGAGTCACACGTATAATTGTGGATCTGCCCACCTGTGTGTTTATGTGTGTGTGTGTGTGTGTGTGTGTGTGTCTGAGGTTATGTCTATGTTTATATCTACTTGTTCTTAATTAGGGGAAGCAGTGAGCATTGCAGTTCTGGAGGGGATTTTCTGGCTATGTAAACATCATACATCATGATTCAGCGAGGTGAGGCGAGCGCGGCCCAGCAGCTGCCAAATCTCACTTAGATTGCTGTCGGGATGGCAACAGTCGACGCAGCCAATGTCGAAGTGATGACTGATTTCGTCTCTGCGGGTCACAACACACGATGGTGGATGACAGTTAAATGTAAACATTACATTTGTCTTGCACATACGCTTAACATTAATTCAAATGATTTAGTCACATTTTTAATCTTAAATGCCTGTTTCTCTTAAAGCAACAGCAGAGTAATGGAGTCACTTACAGCCAATTCAATAACATCTCAAATAACTGTCTCTTGTATCAAGGAAATAACAGGTGAACCTCTGATCAATGCAGTGTTGTCATAGTAATCACTGCAAATAAAAGAAAAGCCCATCATCACTCTGTTTATTTTTTATCTCTACTGAAGAGGATAGATATGTTTCCCCCTCCCATACCCAAATGTAAAATATGTATATTATATATTATATATATATAAACTTCATATATCCAGAGGATGTTTCCGTGATGATAATATATCTCCTTATAGGTGACATATAACATATATGTCTTATATTACATTTGCAACAGTTCCAACAGCGTTTCAGTCAATCCCCTCTCTGCCAGTGGCACAGACACTGAGAGCTTGAGCTCTGAGTGTTTTTTGGATGAACAACTCTCTCTGCCTTTTGTGAACTTTCTAACATGTTGTACCATCAAATCCAGTGCTGTGGCACAAAAAGCTGCACTGCTTTTATTGTGGATGTTGTCGTAAGCTTTAACGCCACCTGTATTTATAGAAGCAAAAATCAATTCAGTTTACAGTGTTCAGTAAAGCTTCCCATTTGTTTCTACCAATATCCTCCGGGCTATTCATTTCACTGCAAGCGGAGAGATATTTAACCAACTGGCTGTTGAAGCACGGCTGTAACACATGATGGATGTGTTGCGCATTGTCAGGCAGTGCTGTGCATTCCTTATAAATCTCAAGTTTTATCATAGGAGGTGACAATCATGGCACGCAGAAGGTTTGCAACGGGAACAACTGTGTTTTGTCACAAAATGCAAATTTGTTTTACATTACTAAAAGTGTGAAGATTAGCTATTTTTTCAACCTGTTCTCTCAGAGGAAATTGCTTCATGTTTGCTAAAGCCCAAGAAAAAAAAGAAGACATCATGTCTGGTGGTTAAAGTTATTAGCCTTTGCGATAAACAGCCGCTACCACTGGAAATATGTAAGGAAAGCATGCAGCTGCCACAGAAGTCCAATCAGAGTTTTTACGGTCTGCACACAGCCCACGCTGCCCCCATGCATCATTAAATTCTTGTGTTCTGGCTCCGGAGGAACCCTTTATGTGTGTCTCCAGCATTCTCATGTGATCCTACGCTGCTCTGATCAGTGTGATCTAAGAGCCAACTCTGACATGTCTCACACCAGTTTTCTCAAGGAGCATTGAAATTAAAATCTTACTCTGATTATTTAAAATTGAACACACAAAAAAGAAGATAAAATAAGATAAAAAAATGCAGCAGTTGGTGGATAGAAAATGAATAAACAACAATTTTAATGATCAATTGTGGCTTTTTTAAGCAATTACCAAAAAAAAAAAAAAAAGAAGTCAAACCTTCACTGGTCCTGGCTTCTTAAAAGGGAAGATTTGCTTGTTTTCTTTGTTTCCTGTTATTCTTTTGCATGAAATATATCATTTGTGTGAGCTGAAGATGGGTTACAGACGAGAAGAGCGGAAAGTGAAATGGTCAACTGTGTGATTTAATCCCAGTCTGCCTGCTGTCTGTTTTCTCTTATTGTTTTCTGTTAAAATTGTTATTTTCTGTCATAGAAGATTCTCTCTGGCTGAGGTTCCATTATGTCATTTCAGTATCGTCTGTCCTGACAGGAGACACACGAGAAGTGAATCTGCTCTTCAAGTTCTTTTAATCTGCAAAACTTCACATAAAAACATGTCACTTTCAACTCTGAGACACAGGGAGTCGTCAGATCAAATCGATCCTCAACTCAAACAGTTGACACAGACTAAACACACCAACATGTGTAAATGATTTTTGGTTAAAGTGAGATGTGGAGAGTAAACCTAACCTATAAAGGAGCAGTCCGTGCATTCTACTCTATACACCAAAAGAACTATTCATTTTGGACAAAATAATTTACACAAACACATTAAAGCAGTGAGATCAGGTAGGAAAACACAGACAGACACTCTCAGTTCACTCACCTCAGTCAGGCCAATTGTTTTTTAATGAATAAAGCACATTTATTAGCAGCAGCAGAATCTCCAGGAGTTGGTTGGGGCAGATGTCTTGAAGTCCTGTCTGTTGCCTCGTGTTTTCTGCACTTTGTTTTGGTTTGTGGCATGTCAACAAACAATTATGCTTCAAAATGTAATTGCTGCGGCAAATAAAATTTCCTAGTAGACAGGGTTAAACAAAAAATGTACATTTCTGTGAAAATGTATGAGCTGAGACTATATTTAATAAAATACTGATAAAATATCAATAATGTGCTTTGGGTCCCTTCTTGCTGTTTTTTCCCATCCATTCTAATCTTGTGACTAATCTGTTAAATGCGCCTCATTATCACCTTTCCTCACCTGGTTATTTGGTTTTATGTTTGTGCATGATGAGTTGAACTTTCACACTCTCTCTCCATGTTTCTGGACTCGGTGACTCGAGAGATTGGAGCTGCACAGCAGCGTCAGTGAGTCCCAGCTTCAGAGCGTCAGGTTGAGCTGCTGCTTTGGTGAAGTCGCTGAACATGAAGACACAGAAGCCAAAGAAACCATTGCCATGGAAATCCTGAAGAGGAGGTCCACTGGTTCCCAGGAGCCCAACAGAGAGGTAGATCATCAGAGTGTTTTTGTGTCTTTGACTAACACATGTCCACACATTAACCCTGTGGCTGTGTTTTCTCTCCAGCCGGCCATGCTGAAAAGGATCCGTGGCCTCGATCCGGACAATGTCGTCCAGTTCTTTGAAGGTTTTGAACACAAAGGACTCATCTCCACGAGCTCCTGATCAGACCCATCACACAGCAGGCATGTGGATCAGATCGTTCTGTCGCCTAGTAATGGTAACATGCTGAGTTACACATCAATTACAGCAGGATGTTAATGTGTGCACGCCAACACATGGACAACAAAAATTCAGAACCTTGCAAATTTTCAACTGTGGCGTCTCTATTTGCTTCTCATTCTGGTAGTTGCTTACTGCACTGCAGTCTGTGAGGACTGTCTGTGTCATTCATGGTAATATTAACCCACATAACATCCTGTTGGTGAACCAAATGGACAAACCCTTCATTGACTCACTGACTTTGGTTCAGTTACTGCAGCTGCTGAAGTTAAGTGCTGTCTCTCCCTCCAGCCTGTTGGGTTCAGGTGTCTTTACAGATTTGTATTTCTGATGGAAATGATCTTCTTCATACACCTATGAAGATGATAACGCAATTGATGCATTTAGTGTGACTAAACAATCACACTCATGTTCTCTTACAATACCCTGATTTTCTTTTCTACTTCTGTATTATAATTTTGTCATGTATCTTCTCATTGAGAAGATACTTGAAACAGTGCTGGAGTTCTTTGTGTTTGATAATTGACTCGTCTTCCCTCTCAGCTCTCCTGATGTTACTCTGGGCCTTCCCATCACAGATGTAGTGGATATGTCGTCCCTGGGTGGTGTTTTGGCAACCATATAGCTCGGCAGCCTGCCATTCCCTCAGAGGTGCCAGTATTACCTGGTATGTCATCTAATATACTTGTGTTTAATTCAGGCTGCACCTTCCGGGGCTGAAAAAATGAAGCCAACACAGAAGTGCCAGATGGGTGACGTCATGGCGGCTGCGTCCATCTTTATATATGGTCTATGGTTTAATTGCAGAGCTTCGTGTTCAAAAACAAGAACTCCACAAGAACAGCATGGAGGCTCCAGATATGTAACCTTGTCCTACACTGCATCAAGTGGGTCAGATATTTTCTTCCCAATTAGAAAGTGACTCTTTTGAAGTTGTTAAAAAATGATATGAAGAATTATGTCACATATATTCTGTGCTGTTTGAGACAGCAAATGAGTACAAAGCTGTGACTGGTCTCCTACATCAAATCCAGAGAGGCAGCCCAACCAGGTGGATGACCTGCAGATGGTAGGTGGTCCTTATTTTACTGTAATAATAAGGAATTAATACTCTGCGAGTTGAAGTGCATTAGTTTGAACAACCCTTGACTTTGTGCCAGATGCAGATGTACCCAGAGAAGTTTGAGGGTGGGACCAGCACAATGATGATGATGTTGAATATGAATCTTCAGAAGAGAATAACACCAGGTGAAGCTCTGAGTCACCCATTTTTAACCTTGAGCAAACCTGACGATGATGACGGTGACACCAGGTCCCAGTGAGTGATCGTGTTTGCGTAAGTAGAGGCTGGATTGGTTATTGGATGGAAATGGTCGGCTGGTTGACTGGTTAATTTCGTTCACTTCCTCATTTGTTGTCATCCTTCATCCAGAGAGATGGTCTCAGTTACCCCCATGAGTGTCTCTCCACAGCTGGAATCAGCAGAGGAAGTCCACACCTCTGTCCACACACTTGAAGATGATGATGTTTCAGCTGTTGAAGCTTCAGTGACCGGAGCTTCCGCTGCCACTGAATCAAACAGTAAAGACTGAGTTTGCTCCGGTGTCGAAACCCTCAGAGCGGTTTGCTTTAACCATGAGGCCTCAGTCGGTGCTGCTGTTTCAGCTGGTGTCCCCACTGCCTCTTTAGATGATTTGTCAGCTGCACCTGTAATGACTGGCCTAAATGACACAGTTTCAGCTGCTGATGAAGCCTCAGAGAGCACCGACAGATCAGCTGACGAGTCTGCAGATGACAAAGCTGCAGTCAACCATGACCGAATTTTCAACCACACCTGTGAACACTTACCTGTATGACGCTGCCTCAGCTAACAAAGCAACAGTTGAAGCTGCAGTCGCTGCTGCTGCCACTGTGGATCCAGCCTCAGTCACATTTGGAACGACTGGCCCGAAATTACACTGTGTCAGCTGATGAAGGTGCAGCCAACACTTCATCTACTGGTGAAGCCAGCAGCTCCACAAACACTTGGACGCAGCCACTGAAAAGGATCAGACAATTCTTCAGCTGGATGTTTTGGATGCTGAGCTGCTGCTGTTCCTCAGTAAATATTGTGGAATAATCCCATGTAATTCATCATTAAAAATCTAATACAAATATTAACTGAATAAAGTCTATGAACTCTCTGTAAACGAGGAGCCTCAGTCATAGTGTCTCACATCAGAGTACTAACTCACTATTTAAATTTAGTTTGATTGAATACATTTTGTTAAATATTAGACAATAGATAAAGAGGATATTCCTTTCATGAATGCCCTGTCCTGTCGACCTTTAAGGCATAAGTGCTCTCTCATTACAATTATGAGCTGTGGCTTTTTATTTTATGAGCTGTGGCTTTTTATTCACAAAAAAATCTATCTCAACATTAATTCTATATTAAGCACAGCTCCACTGGCCTGAACATTTTCTTGATGAAATTCATATGACAGGATCGATGCTGTTTGCCATGACTGACAGTTAAAGACTTAGTGGCAGTAAATAAAACAGACACCATGAAAGATGCTGCAGTAAAGTAAAAATAAACTTAACATAAAGCACAATTTGTAAAAAAAAAAAAAAAATCTGCTGGAATGAAATAAAACTTATGCAATTTACATTATCATTATAGAATAAGCAGGATGGGGTAACGTTTCAATTAGATGAGTATTAAAATAATGTATTATGAGCCAGCCAGGTAGGAAAGCAGGGGGCTTCTTGTTGACGGCTGGTGGATCCTTAGTGGAGACTGTGGAAGGTGGAGCTCATGGAAGTAAACAACAGGAGACTCAGGAGACGAACAAAGATTAGGGCGAGGCAGGAAGATCAGGAAGGCAGAAGGTTGTAGATCTGGGAATTTACAAAACAACTTGAGTCAGCCGAACGTAACACCACAAGGAACCAAGAGCGGAGTGAAGGACCGGGGTTTAGGTACTGCAGGTGTCTGAGTTGATTGATGAGGGGATTGGTGGCAGGTGTGCACGTGAGTTGGAGGGAACAGGAAAACTAGGTTGCCATGCCCTGATGAAAACATAGAGGCAAACAGGGGACAAACAGCAAACACTACGAAGGGAGAACACAAGAGAAACAGCAGGGTATAGGGAGGAATCTCACCAGATCTGAACATCGCTCCCCCATTAAAAAAACCCTGAATTTATGAATATGCAAATATTTCTAATTTCAAAGGTTTAAAAGTCCATCCTCTGTGTGAGTTTCCTCGTCAAACTGGCATAGCTTGTCTAAGTTGGGCTATGATTGGCTTCCAAACTAGTTGTGATGTCACAAACTCCTGCAGGTACATACAGTAAATAGCCTGCATGTGTTTAACTGGGATATAAGTTCAGCACAGAGAAAATTCAGCAGATGAATGTGAAAACTATCAAGTTTCAAACTGCACACGCGTCACTCTGCACAGTGGAGGTCAAATATACAAGTAAACACATTGAGCGGAGGAGGACTTTAAGGAAACTATTGCTGCAGTGTGCTCGGTTACTGCTTGTATAACCTGACAGACAGGTTACAGCCAGGCTCTATCGTTAAACATCTATGTTATAATATTAATTTACAGCAGTGTTACTGTCATTACTCAGCTACTGTACGTAAATACAATTTTGAGGTACTTTACTTTACTGTATTGTACTTTTTACTCCACTACATTTATCTGACGGCTGTAGTTTCTTTTCAGATTAAGATTTTACATACAAAACATATGATCAGTTCATAAGATGCTTGATGACATGACTTAAGATGCTTTAAATGAGCTCCATCTCAGACAGCAACAACATTTAATTACGGTTTACATGTTAATGCATCAGTGAAAATGATAATAATCAAATACAGTAATTTAGTAATTACACAGACAGGACACAGTCGGTGGGGTTGTACTTTTACTTTTGATATTTTAAGTACATTTTGCTGATTTTGTCCTTTTTCTTAAGTAAACCTTTGAAAGCGAGACTTCAGCTTGCTTTTTGTGTGGTTTTGTGTGGTTTTTGCTACTTTTGCGTCAGTAAATGATCTCAGTATTTCCTCCCCCACTGTCCTTGGTTGACAAGTCACCCAAACACACACACACACACACACACACACACACACACACACACATCCCACGCAGCTGCAGATTTGAAATCGGCAAATAAAATTCACCATGAGGATAATCTGAGGTCATTAACAAACTTCGCTATATACACTGATCATTGTTTCTCTTATTAAGGATATGGTTTAAAAATGACTGATTGGATGATCTCATTTGTTTACAGCTCAAACATAATCCATGCATTCATCCCTTACAGCATCTCTGGACCATGTCTCTGATCTCTTAATATGGTAATGATGTCTTGATGCTAAAAATGAACCCATCACACCTCTGAAATGTTCAGACTGGATACTGGATGACAGCTGGTATTTTTACACTAAAGTCTGCCTCCGCCGCATTGACAAAGCGACTAGTCATACTGAATTTAAAGTACT
Source organism: Seriola lalandi dorsalis (assembly GCF_002814215.2). Lineage (NCBI taxonomy): Eukaryota > Metazoa > Chordata > Actinopteri > Carangiformes > Carangidae > Seriola > Seriola lalandi. The sequence continues at coordinate 3,949,976 of NW_019525348.1, forward strand.
TGTTAAGGTTATGTTGGGTAAATGCATTGTAGACTGTGAAGGCTGACTTTTGAGAAGCAGTTTCAGTAGCTCCTATGTGTAAAATACATGTTTCTTTCTTTGTCTGCCTTATTTTGTCCTACTGAGTCTATTACGCTGCATAAAGGGGGGTTTATTTTTCTTCTTTAGGAAATCACAGTGGGACTAACCTGATTTAATTAGGAAAATAGACAACAAAAATAAAGATGTTGTGAGGTGAGTTGGTTGGAGGAGGAAGCATCTCATACCAATGTTGATTCTAATCTCAGAGTCAACTTGTGCTCGCTCTGTCCCAACATAAACTGACTGCAAACAGATTTAGACCCATCACGAGTGTCACTGAAAAGCCAAATATTAGCGTTTATGGCTGCATTACATGAGCACCCCGATTATGGGCTGAACATTATCCCAAACCTCAGAGGAGCATTAACATTTGATTGCAGCACCCCATTAATGAGCGCAGAGGTCACACAGAGTCCAGAGTGAAATAGGGTCCTGTCGTAATCTTCGCTTTATAAAAACTCCTCTGACACCTGCTAATTAACACCGTCCTGCACACGAGTCAGAAACCACACCACCTCCCTTTTCCGGGCGAGTGGGTGGTTAATCAGCCTTATAGCTCCAGATGTGTTATATCTGATAGGTACAGGAACGAAACTTTCTGATTTAAACCAGGCCTCGAGGCCGTCCCTCCGCCAGCTGGCCCCTGCCCACTGCCACACACACACACACACACACACACACACACACACACACACACACACACACCCATCCTCCTCCTTTCCTTTCCTTTCTCTCTCCCCCAGCAGCGAGCTGTGTGCAGCTACTGACCCTAATCCCAAACCGCTGCTGTCACTTCTGCTTAGCCACTGCTTCTGATTACTCTACAGGGGTATGCCATAAAAACCCACTTTCTCCATTTTCTCCAGCTCAACACATGCCCACGAAATGTGATATGAGAAACTTCAAGAACATAGATTCTTTTTCTTGCACTGCTGCTGCTGCCACTCTTTGCCCTTGCTCCCTTATGTGCTGAATGCAATTTTAACAGCATCTGTGTATGGAGCAACAAAGACAGCATATGAATATCACAGGTGTGGAATTGCTCTCTTTTTTATTTTTTTCAGGCTTTTGACATTTCACACCTTTCTGTCTCTCACATCGAGAACCAATTTTAAAGGCTCCATATATTCAAAAATGAATACTGCTCCTTAGCCTCAATAACCTTGAATATTTGTTTGAAAAATATCAGCATAACAATTCAAAATCCCAAGAAAACACCAAACAAGATGTGTTACCTTCACATTCATCTTCATCTCACATATCACTATTTATGCAGAAAACCTTTTGCATAAAATGAAATAAAAGCAGGACAAATTTCATCTTTGACAGTTTGGCATTCAAGTTCCCTGGTATGAAGAAACCCAAAAGTAGGATGATCAAAAACCAATCAACCATTATGAGCAGCTTTGGATTTGGGTACCTCTCTCCTCAAGTCTTAAAAAGGCTCCCCTTATTTAAACAAAATCAAACTGTGAGTTTGATGATGATGCTGGGGGATCAAACAGATGACGATCTGTGAGAGGAGGTTACCACATTCTGAAAGCCAGTCATCTGGACTCTTTTTATCCCTCAGTTTGCCTCTTATGGTTCATGGGAACACCACTTAGAGGCAGAAAATAGAAGCCGATGACTGTATGTTTTATGGGAAGTGCAGGTCCATGTGTGTGTGGTGGGAGCTTGTGTGTGTGCCCACTACAAAAAATATCCATTTGCAGAAGTACTCTTGTATTAAAATTCAATTGTAATTTTCATAAAATGGACCTAAAAATACCATTACAGAGAGTTCCTTGTATAGTATTTTTTAATATCGATGAATGATAACGCCTCCTTTTATTTTTGAAAATTCTTTATTCTACCTCCATGTCCTTACAGTATATACTGTAGATCTTGTTTTTGCAGACCTGCTGCTCTTTTGCATTAAAAGGAGGCGATGGAGGTGGTTTGGGCATTTGATCAAGCTCCCTTCCCTGGAGATTACTCCAGGCCTGTCCGGCTGGGAGGAGACCCTGGGGTAGACCGAAAAAAAACATTCTTAGAAATTAAATTTACTGGATTTCCCATCTGGCCTTGCAATCCCATGAGATTGGCCAAAAAGGGCATTGGCAAGGTGAAAGCTGTAGGGGCTTCTTTGCTTATGTGCCACCGCCACGACACAGACCCTGATATGGGGAAGAAGATGTGTAAATCAATAGAAAACTTTTTAGTGTATTAGTTTGAGGTGATTTAATTATTACTTCTTCGTGTGGTAATAAACCACAGTCATAAAGTGAAATGGTTTAGACCTCTGATGTGGTCTTGTAGAGCGACCCTATGTCAATATCCAGTTTTAATACATTTTATTTAATGCTTACATAGTACATACTGTATGTTTAAACACATTTGGGTTTAACAAGCAACCTTGGGACACGGTATTCCAGCATGAAAATACTTGTTGGTTTTTGTGATTTCAGGCTAAACCTGATGATGTCCCCGTGATGTCATCAGGATCATCTCAGGAGGAGGAGACCTCAAAGTTTTAAACCACACATTATCAACTGGTAGCATGGTGTTTGAAAGACGTGGGCATGTTCCAGTCACTATGCTCTAATACAACATGTCGTCTATCATAATGGGAAATATAGGATCCAGTTTCGTTCAGGCCTTGCCCATACCGGGCAATAAAAGTCAGATTATCTCAGCCTGTGCAGCACTGATTTTGTAAAGTCCCTCAGTGTTACAAAAGTGCAAAATCATATATCTGGTAAGGGCATACCAGATACTTGCTTTTGCACTTTTGAACTTAAAGCCACTTTTTGTGTGAGTCTGTAACATGGTCTGCAGGTGTGCATGAGTGTGTTCATGTGCTAAGGCAGGTGGAGCCTTAAATCCAAGAAGATTTAACTTTATTGTGTTTTTGACCCACTGTGCAGTCATATTGCAGTGTTGCAGACTCCACAAGGCAGTTTCCCAGGTCCTGCATGTCCAAACACACCTCATGTGTTTTGTAAATGTATCTGGGAGTAGACTTGCTGAAATTATTTATGGACTTTATTGTGCTGCTATGGGACATGTGGCTTATTTGCTAGAGCCAGAATGTGTCTGAACCATGACTCATCTCTATACTTTAACTCTCTGGAGACCGGATTCATTCAAACTCCCAATGAAGCTCACCTGGTTAAACTGGAGACAGTTCTCCTCTCTGCTCCCCTTTATTCACTCCTGGTATCACATAGCTCAAACACAAGTCATTGATCAGGGGAGCAGCGGAAACTTGTTTAAGATGAAAAAAGAGCCTTGCCAACGCAGGAGCTCCCCAGCTAAACATTTTCCAGGGTCGATGTCACGACTACACATCCGCCACTGCAGCACATGAGGGAAGAGAGAGAGGAGAAAGAGTGGGAGAGGGGAAAAAAAAGAGGGGGTTTTAAGATAGGGTTTGCTGAAGGAAGTAGCTGAAATATACATCACAGCATGCTGTTCTTTTGAGATCCCACTGCAGTCTCAGGAGGTGCAGGGGTGGGAGAATAGAAAATACGGTCTTTAGTCACAGAGAGATGAAACTCAAATACTGTGCGGCAAGAGATGGCGAGGATACAGCAGCGGAAACTGTCTTAATGTAGCGGTGTGTTAGGTGGTAGCGTGAATTTCAATCACAGCACTGAGTGAAATTAATCAGGGACGTGGAGGGCTCTTGACGATTCCAGCAAAAGTGAATAACATCACAGGAACGTCACAGTGCCGCATATTACAGGATCAGGGTTAGACAATAAGATAATCTGCTGCCGGGGATGAGGCATTATTATGAATAACAATGTCTTTAAGTGTGTGTGTGTGTGTGTGTGTGAGTGAGTGTCCATGAATATAGTTTTTTGTTAATTGAAGGTGGCTCATGAGTTTACACCTTGTAATATGTGTTCACCTTTGAAAACACACCTCCTTCTACTGCAGTGGATCTCTAACACACACACACACACACACACACACACACACACACACACACACACACACAGATCATGTAATTTGCATCTCTGCTCCCTGTCTGTTTGTCCACTCTTGTGCATGTGTGTGTGTGATTGTGTGTGTGTTGGTAAAATGCTGCTCCGTATTCCCGACTCCCCACTGTGATGCAGAGGCTCCAGACTGAGCTATGACTCATCATGGGCTCTCAGCTAGATCTCTCAGGTCGCACAACACAAAAGAATACAGGCAGACAGAGCAGCAGCGAGACATACCAAGAGGAATGGTAAGCCTAACAATCGTGTGAAGGTGGGCTTGCAGAGCGCACGGAGGGGGGGGACGGAGAGACGCTGAGAGAAACAGGTTTAATAAGGACGCAAAGCTTGAAATCCACCAGCTGCTGAATCAAGGGTCAAAGCTACCTGGCAACACCAGCTTCTTCTCTAACTTGCCTTTAATCTGTGCTGTTTGTCAGATTTATTTGGCCACCATCAGAACTGTGGCCGCTGCTGCCTCACTGCCTGACAGGAGCTTTGGATGCAAGTCAGCGGAGGAAAGAAACAGACAGACAGACCGAGCGACAGACAGCGCTATGGCGTTATCACACAAAATGCTTGTTACATAAACAAGCTCAGATCCTGCTTCCAATTTGAGCCCAATTACATGGTGCTCACAGGCCATAGGGAGGAACACAGATCTCAGGGCAGATTAGGGATCACTCCAGCACGGGGGCCCCTCAATAGAGGCTAAATGCTGCCATTCTGCTGTGATCTCGCAGATGGGCAGAGTGGGAGGCAGATAGAGGTAGGTGTGTATGTGTATGTCTGTGTGTGAGTGTGTGTGTGTGTGTGTGTGCAGGTGAGAGAGGCAGGAGTATGAGGGTTTGTTCAGGTTCTTGCGGCTGCACATGACAAGCACATTTGATAAGATTCAGTGGTAAAGAAGCCCATCTGATAAGACTGTTGTGGCTGATTGTGTAGAAGTGAATAACTGAAGGCGGCATGATAACCACAGCACAGATTGTGAAACTGCTTCGTCAGTTTGCGTGCAGTAACATGGTTACTGGCTGTATTCTTACTGTGGGTTACTCGGGTTACATTGCTATTAACTTCCCTCCTCCTCAGGCTTTTCAAATGTGTCATGAGCTGAGTTTGACTTTGTCCAGTCAGCAGACTGGAAGAAAAAGGTGCAGACACATATACCACAATAATCCTCAGGAACCCCGATTGCTTATGATATTGCATAGAGTTTATGATACATAAACTTTACATTAGCCAAAATAAACAAGTTACATCAACGTAGTGAATGTGATCCCCCAGTTAAGGTGGAGCTAGCAATTTTTACCTGTACATACAATACAGTCTGCTTTTTGCTCACATGGATGTGGCAGTTGTGGAGCCAAAATCTTCTTGCTGAAAAGAAATTGATGTGTGATATGATGTGATGTAATGTGCCCAATTTCTACTACATATTAACTGCGTATAGTAGACCTATGCACTATATTAATCTTTTAAAGTTTTTGGAGCTGGTACAAGAAATCATACTTAAAATTATACTTAAACAAAGTGCAACTTCAGAATCAAAAATATTTTGATCATAAAATATAAAATAATCAATACTGTTTTTTTTTTTCTTTTTCCAAGATCATTCTGGAGCTGTTGCACCACCTTTCACAGTATTCGTGATTTTCCTGTATGAGGAAAAAACATGTACATCAACAACACACTCAAAAATCAAGACATTTTTAATTTGCTTTTGGACTAATTTGAGTATATTTGATTTAGTAATTTTTCCATTCTGAGCACACAACACACCCAAAACCTGCTTGGAATTAGTATATAGTACAGGATAGAAAATATAATACCGGGTATTTGAAGTTGAACCAAACAGAAAAGCTCTATACTGTAAGTACAGCAATTTTCCTGGACTGTCCTACCCTGTTAGGTTTGGACTTCTTAACCCTTTATCATTCTTATTGGCACTGTACATCAGTAGGGAACCTTTAATCTCTTTCATTTAATAATCATTCTCTTCTTATTCTAATTTTTAGCCTAATTTTCTATATAGAGATATCCAATCAGATTTTGCCAGAGAAAAGGTTAGCTGGCTCACCCATTGGTTAGGACTTCATAACCGGCCTGATGCCCCATAAACTACTGCAGCAATTATGTGTTTTTGTAGGCCAACCCAGATATTAGCTTCACCCTGGTTCCCTCAACAAAAAACCAATGGGATTTTAACATGGACTTTTAGATTACTGCCAGAAGTAAATATCTAATGTTAGGCTATAAACGAACCACACCACGGTCGCATGACTTCAATGTCACCACTACTAAACTTCCAACTTGTAGTTTGCTATAGTGTGCTTACCTCTTGTACAAAAACCTTCCTCCTTACAGTTAGTAGTAGTTTGTAAATGTGTGAGCATAAACACTATCATCGGTTCTCGTTTGGCGTGATGACGTTTAATGTCCCAGACAAACTCTGTGGTCTCATTTATCCACTTAACGTTAGCAACCGCTGTTCGACGCATTAAAGGCTTAAATAAATAATGACTGGCATATTTACTGATGTATTTCATGTCATAGAGTAAAATGTAAAAGTCTTGAGCTTGTGTTAAACACAGACCTTTTTCGATTATCTAACCAAAAACCCATTCAAAAAGCTCTTAGTCTTCGAGACGGGAACTGCTAAAACACTAAAACATTTCCGGGTTTTAGGGACTCATTCCTGTGGCACTCTATAGCTGCATGTGTTTGTTTAGAAAGTAGCAGGCGAATAAAGCAATCACATTATGATTTATGGTGGGTGTCATTGCCCTAAGCCTTTGCAAAAGGCTCAAGGCCATAGACTGTAAATATAGATGGACGTAGCCTACATGACGTTACCCACGTTTTGAGGCTCAGAGTGGACCGCTCTGCTTGGCAGTGTCTGACTCCGTCTGACTCCCAGCTAATCCATAAATGGGCAAAGAGGTGGGGCGCATATAGAGCCCAGACTTCAGTGCATGTTGGTTTGTGGAAAGCATACGTCCACGCACCTGTCACTCAAAGTGGCGAGCCCTCAATTATGCAGAACAATAAGATTTAAATGAATGTGTATTTGTCATGAAGGAGGAAATAAGCTATAGAGACCAAAACTGTTTTTTGTACCAGGCTGTAAACATGTTTATTTCTGCTGTAAAGTTGGGCATTTTAACATGGGGGTCTATATTGACTCACTTTTGGAGCCAGCCTCGAGCAGCCATTCGAAGAACTGCAGTTTATAGCACTTCCACGTTGGCTTCATTTTTCAGCCACGGAGGTTGCCGCTTGCTCAACTCTCTAATAACTTTAGAACGATTAGAAGTAAACAACAAAAATAATGCATTAATTGAATCTGATAGTTGGGCAGCACTCTCAAGCATTAACTCTGTGAAATCATTCAGGCAGGATCTTCTATTTGAAATTCATCATTTAACATACAGACTGCACAGTAAGGCCTGATGGTTTGCTTTGTTTGAGTTCCTGCACATGAAGTAGAAGGAGTAGAAAGGAAACAAGGATGCTGACATATTGGTCAAACAACTCACTCAAATTGCAAACAGTAAATCTGAAAATCCTGTTAAGTAATTCTGAAGGTAAAACAATTATCAAGAGTCATATGCAAAAAGTATGACAAGAATACAGGGACATAAATGATGGACATCTTTATAACATCCAGAAACGTGGGTTTGGGAAGGAGGCTGGGCAGGAACCGAAAGGAAGAGGCAGTCATTACTCATCTCAGGATAGGGCAACTGGTAGATGTGCACACAGTGGTCATCCAGAATCTGTTCAGCATGTGCTCAACTACAGAATGTAGAGGTTACGAGGAGGAAAGGAAGGCTGAGATCAGCTTTAAAGAAGGCTAAGCAAACCGTCATTGTTGGGAACCTCCTTGGAGATTCGCTAGGAGGAATATACTCTCATCTAATGAAGTATCTCAAAAACACAGGGTTGTTATTTTTTATTGTTATTATTTATTTATTTATTTTCTTTCTTTCCAATCTAATGTAGTACACTTCAGTCCAGTAGGTGGTGGTAATGCACCTACAAGCTGGTTGCCAACCGCCAATCAAACCAGAAGAAGAAGAAGTTGAGGAACAAGAAGCTGAAGAAGAAGAAGAAGCTTGCTCAAGTCACAAGTGCTCTCACATGGTTTAAGCTAGCAGAAAAGCCAATTTAGTCAGTCAGTCAGCAGTCACACCATGAATGGCAAAGTTACAGGTGCGGTGGACATAACGTGACAATATTTGCATCTTGTAATACTCATATGAAAAACCTTTGATTCTTTTGATCGGCTGACCCTTATGGACTAAAGGACGATAAATAATCGAGGAAAAGACAGACTTCACACTGCTTCAGAGGTAGGGAGACGCCATCTTTTGCCATCTTGCTGGTTTACCATGCTGCTGAATGTGTATGTGTGTTCTTTTGTACTCATGGTTTCTGTAAAATGAGCTGAACACTTGCATTGTGGAGAATCTGTCTGAACTAAGGATATGTAGCATGTCAATATTGACAAAGGTTTAAGCAGTTATCAAGCTTTAAAGTGGTTGGCCACCAAGATGAAAACAGTGAGCTGTTTGGATCTGTTGTGACTCCTCCCTGGGCTGGTGCGCCTGTAAGTGTTGGTCGTGATTGTGTGTTTTTAAAAGTTCAAGCTGTAGCTTGCTGCAGTGTTTCTGGTTTAACCCTGTGCTGTTTTGTGAATAGTGTAAAAGGGGCAATGAGGAAGAAATAGGCTTAGCCCCTTTTTGCTGTGTGTGTGTGTTTATATGTATGCTTTCGTCACAAGGCATATCATTACATGTAACTATAGCTATGTGATTGGCACAGTTTGAGAACCACTGGTCTAGCTACTCTGCACTCACTGTGATATTAATTTAGAACAGAGAAGGTGGGATGACCTTACTTTGCCTTTTAGGATCCAAATGATACGTCTTAAAGCCATAATTAATTTCCCCTGAAGCACCTGTATGAAGCATATGCATCTACGCAACTAATGTATGCTACTTCACTTTCAACAGCAATTAGAGATGTCAGGCTAACAATATCATCCTACAGGGAAAGAAAAAGTCCGCTCATTCAGTGTCACTTTTAATTTTAAGAGACACTACACTCTACACATTAGTGTGGCATTCAAAGGTGTGTCTTCAAAGTATGTCACTGAGTAGATATTTAAGAGGTTAAATCACCATGTTATGTTCCTTGTTCACTGTGACTAGTGGACATGATAGGGAAGCCGTAAAAGATAAGATGATGATTAAATTAGATGCATGTCATAACAGGTGTGAAATAAATCCCTTGTAGAATAATATAGGGCAGTAATACAAAAGTATAGATTAAAAGAAGAGCGGCTAGTTAAATATGTAAAAAAAGGACAACATATATTAATTTGGTTTAATAAAGCAAATGACAGACGATAGAGTTGCTGTGAGTTTAGTTGGGGGATAAAAGTAGAGTAGCAGTAGCAGATGGTACTCTATAGCAGATGACTGGAAAACAAGCTTCTCAAATTTGTTTTTGGCAATTCCAACCAAACTGGGACATTTACATGCATAATAAACCTAAACTCAAATTATATAATGTATAATTTCTATAACTTTGTAGGGACCCCTTGAAAGCTCCTCAAGCAGCCTATGGAGGGCCTCAGTCCCCAGTTTGGAGAACACTTTCCATAGTGCTAGAAACTGTCATGAAAAACTGGGTACTGTGTTAAATGTAGTGGGTTAACGGGCCAGTGCTTAAAAGGTTTGATTGAAATTCAATTTGCAGGGTAATGGTCCCAGTGGTCCATATTTGCAAATTACAAGGAAATCTGACTGACATGGAATGGGCCATAAGAAATGGGTAATATTATTTTACTGAAGTGCTGTAGCTGAGAGCAGTTTGCAGGTACTTGGTCTGGTGCAGTTCTGTTCTTGAATTCTTTACAGTTTTCTCCTGTTTCTTAGTCTGTATGTAAATAGTTGAACTTTATTGATATCTTTCTCTGATGCTGATCACTCTGACTTTTCCTCTACTCTATGCCTGTCAGTCTTATTCAGCTTCTTTGTCACACTTGGTCTTAAACTGTCGCAGTATTTGAGCCACAATTTGAAATAATTGATTGTATGACTTTTTAAAATAAGGAATTAAAACTTATTTAATTGTTTTTAATAGTGTCAGATATATTTTTTTTTACATGTTAGATATGATAACATGGAAACCTGACTTTGATACTTTGGCTGAGTTATGCAGTGGAAATAGGTTCTTGCAATAGGCTTTAATACGTTGCAGCAAAGAAAAAACTGTATAAGTCATCATAATGAGCTAATTTACATTAGATCAGTATGCATCAGTGAGCATTTTGGAATTTGAATGGAGTTTACACTGTAGGCCTATACGGCTGCACAGTTATAAATAGAATTGGATTCAGTGGGCCTCCATAGATTTGAATGTATTAAATAACTCCAAATAACTCATTAACTGTATGTGCCATCATAATTAGCTTATACACAGTGGCTCAGTGTGCAACACTAAAGGTTTTGGAATTTGAATGGAGCTTGTGCTGTAGACAGGTGCCAGTTAGTAAGTGTAATGGGAATGATTGAGCCTCCATAGACTTGAATTCATTATATAACATTAATTCATAATAGCTAAGAAACTGTACATGTCATCTAACTAGCTTGGGTACAGTCAATCCGTGTGTATTCAACATTTTGACATATATGGAGTTTGAGCTATATACATTAACTGAGCACTTTATTAGGAACACCATACTAATACTGGGTAGGGCCTCCCTTTGCTCTCAAACACCTTCAGTTCTCAGTCCTTCCACAAGAAGTTGGAAACATTTCTTCTTGAGATTCTGCTCCTTGTTGATGTGATGTCATCACATAATTTCTGCAGATTTGTCAACTGCACATTCATGCCGCTGCCCTCTTGTTCTACCACATTCCCAAGGTGTTCTACTGGATTCAGACCTGGTGACTGGAGAGGCCACTGGGGTTCACTGAACTCACTGTCATGTTCATGAAAAGAGTTTAAGACAACTTTTGCATTGTGACATAGTGCATCATCCTGCTGGAAGTAGCCATTAGAATATATAGAAGCCATAGAGTAGCCATTAGAAGTAAATTGTGTCCATGAAGGGATGCACATGGTCAGCAACAATACTCAGATAGGCTGTGGCACTCAAACAATGATTGACTGGTATTAAGGGGCCCAAGCTGCCATGCCAACATTCCCCACACCATTACACCATCACCACCAGCCATGCTGTTGACTAAAAACTCTGACCAATCCCTGAAACTCAAACTCCAATCTCTGATTGTCTGCTGGCTCAGCAGAAATCCAGATTCATCAGACCAGGCTATGTTTTTTCCAGTCTTCAACTGTCCAGTGTTGGTGAGTCTGTGTCCACTGCAGCCTCAGATTCCTGTTCTTGGCTGACAGGAGTGGAACCTGACATGGTCTCCTGGTGTTCTAGCTCATCCACCTCAAGGTTGGACGTGCTGTTCACGCTGCAGCTTTTCTGCTCACCACAGTTGTAAAGAGCGGTTGTCTGAGTTACTGTAGCCTTTCTGTCAGCTCCAACCAGTCTGGTTATTCTCCTCTGATGTTTTTGTCCACAGAGCTGCTGCTCACGGGATATTTTGAGTTTTTGCCTCCATTCTGAATAAATACTCTAGAGACTGTTTGTGTGTGAAAATCCCATGAGATCTGCATTTTCAGAAATACTCATACCAGATCATCTGGCATCAACAATCACGCCACAGTCAAAGTCACTGACATCACATTTTTTCCCCATTCTAATGTTTGAACATTAACTCAAGCTCCTGACCTGTATCTGCAGGACTGCTGCCACACGATTGGCTGATTAGATAAATGCGTGAACAAACAGGTGCACAGGTGTTCCTAATAAAGGGCTCACTGACTGTACATGCACAATGAATTATTTTATAATAATAAAATTAATTATTATTATTTAATTTATTAGGAAGTAGTATATATTTTGGTATAATATCAGAAAAATAAGAGCAAAATCAGTCAATCAACCAATCAATATATTAGTCTCATCAATTCAGTAAGTCTCTTAATAATGCTGGTGCAACATTTTCAGCTTATTATTCTCTGAAACTGTTCGTTCATTCGACCTCATTTTTTATCAGCTTCATTTTTCCACATGTAAGGACAGAAACACTGAAATTAAACATCAGCTGAAGAAGAAACACACACACACACACACACACACACACATTTCACACACATAATCCACTGCAAAACATTAAAGGAGGATTGTCAATAGATTGTGATACCAGCTGATACTTCCTCAGTGCATCAACATGTGAGTGAATCTCATTATGCTTTGTTGCACAGTGCAGCTCCTGTGCACTGCAGTGGATTTGATGGTGAAATGTGATTCCATACTGCCATCTTGTGGTGACACAGAGCAGCACGTGTTGACGCCGTGCCGGCTGTGAACATGTTACAGTATTACAAGGTTAAATGGTTTACTGATTTAAATTAGCAGTGTGACCGTTTACAGAATTAGCCAGCTATGGACATGTCACACCTTCTTACTCTGTTATACTAAAAGCAGTCATGCAGAGCTTTTAAAATGTGACGGGCTTGATGTGCAGAGACACAAATGAAACAAGTGGACAGTATGGCAGGCCTCAGGACAAAACACAAAGGTGTTATTATGGATGGCTATATAGAACTCTTTCCAGAATCCATTATCCACATCCACAAACACACACACACTTGCACCAAAATCAATTCTTTGCGTGCTTTGGAAAGGTCTCATCAATTCTGTGACAATAATCTCAATGACTTTAGACATTTGTCTGCTAGGCTAGATTGTAATTACCTACAGCCTCTACCTCCTGCTACTGTCCATTTGATTACACCACTATTGATATTCCATGGACTGTGAGGAAAAATGATTGCACACATTATTTCACGTTCCAGTGCGACTTTCCCAGTGTGACAAATGGAGTATTGGCCTCACTCACACTGATATACTCCTGATCTGTTTTGATGCTGAGATAACTTTCCCCTCCATGCTCCTTCAAACCAGATTCAGACTTAATGTCCAGCAGGGAGAGTAACAGGCTCTGCAATATGACTCATCTTATCAGTTTACTGATGTAACTAATATTTGCCATCCAGCCATAGATTCAGCCATGATACACATACACTATGACTGTAAGAAAAAATGTCTGGGTTACTGTGAATCCCTTTGCAGCCATGGCCTTCAGTCAGTCACTCTCTCAGACTCTTGTATATAAGAGTAAGAATGTAAGCTTTTAAGATATCTATTTTATACTTTTGACAATGGTTTGACACTGAAGTTGAGAAAAATGACATTTTGAATGCTGCAGTTACAGTATTTCATGATTTCTTCGGCTCAGATAAGTTTCCTTTTGCGAAACTCTCGCTGAATTCTACCTTTTTAAAACACAAAATTACACAATGAAGGGTATTGTTGATCCAGAGAGGCAAATGCACTCACACTATACATATGCACTGCATTACTTATAATGTTGACATTTTATTAGCTTATGTCTTCACATATTTAAATATATGTGTGTAACAACTATTTGCTGTTGTTTAATCCTATGTTACTGTGGCACTTAATGGAATAAGGAAGTCCTTATTTATGTATTTATTATATAATGTATTTATTATCAGTGTTGGGAAGGTTTATTTTGAAATATAATAGGTTACAGATTACTAATTACCCTGTTAAAAATTTAAGAAGTAATGCAACTGTTTTAATTACTTCATCAGAGTAATATACTTCATTGCATTTAATTACTTTTCAGTACCATTAATTCGTCTGTAGATGCACTGTAGAAATTGTACAACCTAATAACTTGTACAAGTTAATATTTTCTGAAAACACAATGCTGAATTAAGTTAGTAAGTGATCTTAGGTCTCACACCTGTATCTACATCTACAATCTATATCTATGAAGGTTATCTGCAGATATGCCAAAAGAAGGTTGAAAGATGCAAAGCAACACAGTGAATGTTATATTGTACATGAAAGCTTTTTACAGAAAATAATATATTTTGATGTAACCCCTTTGTAATCGCCACCATTTTGATTAGTAACACTAATTTAATTTATAATCCAGTTACATGTGACTAGCTACCCTCCAACACTGATAATTATATTCTGTAGGTAGAGATAGGAATGTTAAAACATACTGTATGCATTTGTTGTCCATGAAAGACTGAATTATTCATTTATATTTCCATAATGGATTGTTGTGGTGGCACGTACAGCACAGCCTAATGAATGCAGTGGACATAGCCTGTATATCAACACACTGCATTCATTATCAACACCGTATGTCAATCAGATCAAAAACACAAACATCTGCAAAATTTGTTTGTTTTTCACCATCTCAATAAGATGAAATGTAGTTCATATTCATACTTGTTGGTAATGAAGTCACTTAAAAATTCAGCTACTTTTTTTTCCCACTTGGAACCACCAGAGAGCAAAGTGGTCTAGTACATCTTTGAAGGAACGCATATTACACAACCACAATACATACTTGTGTGTGTGTGTGTGTTTTGTGTGTGTACTTTATGATAATCTCTGATCATCTCCTCACTCCATATTCTGCTCACTCAGAGTTAATGGTGCTGCAGGGAATTAAAACTCACATTCTACTCCACTCCCACTGGGACACTGCTGCCCGAACATCTGCAACACACTAACACACACATTTGCATGTCTGCAGGAAACTGCTCTAATCTGCTGTACCCCTAATTTAAATTTTGGACACCACATGTTCAAGTTGCTTTCTTGAATTATGTTATTATATTATTTTAAGAAACTAATGTTACATCCCCAATAAGTGAACGTGACACTTTAAACCTCTTTTTATTGCTATCATTCATATTCATACACCAAATAAACATGCATAGTGTTAATATTTATTTACAACAGGTTAAGCAAACTGATACCTATATTAACATGGTATTACAGTATATAAATACATATCACATGAAGATGTCCAAGGAACTGTGAGGTTGGTAGCCAACGTCACCTTGAGGCATTATTTTACACGTCTCACAACAAGAAAAGAAAGGGCAGTCCAATGCAGTAGCCATCTTCCCCTATTTTCTGTTGCCCAAAAAGTTGCTTCAAATATGTCCTGGGAATGTTGCCCCTAATGTTCTGTTTTGTAACTTTCTTTCGGTAATGTTCGCACCTTCCTTGGGTATTCATAGCCATCCAAAATACTGTCCATTCAGAGCAAACCAGCCCTGATAATGTAGTTGTGACCGTGGAGCCATAGGACAATTGATACTGTCCAGACTTGTGTATGGATCAACTTTACCACCGGGTGGAAAAAATGTTCTATTTGCATCCACACTGACAGAAAGCTTTAGTGGTTTCTCTTGTGGTTCTTTGGCTCTATAATGGCATTCATTTCTTGAACTATATACTGAGGAGTTAACTATCAAAATTACAACTGTGGTGCTATATTGTATAAAACCTGACAGTCTGTGTTTTATCACACTGACCTTTTCAATGGGTCACTGCTCACTGACATCCACTGAGCAGGCGCAGCTCAGTCAGTGGCAAATACACTGTCACTGATCACTCATCCTTTCAGAGAATTAAGTTCAAATAACTGAAAATAAGAACAGAAGTTTGAACATCCTGCACTGACCCCAAATCAAAGGGGAATCACTAGCAATCAAAATGTTTAATTTAATCCTTTCAATAGCCTCAGCTGAGCGGTATAAGATGATTCTTCTCCATCATGTTAAACCAAAACAAAATCAAACAAAGCTGAAGAAACAAAAGCACTTGATAATCATGCAGGAAGAACAGAAACTAAAGTAAATCCTACTTTTCTATAATTGGCAGGCAAAGAGAGCAGTCAAAAAGTTTGATAGTTGATGGCATATTTAAAAATAGATAAAAACATGAGAAGCAGTGCAGTAAAATATGAACATAAACAGTTTAAAAGGCAATGAAGCACAAATAGATATTAACGTTTTAGCCTTGCATTATGTTCAATACACATTGAAAGGTAGTTTCTTTAAAATGGAACTTCTGTGAATTGCATTATGGCTAAAGGGACTGTTAAATCCAGCTTCCATTTAAATTGAGTGAAAGTATGTCACAGCAATATTCAATACAGCAATAAACATGCATCTCTTTGTTCAACTGAATCCTGTTCTCCATCTGAAATATGAATTGTCATGTTCATCTGCTTATTGACTGCATGCTATTTCAGAGTTCTCCTATGACTAACGATATGATATTAACATTTGAAAATGCAATTAGAATATCCAACTAGAAGAACTGAGGGCAAACCAAGAGGATGGGTGAAATCAATAGGAATCAGTGGTTCTTTGGTTCACGTTACTGGTAGCAAACATACTGAATCACCTGAACTTGAACACTTGACACTCACAAAGCAGAAAATGACAATAGCTTAAAAAACTGAGAAAGGGAGTGATATCTCAACTGGAGCACATCCAGGCATTTTACCGTTTGTTGACATCCTGTTGAAATAGTTTGGCTATTTCATTTATATTCATTCTTTCTACAATATCTAACACATCTAATTCTGCCTACTACTTTGTGTTACAAAAGGACAGTGAGAAACACTACCTGCAGCCCATAAAGAAAGAAGTACTACATATTCTCTATTTCACTATATAATGGTAGCCTACATGACTGCTCAGGTGTTGCTCTGCTATATCTTCACATCTATTGTACCTACCCAGTTTGTATGGAACCACAAAGTGTTCAGTAATACTTTTTATTTCATAATGTAATTCTTTAATGACAGTGTTGTATTCACCAATCACCACCCCCTCACAGGTCAGCCAGTCAGATGCACCCCACTTAACCTAGCCAACTCGCCACCTGCCAGAGCTATTCTGCCCGCTAGCTAGCTAGCTCCACTTTGTGAGAGGAACTGACGAGAAAGACTTTGTTTACTTCTAACAAAAGTCTGTGTCTCTCTCTTAGGGACATATTTAAAATCACAAACCTGCTGTGGCACCTTCCACTTAGCCAATTAGCTGCTGTTGCTAATACTGGCGCTTCATAATCCTAAGTACATAATCCAAGCTCACAATTTGTAGTGTTAGCTGGCTATCTTAATGTAGCCTTGTTGAACTAAATAGAGAGAAAGAAAGTTAGTTATTAGTTATTACACTGAAAATGTAGCATTTTGAATTAATTATTATTTTAGCACTTCTGGTTCCCTCATCCCGAAGTCTATGAGTTTTTGAATGGGATTTTGGTTAGATGGCTGAAATAAGGTTTGTGGTTAATGCAAACTCAGTACATTTTCATGTGTTCTTTTTTGACATCAGATATGTAAGTGAATATCTCATGACTGATATCTTTAAACTTTTACATTTGTTAATTAAGGGTGGTTGCTAACAAGTAGCTAAATGAGACTACATAGGTTGTCATGGACATTAAATGTCATCATGCTGTACACGAAAACCGATCTACTCACCAGTCCACCTTTACAGGCTCATTGTGTTGCTACTCATGCTTTTGCAAACTATTACTAACAAAGTCTTTTGTAGAGAAGGTAAAAGTTAAATCAAACTACAGGTTAAAAGTTAAGTGGTAGTGATGTTTAAGTCACGTGACCGTGGTGTAGTTCGTTTATAGCCTAATATTTGGTTTTTACCTCTGAAATTGTATTTAGGCTTCAAAAATAATAGAAGTTTTGTTCATTTGTCAAGATTATTATGCTGAACAAAACATTTAAGTATCATAAACTTTGTCACAGAGCTTATTTTCTGCATTAATCCAAAAGCTGATATAATGTAATGCCCCTTTTTGTTCAGGAAACCAGGATGATGCTAACTAAGGCACTCTAAGATAAATAGCTCTATTTATTAACATGATCCATTATGTATTTATATCATGTTGAACACTGTGTAGTTCCATTAGTTAGGTGGGCAAGTTCCCTGCCTTAGGGAACAGCAGAGCAGATTTGTGTGATGACAAGTGCCATAAGACTGTTCATGGTGGCTAGATTTCCAGAGTATGACTGAGGGTATCAAAGGCCACTACATTTATAGTGTCAATGAAAAAAATAAATCCAGGCAAAGAGAGACAGTATTTCTCTCTGAATTAAAAATAACTCACAGAAGGACAGAGAAGAAAGGGAGATTTCAACAGTGAGGAGAAATGATCGTCCTTGGGAGACTGGTTTATGGTTATTAATACACTCTCTTGTTGAGTTATTTTTCAACCTCCCTAGTTTCTCTTTTTCACACTTCTTCTGCAATCCGTTATTTTTCACTTTAAATGTTGTCTCTGCAGGCAGAAATGGAAAATAAAGTTGTAAAGTATCAATGATCAATCTATCATAACAGGCATTTACCCTCGCTCGACAGTGCTAGCAAATTCTGTCAACCTTGAATTACACCTCCATGTTCTCTGTGTCAGACATTAACAACCTGCACAATGATACTATCTCAGGAAAGATGATTTCTCTTCTTGTAAGCAAAGGTCTTTTTCATCTCAAGGTGTATCAGAGTTGACCAAATCTTGCCAGTCAATGCCAGGTATGCCCACTCTTTGTAATGAAGCCAGATATATAAAATCTGAAGCAATGACTTATACATGTTATTATAAAAAATGGAGCTGTAGTCATGAGCATTATTTCTTCCCAAAAACAATCCCATAATAGTATGCTACTTTGCTCATGAATCCAAATGTAGAAATTAAACACACTCATCTCAGAACACATCTAAATAACAAATACAGTAAAGTACACTTCTTGTCTACATACACTCTCTGTCTCACACTCTCTGGGACACATTGCACTAGAGCATATGCTAGAAGTACAGATAATATGTCCAGTAGAGCAGGTTAACCATGACAAAAGACAGGGGGAAGGTGACTCTGGAGTAGTTGTCTATGTGGTGGGGGTTCTCCACATGACAGCAGTTTATGGAGCGGAGCACTTTGCGAAGGGTGGCCAGGACAGTGAGGCACCAGTTGGTAGTCTCCGGAGGCGACGCCTCAGGCTTAGGCTCACTGCCCGTAGGGCTGGAGGGGCTGACAGTGAGTTCTGTGGAGGTAGGAGCTGGGGGAGGAGTTGCAGCAGGCTCCTTGCGTCTTTTGGCTCTGGAATGAGTGGAGATGGTGGTGACGATGCCATTCATCTCATCGTCAAAGTCGTGCATGTGGTGGCCATACTGCAGGGGAGTGAGGGCAATAGATCGAACAAGTTTTAAAGGGAAACAAAAACATGATGCTTCTAAATGTGAAAGCTTGACAAACCTCTTCAACTTACCTCAACGTACTCATGATGACATGCTGCTGATGATGACAGTGATGTTCATGAGATGAAGATGACAACGATCACCATCATGAAGACAATGAGTGTGACCACAACAACAGCAATGACCTCAGCAATGAACAAGACAGTATAGTCAGAAGGCTCTCACCATGATCATGTGTGAGTCGGTGTATGTGAGCGTGCAGAAGTGGGCCACAGCGTACTCGATGAGCGCTCCAAAGATAAAGCTGAAGCAAATTCCCAAGTAAACATCGATGGCCTTGATGAAGCAGTTGGCATTGGGCAGTGATGTGCGGGCCCCCATCATCAGAGTGGTCATGGTCAGCACTGTGGTTACTCCTGGCATAGAATACACACAGATCCACTGGTGAACTATACTTGTATAACCAACTGAACCTGTGGACAACTCCCCCAAATGAGAAGGCTTAAGAACTCCAGTTGAACTGTTGGTGAGCAGTCACTGTTGACTTAAATGCACTGTATGTAACTTCTGTCACTTGGGGTCTCTCACTAAAAACAAAAACAAAAGACGGTGTTGGGTGTTGTTGTTAAATAGCGTGTAATCATGGGAGTTGTCTTTACCGCAATTGCCCTAAGCTTTTTCTGGTTTGGATTCCTTCAGTGTCAGTTGTTCAGGAAGTTTTAACTAGGAGCTGAATTATCCACAGAGGTCTCATTCTCTCCAAATCAAACAGACCTGGTGATTATAACTGGTAAAAACACTGAAAGCAGCTTCACATTAAAAGTCAGTGTTTCACTGATGCTATAAGGTAGACATGAGATGTCAGGGAAGGTTTGGGAGTTGAGACTGCAGCTAACTTTTGTTTCGATTTTTTCTCTAATAACTTACGAACTAGATGTTCAGGAGGTTTTCACTGGCAGCCAAATTATCTGCAGAGGAGTCCTCCTCTCCATAACAAATGGACCAGAGGATTAAAACCGGTATAAACATCGAATAAAGCAGTTTCACTTAAAAAAATCAGTGATTCACTGAAGCTTTTCAGGAGACACAGGATGTCTCAGAGGGGCTGGGGGCTGAGACTGCTTACCTTTGTCTGTTTGACAACTTATTAACCAGACGTTCAGGAGGTTTTTACTGGCAGTCAAATTATCCACAGAGGAGTCCTCCTCTCCATAACAAACAGACCAGGGGATTAAAATTGGTAGAAAACAGTGAATAACGGGGTTTCACATTAAAAATCAGTGATTCGCAGAGGCAGACACATAGACATCTCATTTGTCTGGCTTTTTCCGCTCGTAACTAAAGATCCAGACGTCCGATGACTAAAATTATTCATCTGGTTAAAATACATAGTTGAAAACTAGCAAGGTGTAAAAAAAAATGTGGTGCAAAACTGGATAAAAGTAAATTTTGAGCTTCTGGCAGGCAACCACAATGCAGACATATTCGCACAGAGGCACGCACAGGCGACCAAATGAAATGTACTGTTACCATGATTAAAATCACGTATTTCTCTATTTTTGAGAATTGCTGGAAACATTTGGGATAATGTAAGTACACAACTTTAAGACATCATAGAATCCCATAAACTACATCCTCGTAGAGGTCCAGCAGATAACTGTTGTCATTCTTCTGCACCCACATCTGTGACTCTGTAGCTTATCACATGTCCTCAGAAAAATTTTAGTACTTACATTTTTTTAGGAAATATGTCAATTTGCTTTCTTGCCAAGTGTTAGATAAGAAGACTGGACTGGAAGCAGCTCGACTGCCTTTCTCCAAAGTTAAAAACATGCCTACAGCTCTTGTTTGGTCAGCCTCATAGTGATGACGGTACTCCAGGATTAAATAAATGAGATGCTAAAGTTGCACATACACTCACAGTCAAGGTAAAAAAAAAAAAAAAGTTGTGTAGTTGTTTGTTTTGAGAACTTATATCCAACAGTCCCCCCCTGGAGGATTGGTAGATCTAATTCAACGGAACATCTATGTTTGGATGTTCCCACAAGATAACACTAGTGTCACAGACTCTCTCTTCAACCGTCAGCCCTCTCAAATGAAACCCAAACCAACATTTGTGTTCAGAGGAGAGCAAACACGTCTTTTATCTGTGTAATAGTAAACAAATAGTGATGACTGATGAAAAAGAGAATTAGGTTGGATTCTTTCTCTTACAACAATAGTAAACAGCATCTACAGAGAGACACAATACACTGATAAGGTTTGGTGCAATATAGCAGTACGTGACATTTCAGGGGGAAAAAAAAGTTGTTTTGCTCCATACCTATACAAATACGTGCTGGAACAGAGGACAGGGAAATCCAAAAGGAAACCCATGAGAGGACCACCAGCAGGCTTGAGGGGACGTAAGTCTCCAGTATGAAGTACAGAATGCTCCTCTTCAGCTCAAAGTGGAAGACCAGCTTGGGGTAATGGCCTTAGAGAAGAAGGACAAAGTCAGTCAATGTACTTATAATAGATAACAGAAAACATGTGGTGTGCTTGAGAAATCCCACATAGGGGCAGTCTAACATTTAACAATATTACACTGCTGTTTAAACATTAGTCTAGTCCTGGGAATAACACTACGGAGTGGTTTCTCAATGTTTCTCAATCTTATCGTTACCAGTTTCATAGATGGCCTCTGAGACCGAGGTGTAGTGGTCCTCTACTGTGTACTGAGCCAGCTGTAGAGTGTCTAAACCACTGACAGACTCATTTCCTCTGGTCCAGTAGAACATAACATCATTAATGTTGTAACCCCCTGTAAGAACAGAAAGAGAGGAAAAGAATTGTCTTAGTGAGATCACAGAAAATAATATAGAGTTGTATTAATCAATATTTTTTATATTAACAATTGCTCATGCAAGTGTGTGTAATATGAAATTTATTAGTTTTAGTAAAAAACCCTCAGACAGTCATCACCAATGTTTTGTTCCTTTCGTCTCTACACAGTTCCTTTCAACTCACTGTTTTGATTTTAGAGCAACTTTATTGTTTTGGTTCTGAGTTACGGTCCAACCTTATTTCTGACTGTAGCAGGCAGCTGTTTTCAACAAAATGTGGTTGCATGCCTCCGCCAACCAGTCCAGTTGTGCTTAATTAGCATGTGAATTCTTGAGGTGTGGCCAAAAATGTGTTTTGTGAGGCCAGAATGACCTTCTTTGACCCTCAAATTCTAATCAGCTCATTCTTGAGTCCAAGTTAATGTTTGTATCATATTTGGAAAAATTCCCTCAAGGCGTTCCTGAGATATTGCTTTAATGATAATGGGTCAGACGAATTGACAACATAAACATAACAAAATTATAAACCCACTGTATGAACCTACCAAGCACCTAACAGAATGTGGACAAAGATAGCAACTGGTGATCAAAGTGGAGCTGTTGGAAGCTAAAGAGCCATATATATATATATATATATATATATATATATATATATATATCCCATAGGATAAAACCAGGCCAGCTACAAATTACATTTAGGCTGCTGAAAACTGAACTCCAGATGAATGCTAATGTGTATATAGACAACTGTTTGTGAACATGTTCACCATAATACTTCATAAGATGATAATATGTTAACATTATACAGTAGATAAAACTCACAGCTCATTATATTTTACACATGGGAACAGTTTGTGGTTCAGTGCGTTGTGCAACAGCAGCTTGACAGATGAACTGTGATATCAGTTACCCTTAAATGGCCAACACACAGTGCAGATGGAAATATGACCAGCACATTACAAATTAACTAGAGAATTTCTATAATTTATAACGATGATGATGATATTGAAATCATTTTTCATCATTTTTTTTTAAAGTAAACCCCAAAGTAACAATGGTGGGAACTACTGGGAATGTTAATTGCTAAATCTATGCTAAAGTCTGATCCTCTCACCGTTGAGTTGTTTGGGATTGCAGCCCGTGGTGGGTGGTAAATTCCCTCTAATGCTAAACATCAACACAAGAGAGATATCTTGCAAGAACCAAAGAGAATGTGAAAAGACCTTTGAAAAGCTAGTGTAAGACATCATGTTTCCCTAGAGAAGCAAATGGGTAAGGTCTACACAGTGCAACACTCAAAAATATATGCTGCTAAAACAACACATGAATTTGGCATAGTATGTAAGTGCAACAATCTGACTTTAAAATATGTTAATGTTTCATGCACGTAGTTACAGTCACAGTGGAAACAGGAAATTCTCCCATTATTCACTGTAACACAGTCTGACACAGAGAGATCCAACAGGAATTGCTAATGGAAATGCATTTGTGTTGTTCATTCAATTCTTCAAAGGGGGTAGCAAAAAAGAAAAAAGTCTTGATGAAGAGCTTAACTCTTGCCTCATACCATAACAGACTAATCATGCATATTGCACTGGGCCCTAGAGAGCTGAGATAACCCAAATAAAACTCAGAAAAAGAAGACATGCAAAATTAACATGGTCAAAGATACCACAGCTGAGTGTGGTAGTGCTTTGGATATAGAACAGTATAACCACAATAGTGTCAAAAAATAATAACAGGTGTGGTTCTAATGATAAAATTATAAAGGACAAAAACATGTGATTAAGAAGGTGAAACCTCCTTGGTGTATTTTCCTAAGTTATCTGCAGAGGGAGCAAGAGAATAGGAAAAGTAAGAAGAAGTACTGTTGGCTGAAGCTGGAATACACCTCTGTAATCTGTTGTACACAAGATGCAAGTTAATTTTCCATCACTCTCCCAATTTAAACACACATGGAGCCATGTGTTATTGACCAGTATGAGACATGGTGCTAGGAGACAAGTCCCCTGATGAAGGGCAATGGTGACTGTGTTGCTGAAAGGTCCTGTAAATCCACTGTTTTCTCTCTCTTAGTAGAAGAACTCATTATTTTCCTGACCTAAAGTCCTGACATTACTGTACAAATTAAGAGACACAGATTGGTAATGACGTGCAGTGCAATAGCATGGAAAGAGTTGCATGGGGGTACATTCAATCTTCCAGTGCCCTGTGGCCTCTTGACAACAAGTAGCCACTTTCACATTCAAAGAATTTGAATTGGGCCACCAAAAGTTAAATTAAAGCAAAGATCACAAAAGACTGTGACTATCCTCTCACCCTTTCTGCTGTCAGCGCACTCTAAATGCCCCGCACCCTCCCACAACGACACTCTCTTTAAACCTTCCTCCTGTGCAGAGGATCCACTTCTGGCACAGCATTAAAAGAAATAAATCCTTGCATATACATCTTCATAAAGAGACACAGCAAGACGGAGATAGAGATTGAAGGAGAGGAGGAAAGCAGAGAGAGACAGAGAAAACAGGAGAGAAAGAGCAGCAGGATCAGAGAGAGAGACTGTGAGAGAGGCTGGAAAAAGCAAGAGAAAGATGAAGATATTTTGCCTGGAATGATTGAAGCAGCGGAGGAAGGATCCATCATCCTCTCAGTTACCTAACTTTAACCTCCAGATGTCTTTTTGTCTGCTAAGTGGGACTGGAGCTGCCGTTATATGTTTTATTTAGCACCGAGGTCCTGGTGGGCTTCTGGCAGGGATCAGACTTAGCTTAGCCTGACTGGCTGTCATTTAATAGCATGGAACGAAAGCGAGCTGGAAAGCAAAGATGGCAGTTGAGCGAGGAGGCTGGGGGGGGGGGACTTTTGCTTCCTTCCATCCCTAGTGCAGCCAAAAAAATCCATGCTGTCATTTAATCTAATCTTGCTAATAATTTGTGTTAATTATAAACACACTGCCCCTGCATTTCCCCTTGAAAACACTGAACATATGTCAGAATTAGGCAAACCTCCTCTTATTTCAAGAAAATATCGAGAAATCAACTTAATTTTATCAAAAAAATGATTTCTGAGGCCTCCTGGTAGAGGTGTGAATTCCTATAGTAATATGAGTTTAAAGTATTTGTAAGATTAGGTGGGCTTGGGATCAAGGGCTGACTGTAAAACATGGTGCCAAATGGCTTTTGGGAAAAAGGCTGTTATGAGAAGCATATTTGCATCATTCAAGGACTGACAGTATAATTTATCATTTCAGGAAATATACTTGATTTTTGGCTGAAAGTTAGAGGAGATCAATATCAATCAGATGTCTATGGATTAAGGTGCCGCATGAAACTTTGGTGTAAACAAACAAAAGTTAAGTGAACATACTATTGGTTCCAATACACTCTGTGTATCTGTGATGTCTAACAAAAAAGTGTTGAGTGCACTTAATTTCTCATCAAACTTTTGCAAAGGCATTTTTAAATATATTCCAAGTCTTTACATTCATGTTTTTTTCTTGCAGTTTTTGTGTTTTTGAGTGTTTCTGCCACCAAGTGTCATCTGTGTGCATGTGCATCCTCATGCTTTGTATGGTAGTTTAGCTTAGCAAAATGACTGGAAGCTTGGGAAACAGGTTGCCTGGCTGTGTCCAGTTCAAAAATATGCCTACCAGCATCTCCAAAGATCACAAATGTTGTATTGTGTTTGTTTAATGCATTGAAAAATCAAAATGTAATGACAAGTTGTGATTTAAAGACATTTTAAAGGGGCTATTTGTATGTTTACTTTGCCACTGAACGTGGTGTCTTTCTAGGAGCGGGTGGTGGTGATTGTCGCTTGAGAAGATCTTCAACGTTTATAATGTGATAATACACCCTCTGAGCAGTGCTATGTCTTCAGGGTAGATTGGAAGCTACAGTGAGTCGCTATCAGAAAGTGATGAGAAAGGCCAGAGTGAACTGGAGACAGCTGTGGGTGAGTACAGGAATGAAGTTTGATGCTGAACTCACAACGTTTCTTCTAGACTAGTAAGTAAACAGCTGTTAATGCTAATGTTATCTATGTAGCAATAGCAAAACTTACAAATAGCTCCTTTAAAGAAAAAAATGTTAAGGTATAGACGAAACAAACAAGGTACAATGTGTTCAGTTAGTGAGATTTGAGGTGTTAGTAGGTGGATTTCTCAGTTTTGGAGAAAGCCTGGCTAGACATGTACACCATGCCTTCTTTATGCTAGGCTAAATAATGGCCTCCTGCCTCCAGCTTCATACTCAACAGATGTAAGAGTGGGACTGATCTTCTCACTCATCTAACACTGTGAAAGAAAATTACTAAGCATATTTACCAAATTATTCATTCAAGTTAACAGGGGGTACACTGTACGAGTACTTTATGACCATAACCTTGAAACATGTCTTCATCCTTTAAATTCAACAAATTACTATATGAGGACTTGTTTTTTGTCCACATAAGGCAGACAAGTCCCCATAATGTGACTGTGTAAACAGATTAAGGTCCCCACAACATGAGGAATACCTGAACCACACATATCCACACGCACACACACACCCACACACACAGACCCCAGCAGTTTAGAAGATGAGAGACAGTGATCTGTTTGATCCTTTGGTTTGATCAAGATTCATTTGAAATCACCCACCAACACCCAGCAACCCTGCCACAGCCTTAAGCTGGAGACGTCTGATTCTCTTTATTAAGTAAGAAGTGTCCTTACAGCTCTCCAGTTGTAACGTGCAGGTCTGCTTGTCCATGGGATACTTGGTCAGATCCATGTTGCAGGCCACAGTGGTGGTAATCCTAACAAGCAGAGATGATGTTGTTATTAAAAGGGGATTCCATGAAACAGGATACCTGCACTAGATGTTATTTTTGCATCAGTGGTTGCAAATCATACCATTCAAACAAATAAAAGAGGAGATTTGTGAATCATTTTCCAGCTCTCTGGCTGCAGCTGTGCTGTTCTAAGGAATCAGCTGGATTAGGTTTTGGTTTATATGAATGTGTGTATATAGTGTATTAGGCATGAATTGAGCCCTCTATGGCACATGGAGATCTCTTTACATTGCTGTCATGTTGTAAATCTGAGCCATTATGTATAACCCCCCCCCCCCCATTATAGTTAAAAATCTGCCATTAGAACAGGAAGACTCTCTCCCATGTGACCACTTTTCCCTTTCATTGTGTAACCAGACCATGTAAAACTATGTACTGTATGCATGAAAAGAAGTTCAGCACCACTGAGCTAAAGGACTGAGTGAGTCAAGTCAAATCACCATGGACAGCTATTATACAATACATATTTGAGATGAGGTTAAAGCATGTGGCAGACAAACAGTAGGACATGTAAATCCCATCATCACAGGCTTAAAGGAGCTGAACAAATTCATTTTCTGCATCATTTATAACTTTTCTATCTACAGTATAACCTTTCAGCTTGACCCAACATCTAATCAACTATGTTTCAAACACTTGATAGCTTGTTAAGCCCTTGCACAGAGTGCAATCTGTTGGAGAAGTCTCTTTGTTGGGGGGGTGGCTTTGATAGACTACAACTCTTTGTATCGACAGGTCACATCTTACTGTATTCATACAATCCAATATCCAAGTAATAGAATTGACACAACTCCCTGCTTTGCAATCACATTATCTTGAATTCAACCCACGCTTCCTCCCTTGGCCAATTTCTTCTTCATTCCCTGGCCTACTTTTCATTGTCTGGTGGAGCAGAAAAAAACAAACAAACTCAACAACCAATAAACAAACAATCTCGTTCGTTATCCTACCTCAGCGCGTAAAGAACGGTCCCGTTGGGGAAGATGCGGATCAGTCTGTTCTCCACTGTGATGTCATGGAGGAAAGACTTCTTGGAGTCCACGATAAAGGTGTCAGGGACCCAGAGGAGCTCCACAAGCCGCCCATCAAGACTCAGGCTCTTGTTGCCTTCAAACACCAGGCGCTCATCTGTCCAGCGCTGGCGAAGGAATATGGTGGCGGTGTAGTCCTGCAGGATTGGTCCCAAAGGTCACAACAGGGCTAATAGACTACTTTAACAAACACATCAATAATATGCTGACAGACAAGTGAGGTTTTTGCAAACAAAGCTTCTCTTTTCGCACTTGTATTTCATTAGTCAGCTTGGGGCTTTTCTTTGCATTGTTGGGTATTGATGGCGCCAGGTCCCTAAGCCCTTCTGTGCCTGAAGCAAAAGTAATCCTCAGCATTGCTTCAAGTCAGCAAGTCTGCTCTGGTTTTTAGGCTACTGAACATATTTTTTGACATCCACTCTGAAAAGTCCTGATGTTACATCATGTGTAGCTACATAATCACTTTCTGCCATTGTCTGGCAACAAGCTGTGAGTGTAATTTCCTCACCACACATGTTCAGCAGCATAGGATTTAACCCTCTCAGTCCCAGAGGACTGCCAGTGTTCTGTCCAAGGTTTATGTGAGGCTTACATGTGAACTGACTGGTGGATCTTGCTGTTAGTCAACACATCAATAGTCCAATTCCTTGTTAGCAAAATTTTAATCTCTGCTTTAATGTTGTCATGGAGATTCAATCTCAGAAACTTACATCCAAGGGGAATGAATGAAAAGTTCTTATAGTTTACTTTACAGTTATTTAGTAAAGGTTTTGAAGGTTTATGTTTCATTTTGTGTACTATTTTGAAGTTTTTAAATTAGAGGTGCAACATCAATAATGGGCTGTGACTGTGTGTAGTGCTTAAAGATTTGGCCCTTGTGTAGAGTATACACAAGGGCTATATACTTTATTAGGTACACCTATACAATGCAATCCAGTACAACAGCCATTCTGTTCCAGCCTATGAGGAGTTCACTACTGGTGTTCACTATTGTGCTTCCGTCAGTGACTTGGTTTGACTTGAGGAAAAGTTGAGTAAAAAGTGACTTTATGTGAAGGTTTCTTGTTGTGCTTGATCAGTTTTGGCTTGTGTTGTTTAATGATTATGATAAACCCTTATTTACTGTTAGTCGCAATAAAAAGCTCACACATTACACTGATAAACTGGATTACTGCTCTATAATGAGCGAGACACCTTCATGATTTGGTAACCCAGTAGATTACCAGCCAGTAATTACATAATAATAAGCCTATAAACTGTCTGCTACTATACTAATATGAAATTAAAAAAAGTAAGAAAGTAAAAACTAAAAAGTAATTACCTGTTCATTTGTGCAGTACTAAAACAAAACTGCAAATAAAAAAGTTAAATAGAATAAAAATTAAACCTATAATTACCCCATAATTAGTCATTAACTTTAACCAGACTGAATGAAGTCTGTTTTCTTAAAAACTATTCTTATGAAATTACTGTCATAACTACTGTTATATTTAGAGCTGTGAATCATCATCATCATAATGTAATAATTGCTTATATTAAATGACACAAAGTAACTCAAGACGACACTTCAGCATGTCAGTGTCAGAGAACTGATACAAGATTATTGAGATTTTTTTCGAGCTAATATTTTGCAATTTCATTTCAGCAGATTGAAAAAACTACTGTGTAATTAATATCTAATTACTGGCTTGTAATTTCTTTGATCAATCATAAATCTAATAAATGGATTTTTAAAGACAAACATTAACTCAAACTTTACATTTCAAACACGTTTGGTTATTCAGAAAAACAAAAATCCATTTCTGAAACTAATAAGAGTCTCAGATGCAGATGAATGGAACCAGTACAACACTTTTTTTGACCTGGGTCTGATAGTAAACACAGTGACCCCTAAAATGACAGTAGGGCTGTAGGTGTGTCTTACCATGTTGATCTCTGAGATGGTGTCAATGCTGGCGATATCCAGACTCATGCCCACTGTTACAGGACCATCTAGAAACAAAGAGGAAGCATTTTAACCTGCTGCATGGGGCATCTACTCTTTACACAGTGGATTATCTATCTCTATTTTGAGTGTGTTTCCATAAGTGTTCATGCAAACTGCACACATGACTGAGTTGTGTGACGTAACGGGACACAGTATATTGAGAAGGCATGGAGACATACTGTTGTATAATAAAGCACAGTGGTGTATAAAGAAAGGTTACTGGAGGATGGCATATTTAAAAATACTAAAGACCCCACATTGCTGGCACGTCAACAGCTGCAGTCTGTCAAGTGTGAACCTCCTTGAGGGAATTAGTTCTCCCTGATTCACCATCAAAGAAGGGTAACTTTAACTTTGCCGCTCTGCTATGTTTCATCTTTCCAGTCTGATTCTCTCTCTCATCAATCTTCATTTCTCTGAGAGAGAGTAATGAGCTTGCTGTCAGAACGCAGACAGCCTGCATATCTCTGTGTTTGCCGACTGTAGTTGTGTGTAGGTACTGCACCCGAGTGCATTTACTGTATAAGCAGGTATTTGCGTATTTTCTTATGTGCTACTTTCACAAAAAGTCTCACAATTTATAAACAAAACCCTTAAAGCTGAACATTTGACTGATACTTCTTCGGGAGTATAACTTTAGAGGAATAGTTCAACATTTTGGAATATATGCTTGTTTGCTTTGAGGGGGAGTTAGATGATCAATATGGCTTAGCGTAAAGACTGGAAAACAGAGGGGAAAATCCTCCTACCACCACCCCCCGAAAGCTCCCTAACACTTTGGCCTAACTCCCGGCAAGAAAGCAAATTACCCAAAATGTTGATTTATTCCTTTAAGGTCACTTGAACTTTAGAAATAATGATCAAGTTTGAGTTGGGGTACATTCTGCTTCAAAATGCCTTGTCAGACTGCAATGAGCCAAGCTATTGGCTGTGCCTGAGGCTGTCTGGCATATGAATGGTATTGACAAGCAGTAAAATCCTGCACCTTGCACTGAAATGTTGGAAATAGTTTTACTTATTCTGTATGTGTGATTAAAAGATGCCACAAAAAAGATGAAGGTGTTGCAAGGTTCAGTGAAGCATCTCTGGATGATTTCTGCTTTGTAAGGTCCATGGAGGTTCTCACAGTGCTATGTAATGATGCAGATACGTGTGTGTGTGTGTGTGTGTATGTGTGTGTGTGTTTGTGTTCACCAGTGCTTTTACCATCGGTTTGTGCCAAACCTGTGTTCCTAGGCAGGAGGACTAGTGATTCGCCTTGGTAAAGTTCAGAGTGTTATTATAGATCAAACAGCGAGTAAACAAACCATAATCACATTGTGACGGATTCCCGGAGCTTGGAACAATAGCAGTGATGAGGGATTTGCAGGGAATGATATAACACTGTTCCTCTGAAAGTGAACACTGAGATCGACTTGTTTCTTTATGGCATGCAAATCAGTCGGCTGGTGAAAAGTGAAAAATATTTGCAGCTCTCATCTTAGTTAAACTACTGACAACATTATATTTTTAGATTTAATAATGTCAAAATGTTGTATTAATAAAGTATGCACATATATTTATTTACAGGGCTCATATCAGTGTTGATGCTTGTTTTCTTCTAAACATATTTCCTTGTTATGATTTCATTACACCAAAAGTAATTACAGTCAAACCAATTTCAAAGATAAATCTTACTTGATCTCATATTATAATATAAATATGCAGTAAATTCAAATATATGTACATCAGCCTGTATGACTCAGAGGGGACGTGCAAGCACAAAATTGCGATATGAACTCCTCTCTGTCAAACACACATTTCCCCTGAGTGTTCTGTCATTTCCGTGGCTGCATGTGTCTCCAGTTTCCTTACTGTCAAAGAAAGGCCTAAGGTACTTGTTGTATCCTTTCATCAGCCTCTGAATGGTAGGCGGCAGGATCTCTCCTTCCTTCACTTCTGCGTTGAGCAGCGAGCTCTCTAACAACCTGAGAACAAAGACGGAGAAAGAAAGAAAGAGAGCGAGAGAAAGGCAGAAATAAGAATTATTTCTTTCTCATCGTGCATTTACCTGGTAGATTCCTCCACACAACCGCCTCAGCTATTCACAGAATCTGCAGGGCGTCAATTGGGTTCTACAGCAAATCTTTCAAACTGTGCTAAGCCAAAGCAAAGGCAGAAGATTAAAATGGCAACTTGGAACAGAAAAACGTAAAGAAATAGAAGAAAAGACCAAAAAAATTGCTTTGCTTCTTTTAATTATTAGATTACCTTGAATTGACTGGTTGCAGGATGTTTTAAACCATCCATCTTTGTTTCTCCTTTCACTCACGCATTTAAAATTGCTGTTTGCTTTCATGAGATTTCTTTTCTCTCGTTCTTTCTGAATGCTATCCTTAAAGGCACACTGAAGTGTGGGAAGATGATTATATTGCTGGCAATTGCGGCAGGGGAAAAAAGAATACTCATTGCGCCTTCCCCAATGGTGTGTGTGTGTGTGTGTGTGTGCGCGTGTGCGTGTGCGTATAAATCAGACTCTAAATACAGAACGCCAGCTCTGTAGAGAGAAAGCCCCAAGGCACGTGCTATGATGTAAGAGGGGCTGAAGCAAGACAGATCAGACCGTGTGCAGAGGCAGAAAACATTCATCTCCATACACTGGCAGCATTTCAGACCCCCCTTCTCTGTCACTTGAGCGCCGCTGTAGTCAAATGTATGACAAAGAGACAAAGAACATAGAGATGAGCTTTTTTTAATACACACTATCAGCAAATATCCATATTGTCCAGTGCTGCGGTGAAGATGTTTTGAAACATCAACAAATTAATTTTGATTCCTCGGTGTAATTGCTGTAAACATATTAACTGACCCAAATAATTAGTTTCAATTTGATGCCAGTGTTACTGTTCACGAATCACGATGGTGTCCTCCATAAACCCTGTTTCCTTCTGTCAAAATGATACATGCTGCATGTTGGTAAAACAACATTCTCCTTCTGTTGTGTTTCATAAAACAATTTCTCTTTACTCCATGGAAAAATCCAGCTCTTCTGCTACCTCTGACCCTGTGGGACACATGGCTTCTTCTTCCTGGTGATGACCTTGTTTGTACATGTTAATTATAGTGCATCTCTAGATGAATGTGATGATTTATTGATGATAAAATGCTACATGGAACCCATTATAACTTGGCTCGCTGTAGGCAGACACAGCCATTGCACTTCATGGAATGAAATTAGAGTCTAAAACATTACAGATATGCTAACAGCTCTGTGTTGCTGTGCTAAAGCCACAACTCTTTCAGTTAAAGCTAATGTTAGCATGGCGACATGCTCGCAATGACAATGTTAGCATGCACAAAACACAAAGTGCAGCAGAGGCTGACCCCGGGAACACACTGCCTGTGTTTGCATGCGTGTGGTGGCTGCGTCGCTGCTACTGCCAGCTTTATCATTCTGCATAGTTTGCCTTGGATAATAGTCATCAGGAGGCTTTTTGACAGATAATGTCACTAAATGGTGGACAGACCAACCAACACTTCCCTCCCTATACCCCTGACACTAGCATGGCTAGAAAGTGTGATTTGACTAAAGTGAATAAAGAGGTGTTATCAACTATCATTTTTCACTTATATTCAGTTTTTGGCAACATGCTGCCTGAACTAGTTTTATTTCTAACATTTGAGCTGCTTTGAGCTTTGAGTGTTCAAAATCTGACTGATTCACTGCTCATGATTGACTACGAAAGACGATAGCGAAAGGGAAAAAGCTCCAAAGTTGTGCAGATTTTCTGCATTAAATCACTTCTCAGTGAGTCCACATGTCCCTTTGAAAGAAATACTCATTCTTTCCATTCCCCCCTCATGAGAGAACAGACTGTTCTACTGGTGGATCCACCACATGACCTGAGAGCTGAACATCTGGACCAGAAAGGCTTCTCCAAGAAAGAAAAGCAGAGAGCAAGTCCTCCCCATGAAACTCAGAACTGGTTTCACCTGACTGTGTTGAAATCAGCTTAGACAGTGGGGTAGCTTGCTCCCAGCACACTGTTGCTATGCTGCATGAAGTCTCACTCACATGGCTTGCAGCCTGTTGTTTAAGCAGCCAACAGCCTTGGATGGGAAAGCCATGTTAGTGACAGAAGTGACAGCACTGTGCCTGTGGCATACTGCATTATCAATCTGGGTCGCCCAGTGTGACCCGCGCTACCTTCACAAATGCTTTTGCATCTCTTTGAAGGGAGATGGTGCATAGCATCACTGCCGTGATATAGACGAGGAGAGCTGCCAGTAACGTAAAAATAAAATATGTTAGAAATGGAAATGTGTTGAAGACATAGAAAATTTACTGGTTGAAGAAAATATTTTTGAATTATAAAAAAAAAGACTACAATTCAAGGCAAATGCAGAAAACATATAACCGCAAGTGCCATAATGTATATCATGGAAGTGATTTACTATGATATAGCACTTACTGATAGCAACAGAACTATTTGTCTTGGATGTTCACAGATATCTTACAGCCTGACAATAAAACCCTGCTTCCTTGACCAGAATCTGTGCTAAGAGCCCTCAGCTTCTCTCGCCCCATCCATCTCTGTAATTCCCCAGACTCTCTATCGTTTGGCTGTCTAAACCTTCACCTGCAGACGGGGATGAGACTTCAGTTCTCCAACCTGCCAAACAGTTGCTATCCACTGAGCCATAACAATGGAAAAAAAAAAAAAAAGAAAGATCCTGAGAATGCTCCAAGAATCACACAGGCTGCTAATATAAACAACTTATCTTTGTTTTTTTTATCTGCAAAGAGGCATGATCATGAAGACAAGAGGATATTTATGCTGTGTGCCGCTGTGGTAACCACACACTGTAGCACACGCATACGCATGCACGCATAAACACACACAAACAAACATCACTCATGTTTATGTCCTGTAGGGCCTCTCTCTATTCAGATGAAAGCACCGTCTGCGGGATGCACACTTTCTCAGATAGCTTGCTGACAGACCTGACACACCTGCCCACCCGGGTGCCTTTCAAGAATAACAAGATGACACCCCGAATGCCCACAACTGAGCTGAGGAGGGCCTCTGCCATACTATGTCACAAGCTGTTGTTTGGCTTCAACACAATTGCAAAATCATTTGTTGGGTCATGCATTAGCTGCTATGGAGATCCATGAGCATTATGGCATTTTCCGAGCAGAACATTTGAAAGTCCACTAGTGGTAAAAATGTCAGAGCAGAGGAAAACAAATCAATGATGATGTGGTTTAGTATGATAATGTAGAGGTGAGATGGTTAAGTAGCACTGTGACCTCGCACCTCATTATGTGAACCCACCCGCTGGGCTTCCTCCCACAGACTAAACACATTCAGGTTCCACTTGAAATGCCTGTGGGTGTGAATGTGTTTTTCTGTCTAGAAGTGTTAGCCCAGTGATGGACAGACAACCTTCCCTGGGTGGACCCAGTCTCTGACCCAGTGCATGCTGGGATAAAGCTTCTGCCCAACTCTGACAAGCTATATTTGAAATTGACGGAGGGATACAAAGATTGTAAAGTGGTGGCATCACAGTGCATCAATGCACTAATCAGCTGCATGAATAAATAAAATTTTCCTAAGGCAACTTCATGAAAAGTTTTACATCTGCTGAAGTTTATACATAAAAGGTTAATATTTGAGTGAAGTCATTAGATCTTTCCTATGTTTCAAAGAGTGGCTGAAAGGGCGGGGACTATCTGGCAGCTCACGTCATGTACAAATATCGCACTTACAGCCAGACATGGAAGAGGTGAGAGCGTATCAGTGTGCTGACAACGGTGGTTATTGGTGTCTATCCAGACCTCAAGCATGGAAGAAAATGTAATTTCCTGAAGTTTACTTTTGTTTTAATCTTCGGTTTGTTACTGTGTATAGTTTTTATTTAAATGTAAATACAGATCTTAATGTAAATGCAGGTCATATGTTAATAAACCATTCTGTTTACGGCATTAAAAAGTCCTTTATGTCTTTGAGAGGTTGTTGTGTCCTTACCCTTATTGAGACCAAACCTACGCCCTTGGTCTAACCTCTGTGATTCGCGGGTAGTTCGTTGGTGTGAATGAGTTGCCATAAATAATAGTTTACTATAGAAAGAGCTTCCACCACAGAAACTTAAATTTCTTCATCAAAAAATCGTAGTGAGCACTTGTCTTTCACTGACAGTTGATCTCATGGAAGTGCAGTGCAAGTCACACCAAAAATGCATCCAGCAGATTACGACTACAGCTACAAACTCAACAGCTGGATGTCGACATGAGCGACAGAGTTGCATGACACCGTCTTATTTATGAGGGCCCAATCTGTCATGGCACACGTTCCAGCCACATTATGAGTACAGACACATGACACTGTGGATGTAAACAACACCTTCTAATGTGCTAATTGGCCAGCCACAAATAATTACTTCTTAGGTCTCTGAATGTGGTTGAAAAGGAAGTGCCAGCAGGAAGTAATGATCTGATCTGTCCCCGTTTGTCATGATCAAAATCTTCCAGTGTTCTCAGTAATGAGCCCCTCTGGTTTGCTTATTCTGCTCCTCTCCTGTCTCTATCTTGTACTTTGTTTTTGTTTTGTTTTTTCGCTCGCTGCTCATCTTTTGTCCCATTTCCATTTGTCTCTCAAAGTATTAACAGTCAGTGTCTGACATCAGTCAATGCACCATGATGAAGCTAATTAGCATAAATATTACACCCATAATATGACCTCTAGCAGTGCATCCGACATGAGAAATGAGCATTAAAAAAAATTCCTCATATGTATAAGGAGTGTATACACACACACACACACACACACACACACACACACACACACACACGCACACACACACATATGAACGTACACATATATGTATCTATATTTATATATATGTATCTATATAATATTCCCTGAACATCTGGCCAGCTGTAGTGGTACAGCCATGGGCAGCCTCTACCACCACAGGATGGCCTCTGTGCCTATATACAGTCTGTGGCCTACAGGCTATGCTCATGTGTTTTGTGTTTTAATGCTGGATGTGTGGGTGGAGGAACAGGTTCAGACAGAGTAATACGGGGGTGACAGGGTGGCTTGGAATGAAGGACTCGAACCCTGTGGGGGGAATTCGCCTTTTCAGATCTTGTTTCATTACATAGCCTCCATGCAGAGCTCCCTACCCCCCCAACCCTCCGCAACCCCCCTCTTACTCTTCTTCCCAATCTCTGATGCACACAAGGCAGCACTTGCACATTTCACAACAGATTAATTCAGTTGAACATAACCCCTGCAGAGAGTTGAGTAACACTCACTGTGGAACCCCCTTCTCCCAGTGCTGCTTCCAGTCTTCCTCCCACTCAGTAGTACACTCAACTCCAACCTGTTTCTCACTCTTCTTTCACTGATTCATGTCATTCCTCATTCCCCAAACTCTCTCAGCTGGCCTCCTTTTTGCTGCAGAAATCCCTGCTGCCACTGCCATATTGTGACACCCCAGCCAAACAAAGGAGTAAAACATGTGTGTATATGCACAGGGAGCAATTTGACCTAATACTTCCCATTCAGGAGTATGTACAAATGAGCTGAGCGCGGTGGGTTTTTTTTTTTTTTGTTCATCCGAACTAGCACACCTACTAAGTTATTCAGTTACATAGAGTCTCTATCATATTATCATATAGTTTCCTTCCTTATTCTACCAGTAAATTCAATAATAAAAAGTATTGAATCAAACCTGATATGTTAAATAGTTGAATTCCCCCTTTTGAGGGATTGCTTCAAATGATGTGGGTTATGTCACTGTGATTTAAATAAGGTCATGGAACCATATGAAACAAGGCAGGTCCTTTTTTGACCTTCAAGGTCAGAAAATCAAGCTAATTCATATTCAAATGACAACTAATGATATTTGTGTCTTAATTCACATCCCCGGATCAAATGAAAAACCATAGTAATTGGTTCATTTTATCTCCATACAAAGCTGAAGTTACACTGCTTCGCTGCATGACGGTTTCCATTGTGACTTCCGTGGTACAGTAGGCCGTAAGACAGAGGAGGCATCCATTGTCTCGTGACAGGCTGATGGGGGGAACAGGTAAAACATATGGCATTAACTCAATTGCAAAGGTGTGCTAGAAACCTGAGCTTCATACGTGGTGCTTCGCCTGTCAAGTTGTATTAAATGTCTTCTTTTCTTCTTTTGCCGAGAATATATTCATTTTTTGCCGCTGTGAAATGGGATTTGAGGAAAGTCGCTGCTGCTCTCATATACAGAGATTAATCTCTCACTCATCAGGGACTTCCGAGGCTTCCTCAGACCCCTCAGCCATTCCAGGCTTGGAGCTGCAGAGGCAGGCAACCAGGCACCACGAAAAAAAAAAAAAAATAGTCCTCCTGAGTTTGTGTCGCAGGCTTTTGTGGTTAAAAGCAGCTGTTTCTCCCTTTCATGCTATCCCAGGCAGCTCTCTAAGCCCCTCCACATAGGAGAATAGAAGCTCTCCCTCCTGCCAAATACAGAACATTTACTGTCTTCATAAGCCCACTGAAGTCTGATGCTCTGAAATATGTGACTTGTGACATGAAAAATGTGTGACTCTATTCTGGCAAATCTGCACATGTTATATGTACACTTTTATATGGTTTTGGCTTCTTCAATCTACTTTCTAACCTCAAAACTAAAAACCTACTGGAGTTGTAATTAACCAGTAGAAGGAGAATACTGTATCCTTTACAATCCTGATATGTCTGCTGTAATGCTAAAATAACTTAATAATCATTCCATATATAGATATATAGCACTGTATACTATTCTGACCTGGGTTTCATGAATAATACATGCAGGCCTGGAAACCTCTGCTGAATATTGAGGGGGCAAAGTAAGATATGTCAATGAAGTCTTCTATCCATCACCCCACCCCCCACCACCCCGCGCGCCCCTGCCAATTAAACTGAAGTACTGCTCACTTTGCGCTATCAACTTGTCATGCCCTCTTATATCCACACGGCACTCAATCAATTACAGCACCGGCACAATCAGAAATTAACCAGGATCCTCAGTCACACAGTGGCTTAACAGGGCTTTTCATGTGAGCTTTACAGCATGTTTGTATGCTAATTGTGTTGTTAATGTACAAGCTGCTGCTTTTATACATGACTGCTCTCCAAAACCCGAAACTGTGAAATATGTGAAAGTGTATTCTTTTATGTGTGTGAAGAGTACAACTATATCATTGCACTGGTAAACTGCATCCTGACAAAAGAGAAAACAGAGACAAAGGCTGTCTAAACAATAAACGGTGCTTGATTTGACAAGTGGGACTCAACATAGCATTACCATTCTTCAGTGAGTTTTTAGAGTGATTAAATACAGCTTTTGTGAACCTGCTGTGAGACAAATCCAGCAGACAGTCGGGAGCGCTGATGGCCTGCTTTCAGTCTGATGTTTATAGATCCAAATTCTTGCTCACCTTATGCTCCTTATGCAGCTATGACGAGATAGTGTCTGAGAGTCAGCCATGAGTAATTGATTGTGTGTGTGCACAGCTTCCTGAATGGACTCATCCCTGGTGGGTTGCCGGTTGTCATGCAGGAGAGAAGTCCCCTACTCCTTTCCTTAATGCGAAAGAAAATTATGCCCGGTGCTGCAAGATAATGCCATTTCTACTGACTGCAAAACACTGATGCAAATTTCAGGGCCTTTTGGGAACAGAGTTTAACGGAGAAAAAGAAAATTCAAACTTTCAGGAGCCTACTGTACGTAGCTCTATAATCATGTTGACAAATGCTGTGTGAAAAGTGAGTGACTGGTTTTGTGGACTGAATTTTGACTGTTTTAATTAGAGGCAGTGTCACATTGACAGAAAGGCTGTCTTTGAGAGAACTTGTAAAGGGATTCATGTGTAAGAAGGCATTTTATCCAATTTCCACATTCTCTTTTAGTGCAAAAAATGAGTAAGTGTGAATAAATGCTTGTATGGCTGGCAGCGATTTCACATGGCAACACTGCTGATGCAAAACTTTTGTTTTTTCACCAGCAGTGAGGCTGTAGGGGTAGCAACATCTGTATGTTGGTTGGTCTAACAATACTGAATGGACTGCCTTGAAATTTAGGATAAATCCTGACTTTGGTGATCCTGTTATTTTTTTTTACTGTAGTGACACCAGGAGGTCAACAGTTTTACTTATCCTGTGTAACACTGCAAAGCCTACTTGTCAGATTACCACAAAATTAGGTGCAGATATTCATGGTTCCCTGACGATGTATCCTGACGACTTTTAATGATCCTTTTCATCACGATGAGGTTGACATTTCAACAACTCTTGGATGGACTACCATTAAATTTGGCACAGATGTCCATGAAGATGACAATAAATTTGGTACACGAATTCATGTCCCTCTCTGAGTTTTCTACCTTTTCATCTGGTGCCACCATCAGGTTCAAATTCCAATCCAATATTTTGGACCAAATACCTGGAAAATGAATGACAGTTCCATCAGCTGTGATGTGACTGACAGACTGGTTAGTTGGCAGACTGTATTGAACCAGCCATAGCTTGCCATCCCATCAGGTCAGGTCCTTACCAGGCTAATATTGTGTAGTCTGACTTTAGCAATAGCCTCAACACTGGCAGTCCATTTAATTTTAATCAGTCTGATCATCCAATAACTAATTTATCTATTTAAAGGAATAGTTCTGTGTTTTGTGAAATACACTTATTGGCTTTCTTGTTAAGAGTTATATGAGACCGATACCTCTTTCATATTTGACCGTTAGTCACAACTAACTTCAGCTAACTCCAGTCTCCTGGTTGTAGCCTCATATTTAATGGACAGATATGAAAGTGGTATTAATCTTCTCTCTAACTCTCAGTATATACTCAGTATGTCTTGAAGGAGGTTAGTAATAATAAACACTGATATATCATGATCCATTGATTTAAGTGCATCAAGTTGAACTATGAAAAATACTTTATTGAAGTTTTTTTTTTATTTTTTTTTTTTACCTCAAACCCTTGGAAACAAATAACATTCTTTCAATTAAAACTAAACTGTGTGCAGATTCTGAAATTTAATGACATCAAATCTTGGCTGAAAGAGTCTAAATCAAATGAAATGGACTGAAAGATTACACTGGAGCTTGATGCTCTGTTGACAGAAACTGTAGACGCCAGCTGCAACAAGTCAGATTTTCATTAAGGGAAATCATCAAAGATACATTTTATGCTTTTGTGGGTAAACTATAATTACTTCAGCATTTTTTCCTGTCCATTACAGAGTAATGCCATTACCAAGGAAAAAACTGATTAGTTATGAAGAAAAATTTAACCATCCAGAAAAATCCTATCAGCAGGATAATTAACAGTGTTTTCCTTTCAACGCCAGCCGAAACGGAGTAACAAGCTTGTTAATGGATGCCTCATCCGAACATGTCCGCACGTAAGTGAGGGAAGAGTCATGCAAATTTATGCTGAATTCAGAGCCGTCATGGTGTAAACAACGTTGCTGTACTGACAACCGTGTGTGAGCTAGGAATAGTGAGGTTCCACATGACAAACTTATAAAAAACTAAAAGGGTGAATGTTAATTTATTTCAGCCCTGGGAATATGTGTTTGGATATGGATGAATGTAAAAAAAAAAACAAAAAAAAAACTGCCAATAAGAGCCACCATGCCAAAATTGAATGCACAATACACCAGCACTGCACTGCAGGTAAATTTACAATCGCACGAGTCTGAAACATGGTTGAAATTATTATTGTGAAGCCAGAACCATTTGAAGATCAACCACACACAGATGTTTAAATACCCTCGCAGTTGTCAACTTGTCCAGGTTAAAAGCACCTCCTCCACCACCCCCGACTCTCCAATTAAAGGCTGTCAGAAACAAGTTAAGCTGCTGACAAAGAACATAAGAGTTAAGAATAAGTTGGCAGCAGTTTTGTCACAACCATGAGACGGCACATTAAATCAGATCCCCAGGGTATTCCAGGGTTCGTCAAGCAGCACTTAATAGAGTTCTTTACTATTTTGCAGAGTAATATAATTCCAAGTATAATAAAAGTCTAATTATATTCTAAAAGAAAGTCACCAACCTACTATCATTGTGCAGATAAATGTCTTGGGCAGGATTTTGAGATGCATCATTTTCTTTAATATAGTTGTTTTTAAGTTTTGATGAAAAAAATAAGAAATAAGAAAGAAAGTTGCATAAAGTCTCCACACTGTGAAGCATTTATATTCTGCAAATGGAATTTTGAAGGGAGAACACTTGGAGCCTGGAAGCTAAATCCTTCTCAGTGACAATATGTTTGAAGAGAAATTCTTCACTGAAAAAGCACACCAGACACCTGTAACGTTTTTATTTTGGTAAACGAGCTGAAAAAGTGTGGATACATTATATCACTTTTATCAGATCTGAGTGTTTGGTTTTCCTGTTAAAGGGCAACTGCATTTATCAAAACTTTTATCACCCTACCTAGAGGTTATACCTACTGTACCATTTACAAAACAGCGCTTTTCTTCATGGAGGCCAATTCCAGCTTACCAGCTCATTTCACAGGAAAACACATCCTCAACCAGGGAAATGGAAAGCAATTAGAGTTTGATTGGAAACGTAATCTGCAGACTGCAGACATTAGAAACTAGAGAGAAGACTCAAATTTGTGATGCCATCAGCAAAAAAGTTAATAAAAGTCCCTTCTGGTACTGTAGTTTGGGGTTCAAGTGACAGAAGCAACTATGAAAACAAAAAGAGGGATGTTTTGGAGACAATTGTATCCTTTGTTGTTAAAAGCTAAAAATACTGAAATCAAAACTAGTGAATTAACTAGTGAACTTTGTCTACCCTTCATTGTTCTTTTCACTGTGGAGAAGTTTGAGCCTTTGTAGCTAAAATCTGTTCTGATCAAACTGATCAAGAGTCCTCTGGTGTTTTGTTATGTTATGCTGTACTGTATGTTTGTTCAGAGAGAACGCTGCTTTTTCACTGTGAGGATAGGACTTCTGGAGTGCTGGGTGCAGACACAGGGGCTGATGTGAAGCTAGCTGTTAATGGTCAGTAAAGTCCTGTAAACCGTAGGCTGGCTGCTTGTTAAACCATAAAGTTTTCTTTACTATTTCTAAAGCAGTGTCCCAGTTCAGGGGCTGCATCCTTTGGAGGATGAGGTCTACGAAGGCCGCTGTCGACCACAAAGGCCAAACCGAAATGAGACAGTCTGGCCTACGAAGGATTCCCACTTCGCATCCCCAGCTGTGCCCACCATTACCATTGACTCACAAACCACCGCTCCTGTTGCCTAGCAACCTCTTGAGGTTTTAAGGCCCTTGGTTTTTAAACAGTTGTACAGTTAGCTGTTCAACTGAGCTGAAACCCAATACTTACATTTAAAAGTGTGATCCTCAGGCTCTCACGCAGGTAATCTTGGGATCCACCCACTGGAGCCTTTGTTGCCCAGGAAAAGAAGGCCGCATTTGAAGGAGCCTTCATAATGGGACAGCCTTGCTTCGCTGCTGTGATGCAATCACTCTTCAAATACAGCCTCCAAATGACACGGCCCCTGAATTGGGACACAGCTTATACCTGTAGAATACTAAAAATAATGTGACTTTTGTCAATGGTTAATATGTAATGTGTGTAACTGAATGATCGCGGTGTTCATGCCCACAACCAATCATCAGCGAAATGACAGAACGTGAGTGGTACTCAGAGCTGTACTGGATGTCGCCAACTTGTGAAAACTGGGGAGATTTCGTGAAGTCTCTTGGCCTGAACTTTCTGTGACCTCAGAGTGATTCAATTACAGTGTTACTCTTGAGCGTTATCCTGGGATCATCAGGAAGTGAAGACTGT
The DNA here is from genome assembly GCF_002814215.2 of Seriola lalandi dorsalis. Classification (NCBI taxonomy): domain Eukaryota; kingdom Metazoa; phylum Chordata; class Actinopteri; order Carangiformes; family Carangidae; genus Seriola; species Seriola lalandi. The sequence continues at coordinate 3,993,751 of NW_019525348.1, forward strand.
AAAGCTGTGGTGTGTGAGTCTATGAGATGCATGACAATCAGTTTGCAAGTGGCTTTTAACCTTGAGAAAGTGGTTTCGTTGTGAGGCAGATACAAAGTAAACGTCTATGATCTTGAGTTTAGAGTCCCTGTCTGATGGGATAAGCTATCTGCTACAGTAACATCCCTCTTAAGGCAAGCAAGTGCTTCTTTATTAAATCTTCTTGTACACGAGCTCTAAGATTTTTAGAGCTCAAAGGAAGAGCCAAAATAAGATCTCTGGTTAGTATTAATTAAAATGACACTACAAAGCGTTATCATGGTAATAAGAGCCTTATCCGTGTCTTCAGCTTTGTAGTCTTGTAATGTGAAATGGACCTTGGAGCTTTGGAGGAGCTCATGAACAGATACTGTACATACAGTACAGGCTTACTTCTTTAAATTTTCTCTTTGGATACTGAATCACTTAACTAAATCCATGAACAGTCACATTGAGACAGTGGAATAGTAGCTTGCAGGCTGTAAGTGACACCGTAGTTGTTTGATTTAATGCTGTCTAAGAGATGGAGTGCTGACCTTTCCAGTTTATGTCAGAGATGAAGGTTTCTAACCAGGAAAAGGAGATGTGGTAACTTTTGAACTTTATAGGATTTGTACCCTTTTCTGCAGTCACGCACAGTCTGCCATATGTCATCTCATAATTTCATGTTTTCTGTAACAAAGCAACAGTAAAGGTGAAATGAAAGGACAGTAGTAAAAATAAAATACAATTAGTGCAACACAGTTATTCAAATGTTACTGCCTTTCATATTAGTCATGGACCGATTTGCTCTAGAGAGATGTTTATGTCAAACATTTCCTCTTCATTTTTGCTATAGCACAGCTCCTTTCTGATCACATCATTGACAGCTGTTTACTGTACTGTAACAGTTTCTTGTTTCGGGTCATCTAACACCACTTACTGACATGGCTACATCTTTTATGGGCTCTGATTTCTGACTACACAATCTGAAATGTCAAACAAGTCCTCCGGCCTTAACAACCATGTAGGCTGTTAGCTCTTATCCTCAATATTAACCACAAGAGCGGACCAGCGGCAGATACACCGGATACCTGTTGTCATGGTAACAATAATAAACATGCAGTCAAGGTTGTGGAATGGTTCCAGTTTGGTTTGGTTTAGGCCAAAAAAAAACTACTACTATTTTAGGAAAACGGCTTGGTTTGCTACTAGTACTACTACTTCCTCAAGGTTAGATGATCTTTGTCATGGTTACAATAATAAACACGGGTGGTGGAACAGTCATGGATGACAGAATCAACACTAATCATCAGTTTGAAATGAGAAACTAACAGCTGTCTCATGTTTGAAAGACAGTATGGAGATGTGATAGTATTGAAGTCTTCTTTATACTTGCCCACAAACAGAGTGGAACAGGAGACCTTATATGGCAGTTTTAGTGGTGTCAGTAATGATAATGATGAACTCTCATGAAGGTACACATCCTCATGAATAACAGTCACTTATCAGGCTGAAACAAGGAATTTTTAAAGTTATAGGATGAGCCTATGCAACAGCCAAACCTTCCATTTCACTGCATAAGTCATGTTTACATCACGGCTGATTGGAGGCAGAGCCAATGCGTCATTTGACCTCTTTAGCGAATGCTGTTGTACATTTTTACATTCTTGACAAAAGTCTAATGTCAGCAGGTCTGGTTTTTTTAACCAGTGTAAAAGAGGCTTTAGGCGCAATATATCCTGTAGTGGCACTGGATGTAAATTGTGAGGTGTGGATTCCTATAGGAACATAATTCCTGGGAATACTGGGATGGAGAGGGTGCCAGTGGCCAGGACTGGAATGTCAGGAACAGGATTAGCTGAACAAATGCATGCATGTTCTAGTTATGAAAATTCACGAAATTCAAATGACAATTATAGTTTAAACATTAGAATTCAAATCACATGCCCTAAAACCTCACACTTCTAAATGGGAACATCTGTCTCATTTATCTGCTGCAGCAGGGGGTGAGATCAACTCCTCATGCAAATTTAATATCAATCATTTGTTAAAGAAGACTCTGTTTAATAGAATATGTTTAACCCTGTCAAGAAGAGAAAGAGAAATCTAATTCTTAGACCCTTGGGACACTTCCTGCAGTCCAAACAGCCAGCGAAATAAATTCACATTTACCTTCCTAAATCAAGTGTTTGTATTGTTCCCCAGAAATCTGTTGTGAGTTGAGGACAAGCTGATCTTGCAGAAATACAGTACATCCAGCCCATGGTTCAGAAGGTCGAACACTATAGAATAATCCGGTCTAGAGTGAGAAAATTCAGTGACAATAGCACCATGACTAACTTCTGTGGAAATGAAAACGGCCGAGGAGCCCAACAGAGGGAAGATATTGTTCCAGATAGGGGACCTACAATTAAACTTAATGAACATGAAAAACTAGTTTTCAGTTGGCTTTGCTGCAGAAAGTGATAAACGATGAATTTCAAATGGCCGAGACAAGGCAATTACTAACAGCCGTCGTAGTAAAGAGAAAAGTGGATTTTGTAAAATTTAAGAGAATCTCCATTGCCTCATTATTTAACGCTGGGGAAACGAGGCACCGTGGTTTTTTGAGTGAAAAATATAAATATTCACTGTTAAAGACTTCTTCCTTGACCTGTCCTCTGACACAAGATAGTTGACTTGAGACGGAACAACAAATTTTATATCAATTCAGTGGTGCTAAATGCACAATTGTATAATCTGACCACTTAAAAATGCAGTCTAGTATTTAATGGAATTGAAAAAAGCTGCTGAAATCCTTAGAAAATAGGAGGTTTTTCAGCTGTCATTAAGTGAAGACCTATTTCTAACCAACCCCTCATTGCAAAAATCCTGGAAGCTTTTAGTATAATCGCTGACAAACTAATGGGTGTAGTAACATAGGTTATGATGCGTTTCTATGGTTACAAGTGCAATAACTGCAACATCCCTGGCTGCAGTTTTAAGCCACTTTGTGTAAAGGCTAAACTCTGACCTTATGTGTTTTTTGTCTTTCAGTCAAACTTAAAATGGGCCGTGGCATTATTTCTGAAACATCAGTGGTGTTATAGTTTGGTAACCCTTGACAAGTGACAAGAGAGAGAGGCCTCAAGCATTAACTTGTCAAAAGCAGTAACATTGAGGATCACTCTTCCAAATCAATGTGCCATATCATTTGTTGGAGTCTAATGTCATTCTCTCACTGTTGAACATACCTTCAAACTACATCCAGTGACATTGTCTGATTCTGATTTAAGAATAGAAACAGTAAAATACTCCCAAAACTGAAAATTTCTTTTAATCCATAATCTAAACAACTCTTCATAGATATGATATAGTTACACTAAAAATGTGATTTTTAACATTAAAAAAACTCAATATTACACGAGTAAAATATTATTTCAAGTCATTTAATTTTCCTCATGTACCTCTGAAATGTTCCTTTTTGTGGTGTCAGGTTTCAGACAATCCAGTCATGTAATTATCTGAGCATAGGGGTACACTAATCTCTTCAGTGACAATCAATAAAGAAAGATGACATGAAATGGATTTCTATACAGGAGTAAGTCGTGTTTCTCCAGTAAAAGCAAGAAGAGCATAGCGTAAGCCTTTAATCTGCCTGTAATAGGCTTCGGTAAAATTTTATCCATGCTTTCTGTAACCAGTGCTGTGAAACCATTGGTGCCTATATTCAGTATTATCGTGCTACTTTATATTATTAAGCCTCTATTGAGAGAGATTAAACGAGAAATCAGGCATGACTGCTTTGATGCTGCAGCCTGTGTTTGTAAATGTGGGCTGCTAAATTACTTGCAGAGGAACGCAGTGTGGTTACAAATATATAAATATACCCTTTCTACCATGAAGCTGTTCTAACAAAGAAATTCACATTTGATCATATAGTTGTAAAATTAGATGACTGCTATATGGAATACTTTCTTCAGATCATTTTTTGACTTTATCATGGATTATACTAATTGGGCTAAACTCTAACCTCTGAATAGCGATGCTGAGGCTGTGTGCTTTATGTGCTACTTAGAGTGATACTTGACATTGAAAGAGTTTGGAGGGTGTCGTCTATTGCTTATAGTCTTTCCACAGTGACTTTGCTGGATCTAACATTAGCCTCAAATTTTAGCATGCTAACTAGCTTACCACCTAAATACAGGACAAAGTAAGTCTCACTTCCAATGCTACACATTAAGCACATTAATTAACTATCCACATTTATTACTTGGATTTCAGGTGTAACAGTCGAAACTGTGAAATGTGCCTAAGACATGCTGTGTTTCCTACATACGAGAGGGTCTGCGTCATCAGTCTATGCTTTGTTTTACTTTTTAGGTAAGCAGATGGATGCCTATTAATGAGCTCTTTATTCTTTTTGTTCCTCAACTCAAGAGTAACGTTTTGTGATGCTTCTGTTTTGTTCATGTATGATGGGATAGAGCCATCCATCCGGGCATGGTAAGGTTGAAGTGTATTAAGTTAAAATCGACAAGTATTGTGGAAGTCCCAGCGCTTGTGTGGATGTGATTTTTTGCCTCCTCTCCATTTCTCCACACTCTCCAGACTGCCTCAACCCAAGTACGTGGACCCAAACTGTTACACAGGCTACATATTCATGAATAGCATATACATTTTGTGGTATTTCCTCACTGCGTGAGAGCTAGTACTGAATGATACTAGTACATTTTTTTTGCCAGGGAGATGCAGCTTTTGCTTTTGTCTTATACCATATCATATATGTAGCCATAAATACCCATTTAAGCATTTTTAAGGGCTCTTGTATTAATACATTTCTATATATACATATCTTATACTTATACCTATATACCTTTGTTTTTTTCTGACTTTCTAACTCTTGCAAAGGGCACCATCATCAATGGTTAGAACAAATTAATCAATGCATTAAAAAATAAAGTGACTTTGAAGCGTGTATGAGATCTGCACCATTGCCTCTTTTAGTCAACAATCAGTCAATTAAATACTTCATATGCAACCAAAGCCATGGCCTTCCGCTTCACATGAGACAGATTCAGCATTCTTTTTTTCATTATGTGTTCTAAGTAATTGCTTTTTTAATAACAAGTTTAGCTGTGATCCTTAGCCACTCTTCTTGAATTTCTTACTTTTACTCAATAAGAAAAACAGTGCTCCAGTGCTGCCCGGGTTTTCAGTGATAGCCATTGCAACATGAGAAATGGAAGATATCTGAGGCAAGATTGACACACAAGCATTTCAGAATTAGCCATTTGGAATTCATCTATATTGGTTTTATACTGTATTCTCAACATGAAGCATGACATCAGTCTTTCCACAGAGTTCAAACAGGCCATTCATGTCCCTGTGAGCATTTTCTGCTCGAAGAATGTGTGGCGTTCATGACCCTTTATGAGCTTCCATTGTAGCAACTTGTGACCCGTAACAAGGTACTCATTTGTTCAGAGGTGAAGGTCTTGGCAGTTTCAGCATTCTCAAGGTCATAGGTCATTTTCATAAAGCTGTTGGATCAATGTATGTATGATGGTGAAAATGGGTGTAAAACATTTGTATTCAGCTGGCAGAGCACTCTTTCCTAATCACCCTAAAGCTATCAAGGCTTCTGAGCTGAGTGCCTCATACTGAGAGGGTTTGCTGATAGGCTGCAGAGCATGGCAAATCAACTTTTCACGGTCTCCATACACAATGTCACGGAGGTCATACCAATTATGTACTGAGCTGTTTGGTACCATTTGCAATCTAAAAATTTAATTTTCATAATTAAATACTCAGGATTAGTTTATGTTTATCAAACACTATTAGTTATCAATGAAACACACCAGAGTACTTATGAACATTTGATGGTGAAAACTCAAAGGGGTCACTTGTCACTAAATTTATCTTAAATTTTCAAAAAAACTGTTTTTTCATGCTGGGCTGAACATCACTGCACTGACACAAAGAAAAAAACGTAATTTCTCTATTTTCAAGAGCAGTTCCAAACACAAGCTGAAGTGATTGAGCATCACAAGGCAAAGCTGCACACTAAGCCTTTTGTTTTTATTTGAAATGGGAGTCAATGACGCTGACACTTGGAAATGCTTTTGCATGAAGTGTAGGCTATAGAGACTGTCAGCTGCATATATTTCTCATTCATGTTATTATATATTACATATGAATACTGTGTATTGTATATTATTTCTGAATAAAGGTTTTCATGGGTCTGAACTGGACATGAAGAAATACCTACCCAAACCTTATCCGCTAATGCTAAGAGTCCACAACCATGCTAACAGCTCTGTGAGGCTGTACTTTGGCGCAGTTGTGCTTTGAGCTAAATGCTAACATACTCAAAATAACAATGCTAACATGTTGATGTTGATTATGGAGGACAGTCAGACCCAGCCTAAATAGACCAGAGGACAATTAGGACCAATCAAGTGCAGCCCAAACAGACCCAAATAGATTGCTGCATTACTGGCAGCGGAATCATTGCTCCGGCAAAAGAGCAGCAATACACATCATTTGTCCTGTACTTCATGCTTTTTACCTTTTGCACACATAAAAATAAAACGTGCTTTTTTCATGCAGTTATTATGTAGAATGGCCTCAGTGCTGAGAACGAGTCTGCTTGAATTGGCGTAAGTCATCGACCTATGGGCATTGGGAACTTACCCCAGCTCATTAGATTGAATATAATTTGGACCCAAAACAATGTCTACTTCTGAGATATCTCTGGGTATCTACTGGGTAATGAGTCTGCAGAACTTGGCGGCTAGCAAATAGCATAGCTAACATAAATAAATAAAAAGAGAGGTAGATAGACAGATAGCTAAAGTTACATTTGAAAGTCATTCTTTCAAAAATAATATTACATTTTTGTACTGATAAATTGACAAGCAAGATGCTTTGTACAAATTCATATTCTTATGCCTTTCTAAGCCTTGACTGACAAGCTTCAGTGCTTTGATGTCCACAGTGCAGTGGCTGCAGTGTCATTACACATAGATAGTTCACTCAAACACAACAATGATCAATGTAAAAGTAATCTGCATGGGATCTTTGAAAGCTCACAGATTCATGAAATTAAGTCATTTGATGCTTGAATGACCCAAATCTTGCATATTGCGTCTACACTGAAAGCAGATGCATTTGGCAACATACTAGTGTAGCAGGCAACCTGCTACAGCACATTAATCCCAGAGCTGATTGTGCAAAGAGGCCCTGCACTAAACAGAGAATATCTTATAGCAGGATTCAGTGGGACCCAGAGGGTTTGCCTTATCTAATATGTGCAAAGTGCATTCTGTGCTTTGAAAATAAACTGTAAGAAGAGGAGAGGCTTCTCTTCACGGTAACAGACAAATATGCACCAAAACATCCCATCATTCTCTCCGTATGACCTCTGCAGGGATTATAACACCAATTGTATGCAATGACTGATGCATGTGGTGCTGGATCCTGCCTCATTGCTTCTGCTCAGCAGTGTCATGAACGTGGCGATGGAATTTCAATGCTTCTTGTCTGATGCATGGGGAGTTGTTATTAAGTATTGATGGTTCACAAGAAAATGATACAACTGAGTACCTCTCTCTATCCTCATACAATGCTCTGGTGTTGTTACAAATTAGAATCTGACACGACTTGATTATGCTTCTTGCCCGTTAAGATAGCTGTGTGGCTACAGATCCCAGCGGTTGTATTTCTGCTTCTGTGAGCGGTCTTACCTGCAAATGAGGAGAATGGTGAACGCGGTCCCTCCAGATACGGAGAAAGCCATGGCTGCTGAAGGAGTGGAGACACCAGGTGGAGTTTATCTGCAAAAAGAGCACATAGAAAACATGCAATTTAGATGTGAATTTAGATAGCTATAGATAAAAAGGATTTTTCTCCCTTTGAAAGCAATATTGTTCAGTGCATCCTAACAAAGATGCAACACTGTGCTTTTACTGGACCAGTGACTTCTAAATCTTCTTTTCTCCGCTGGCAGGCATCACAGGTGGTCTGTGACCCCTTTCCTATTTTTAATCTTTACAGTCTACAATTCCAAAAATATTTTTCTACTGAAATGATATCTATCACCAAGGTAACAATGGTTTCTCTGTGCCACTTGGTTATCTCTCACAGATTCTTTCACAGACACGGAAACATGGGACAATCCGGGCGTATTTCTAAATCACACTGCGGCCATTTACAGTACTGACATACCCAAGAGACATTCTATTGACCTCTTGTTAATGACTTCACCCCTACTCTAAGTCTGGTACAGAGTTCCAGATTTGGGTGAAAAGTAATAAAGCATATTGCAGATTCTTTCAGAGAGACCTCTTGTTCCTGCTCCCTCCCTCGCTGCCTCTCTTAAGATAAAAGCAGGCTGAATACCTTAAGAGACCAGAATGACTTAAACAAGGAGACCTGAGTGCCGTGGATGGCAAGCTGGGCTAAGGAAATATTTAATGTCAAGTTGAAAGCAAACTTCTCTGGCTGTGGTGTTAAAAAGTAGCTTTACAGTGATGTAAGGTTTGCAGTAAGACATGTTTGGTGGTGATGTTACCTTTATAGCTACAGGTCTGGTTACATAACACTAAGTGCATGGCTCTGCAGCACTTAAGACGAGGCATTATCACTGCTAGGGGTAAATACAACATGGTTACCACAGTAGTCTTTGTTACTGGGGTTACGCAGGCACACAACAATTACATAACTTGCCCACAGGCCCCACTGTATTTTTTCATTTTTTTATGAACATAAAATCCATTTGGTTCATTTTTGTGTATCAGTGGTATCGCCCACGGACATCAAGTGAAAAACTATACTAGTTATCAGTACTAGTTATACTGAAAGTGTCTGCTCCAGGCATCAGCAGATCAGAGTTGCACCACAGACAGTGTTTTATCCTGTGACAAGAGGAGAGTTGACCGACAAGACAGTGGTGGAGGATTTGGTGTGAAAGTGAAAAGCAAAGCATCTATGTGGCGATATCTCAGATTTAAACCCAATGCCTAAAGGGAACCTGATAACATTAATGAGGGTGGCAGCATCTGGAGGTAACACTTCTAATGTGCAGCTATTGAGCTGACATGTCTTTTCTTGAAAAACATCCAGTATAATTGGTTACACACCTTGGCATCACGACTGTACAGCTGACAATGGAATTTACCACCACACCAATAATGACTTTATGTGCTGTACTCATGGTAGTCTACGTAAATGACATGTATAACATAACGCATATATATTACAGTAACAAAATACAGTTAAAACTTAGATTATTTTCAATGTTACAGGCTACAAGTTTGGTAGCCAAGTGGGCACGCATCAAGCAGAGCACATTGCACAGAGCTACAATCAGGACTCGTCTACATACTTGACCTATGACCAACTTTGGTCATAAATGGAGAAAGCATTGCAAAGATACAGTATGGCCTACACACTGTTGCTGTTTTTGCTGCCAGTTTCGTCACAGGCGAACGGACTGCAGTGAATGATGACATGTCTGATCCTGACAGAACTGCAGGGATGTTTGATGTTTTCATTCACTACTGAAGTCATGCTCATTCAGCTGTCCTGCATTATGAGTCATGAGCAAAATGTAGAAAAAGAATATAAGTGCAGACAGAAAGAAATAAGAGAATGAAATCTACAACATACTGCAACCACAGAATATATTAAAAGAGCAGGATTTCACATACGACTAACACCCAGGTTTAAAAGACTCAGTGATCAAACAACAGGTAACACAATTAATTTTAGCATGACAGCTATTTTTCCCTTGTGAGAGCTCACATCTAAAAACTAGCCTAACAGACTGTGTGTGCTATTCCAGCAAAGTCAGTAAATGAGAAATACAGGAAATCACCCTCATGTAGAATAATTACAACTCCTTTTTAAAATTTAGAATATTATATATATATATAATTCTAATACACATTTTTTTTTCAGTACTGTGCAGTAGAAAGAAAAAAACATCAGTTATCATATTCTACTGCACACACCTCCTCGCTGATCTGTCATTCACAGCAGACTGAGCAAATGTACTCCATTTGTACCCAAAAATGCACCACTTGAGAGTGATTTAAGCTCCATAAGGAATGTAAAAAATAGCAGGGTTACTTTAGGACTGATGCACTGGTTTATGCTCTGCCCAAACAGTATAAACTGGGCTGCAAATTAGTTAGTGGAAAAGTTATTTTGGTGTTTTTTTACTAAAAATACAAAGCTTATTGCTAACCTTTATGCATCACATGGATGGCTACACAGAACCATCTGGGAAGGTCTTTGTTGGAAACTGTTTGGGAAGGAGCAGGTGCTTTCAAAAAATACATAGCAGGTGATCGGATGAACTATCTGTCTATTACATCTGTCTATATAGGAGAGCGCTGAAGAGGAAACACAACAAACCACAGTCTGAGGAGCTTTGAAAGCTATTTAGCTTCGCTAGTGAAATCTAGTTAGCGTGTCAGCAAATTTTTCTCTTATGAATACCAGAACAGTCACTTGTCTGTAGCTGCCAATGGTTCCTCCCTCATAGGGCGCCGATGGTCCGAACCTTGGACCCTGGCAAGATGGATTCTCACTTATGAGAAATCCAGCTGCTTTGGTTTTCTTAATACCAAATACATTAAGATATTTCCCTGCTCCTTCAAATACAAATTAGAAACTACTATTTGCATGTTAAATACTTTAAGTACATGCATTAGAAATTCTATTCATCCTTTTCATCACTACACTAAATGATAATCTGTATATGCAATTGAACTGTATTCAAAGAACTGAGTCAGTACATTACAGCACACTGTAATCGGTGGTATGTTTAAAAACCTGTGTGCCATCATAAAGAAATATTGAACGTAAGATTATTTGTCTCATTGTGTGTAGTGTATGCCCTAGTTACTCAGGGAGCAGATGTGATGGTCGGACAGTAAATGAGAATTCTAGGCTACATAATTTATTTTTTGTCTATCATGTAATTGGATTCATCTGTCACTGTCTGTGGAAAACCTTTTGATCTTTTGTCAAAAGTAAATTAATTACACAACTTTCAGACGAGCCTTTGTGGCCTTATTGCTCCTATACAGTACACAGCCTCTAACCAAAACACACTTCTAAAGCGTCCATAAAAAGAACTGACTGTTGACTATCACTATTTTAATTCAAGTCTTCAAAGTACCAAATTTGCTTATTTGTTATTTTAGGAGATGAGACCATGATTTTTCCCCGGGTTAGGCAGAGCTCATGCACCGATATCTCCACTCTTCAGCCCATGTTTGTTTGTTAAATCTGTCCTGGCATGCGCCCAAGCTCAGTGACCATCCTGATGAAGGACGCTCCAATGTGGGAGGATGGATAATAGTCTTCGAAAGTGAAGCCTGTCTTTCAGCTATGACTCTAACTACTGACAATTTGATTTTAAGCTGACTTGAAAAGGGCAGCAGCAAATATAAAAAGATATTTCAGGCAGAACTGAGTCACTTCATCTAATTCTCTGGACTTTCTCTCCTTTGTTGCTCTTCAAGGTACTTATCCCAGGCATCATGGATGAGTCACATCAATAGCATATCAACCTTTGTGGCCCCCAAAATGCAAGTCCACACCGAAATTCACTTATTCCCATTTTTTTCCTTCATACTTCATTACTTACTGAACGGCAATGTTTTGGTTGTCGTTGTAACCTGCATTTCATAAACCCACGTTATACAACAGGAGAGTGTTCCCTGCATTAAGAAATTGACTTTAACAGGTGAGCACCAAAGCTGCTACAGCAGGGGAAGAACATCATCACCTGGGTAGCTAACCGTCACTGTCACATTAACAACAAAACATGTTAACACTGTATTTCTATGCATTCCACATATTAAGATAAAGCATCATTTAACAACCTAGCTACAATGTTATACTCGTATTTAAAGTGCTTCTTAGCTAGTCAGCTAGCTAGCTAACAATGCTAAAAAAAAAAGAAAAGAATGTGAATAAAAACACAATAGACCAACACACAAACCATGGCTGTGTCCAAAACGTCTTCCTTGCTCACATATATTCTCCTACTGTATCTGCATAACAAACAGTCAATAGTTTAGTCTTCAGCCAGTAGTAGTAGTAGTGTTCCATAGCAATAACAGGCCTTGTTGACAGCAGATATTTTGCCATGTCATTGCTGGAAAAGCACAGGTGCAACTAATAACATTAATTATGGCTATAGTTCATTACAGCAGGGCTCTGCTGTGCATGCTGGCTCACGACTTAGCTTACAGAGACATCATTAGTCTCATTATGTACACCTGTGCTTGTTTTGCTGTCACAAGTCAAAGGTTTTCTGTGAAAATGCCTATTTCCACATCTATGAAAGATAAATGGTAGGACACTACTTTTCATACAATATATATGTACACAGTAGTACATATGTTTGTTATATATACATTTTACATTGCACAAGGTACAAACAGAAAGTGATGCTGGACTCAGTCCATGGCTACATGTTTTCATTGCTCTTTTTTTTTGTCACTTTACGTCCAGTGTTTCACAATCCACAAATCCATTTTTTCCTTTACAGATACTGAACCCATAACTTAGTGTACCTGCCAGTAATGAATACCAATTTGCTAGCAGTGCTTTCATTTTCCCCAAATTAAACCATTTTTAGGATCATTTATCTGTAAAGAAACATAGATTGCTTTAACAATACCTGAGTCAGCGGCCCGTCATGATAGAATGCAACTGGTAGGAAAACACTGAATTTATTGATGATGTTTCACATGATGGAGGTTTTCTTTTGATTGGTTTCTGCAATGAATTGAGGATTTGTTTGGAGAATTTTTATTCTGTTTGATCTTTTACAGTGATTATAATCTGAATATTAGGCTCCATGTAAGCATACCTTTTGATAGTTATATCCTGCTATGTTCATTATAAGCCGGCTTCATCAGCTTATGGTTTATGTTTTTCAGTGAGGGCAGGATGTTCTGTTTAGGAGAGAACATTATCTTCCTGTCTCATCCATCAGTGTTTTTAGCAGGACCATAAACTAGCAGTTCCCATCAAAAAATCAGCTTGGATCATCAAACAGCTTGAACTCTTCCAGTGTAATTTTTTTCAACAGTTAATGAGTCAGTCACCGGCCTGAAATGGTGTCAGACAAATCATTTTCCACATGTATCTGACCCATCCAGTCCGGTAGTGAAACAAAGGTGAACAAAGAGAGATGATCAAAAACAAAATGGACTTCAAACAGCCCAGGTCTCCTGTCACATTCTCGTAACTCTTGTAACTGATCAGGGTCCTTTTCGAAGTGTCAGTCAGCAGGACTAAGCAGCCACATGACATGCTGCTGTAAAGACAATACATTACAATTAGGTGACAGAAGACAGAAAGAAAAAGAGAATATCTGACGTCAAAAATGGATAATTGTGCTAATAAGGAAGACTACAAGGATGAATACAATCTTTTATCATGAGTGTCAAAACAAAAGTTAACATTTTCCACAATATAAAGGCATTCTTCCTTACATCCAGACCGTCCAAACTTCAGTCCAGCTTCCTTTTTTTTTTTTTTGGATCTTCAAAATTTCTTTGGCAATTCCACAAGTACACTGGAACAAAAATAGCTCTAACAGAATCACTAATGTGAGAGTGATGGAACAGAGTAATGGAGCGTTTCACTCTGTGCTAGAATAGTTTCATCTTTGTTATCAAAGTCTCCCAGTGATGTTGTCAGTGTAGGGTCTTTAAGGTTCTTGCCACAGTCTAACCAACATTTTTATTATGTAAAAGTATCTCAACTTTGTGTATTCCTCAGCTCACCTCCCGACGGACACCCCCTCAATCTCACTTTCTTTCTTGTGCCGTCTCCTTTTCTCTTTCCAACACACCATGATAGTGTCTCATAGAAACATTAAGGACTCTGTGGATTTCATCTAGACGAAAGTCTCTCCTCCCCTGTTTTCATCTGCGGGTTTAGAAGCTTCATTTCAGGCTCTGAGTGACTTCTATTCCTCATCATCCCAGACAGGTCTCTAGGGTCCATCATTCTGTATTATTATTGGGATGAGCTAGCAATGTTGCTGCTCAAACATACAACTGGCAATTACAGCAGTGATCACGACGGTGAGAATGATCAGGAGGAATCAGAAGAGATAGATAGGCCACACTTGTAACATGAATAACAGCTTTTTCTGTGAGACCCACATTACAAAGAACTGTTTAATGAGTATGAAACAACTACAGTAAAACATTTATGTGTAAATAATGGTAACATTAACCTCGGTTTCATGGTGAAATAGGCTGTTAAATGGAGAGGTGCCCAAGCTGACATAGAGAAGGTTTTTACCCAAAATGTGCCACTTTGTGTTTTCAAAGTATGCCATGACAAAGTGCTATAAGCTAGGATTTCTTAATAATAATAAATAAGAGAACCAACAATGACATTATAAAAGCGCATAATTAAGGGATTTGGACATATTGAAGACGTCACAAAACACCACTATAAAAACTCATTAATTGAGAAGGACTCATTCATGCCTCCTGGAAATAAGCTTTTGAGATTAAAAACAAAAAACATCCAAAATGCTTCCATCTTTTTTCTGAGAGAATTGGCATTACTACGTCTTTGGCTGGGCTTAATGACTTCTCTTGCCTATAGAAAACACAGATGAAATGGGGTGTTTCATTTCATTGAAGTGTCTTGCAACAGGAGTAGTTACATCATCCCTTTTGATAGAGCTCCTGTGTTCTGTGATAGGCTCTTTGAGAGAACAGGATGTCTCACCTACTGTATGTATACTATACTACATGAGCACTGTATTATATAGTTTTGCAGATGATAAAATCCTTAATATTGATGGTTGTCCCATTAGTAGGGTAGTTAAAAGACGAGGGTTTTGGCATAGGCTACTACTTTATACAGGCTCCATGTGGCCTTGAAATGGCTTTGAAAAAGCTCAGTTGCGAGCAATTCATGCTCTAACAACTCTGTCTCTTATGTTTCTCGTCCATTTACAAGTCACCATAGATATGTCCCTAAAGATTTCTAGAGGAGAACTGGAGTATGTGCCAAAGATGTTCTTGATGTGGAACAGTTAACAAGGTGTGGCTTAGATTTGAGCAGGTTTGTTTTGCAGATCAGCTTCAGTTGATCGGTGGACAAGTACAGATTAATTTCAAGACATTTTAGTGCATTGGACTCACTTAAAGTCCAGTGAAACTTAATCTACAGTATATGACTGCTTGAGAGCTTCCATGGTCCTTCAGCACAAGACCTCTGAGCCATATTTCTATCACATGTAATCCTTGAAAAGTAAAGCCTGAGGGAAACCAGTTGATCTGAAGATGCATCTGGACACTGTGACAGCTCGAGAAGGGACAATACCAGGAGGACTTGTGCCATCAGATTACATTACTGATGACACATGACACTGTGCTACTGAGTCAAGGCAAAGTCCCATTAGACATAAGCCAGACATGGACTCAAAGTGCTGCCAGGTTGCACCTGTACTGCAAATAAACCTGGCCAGTCTAAATTATAACTCTGCATAAAAACAAAAAACAGTCATAAGATGATAAGGTCTGACATAAGAGATGCGCTCCAGAGTCAAACGGCTGAGACATGGGGCAATGTTCCCATTTAGCTGGACCACAGAAAGCAGTCAATAAGCAGGTAAAAGAAGCAAGAGGGGAGAGCGACAAAATCAATATGGAGAGAGAAAACTGAAAAATGAAGACAATGCTGGCACATGTTCACTAAGGCACAGCCGTGCCAATACTTCAATGTGTTGTTTATGTCTGACATTTTTTTTAATTCATCTATGTTGTCCATGTGAGAGGGAAAAGAAAATACCACGCACTGCTCTGGAGTTTTGGTGATAACAGAGAGCCTTTCCATTATCTCCACACAACTCTCTACTTATGTAAATCTCACTCCTCTCCCTTCCTGTGCCTTCTTGTGACGGCTGAGAGCTATATCTGAAAGACAGCTGGCAGTTTATACCCAACGAGTGAACAAAAATCTGCACAAATTAACTCTGCATTACAATCTGGGCTTATTCTGCTGATTACAGGCATTATCGCTGTGGTAAATATAGTTCGACAAATTAGAGGAGGACTCAGGGAAACTCACCATAAGGCTTCACGGAGCATTAGCGTGATTTTAATTACTGTTTTTATCGCAGTGGAGTCATAGCATTGCTGGGAGCATTTTTTCTGTTGACTTGACAGCTTAACTGTTTTTATCTGATGCGGAGCTGCTGGGTAAATAGTGGCCGAAGTAAGCATCACCATTGATGAGAGGCATCTAATACGCTTGGATATAATGGCTTGGAAATGTCTACAGGCTGTAATAGGTTAACTTTGATAAATTCACCATTTATGTATCCCAGTAACATCCTCCACTGCCTATAAAGACACAGCACCCTGAGGGGTTTCTATTAAATTCATCCCTGACCTTCACCTTCTTGTCACTTTCATAACTGTCATCCTTAAAATCACCCCTGTGCCCAATTAAAGGTTGCAGTTTGCTCTATTAGCTTGACCGCAGTAGGAGCACTTGAATACTCTTCCTATTATAAACTGATCACAGTGTCCAAAAAATGGCCTTAGGGAAAAATCAGTCAACGATTAAACGGCTTGCGTGGTCAAGCAAACACTTGTTAACCTCCTAACCCCTCATTCACATTAAGAAAGAGCATCATCTACGCACCAGCAGCTTCCAGAGCCGGAATTAATTGAAAGCAGCACAATTTAGGAAAGGAGACGCGCACACGCACTGATGCGCGTGGGTATACACACACACACACACACACACACACATACACACACACACACAATCACACACACAAACACACAAAATCACACACAATCCATGCATTTGGCTGGTAGGTAGCGGCGTGATAAGCCTGGAATTGTTGACTACGCAGTAACATTTTTTTTTACAGATTGTCGGACTCTTTACTTTAAAGTTTAAATGCACAGCGGACTTTGGTATGCAGCCTGCAGTAGATGGCACGCTCTAGAGACGCGCTCGTGAGAAAAAAAAAAAAAAGCACGAAAACACAAAACAAACCTCCATTTGAGGCGCAGCAAACAGGAACAGGTTCTACCACAATTTAAAATTTTAAAAATCACCCAGAGCAAATAAGTTTAAACCTGAACTTTACCTGTAACTGCCGATCGCCGCGAGCATGTCATGTATGTCAGCGCATCCTGTAAAATAAGAGTCCGTAAGGCAAGAGTTTTCCCTCAGATCGGTGTGGTCGTAATCGAGACTTCCATCCAGTTTTGTTTTAAGGACAAGCACCTGCTGATCCGCGAGTACAAATGCCTGCACAAACAACTGGTTGTGCTCTGTCAGCGGATTCTCATTAACCGCTATGGGCTGGACGCGCCGCTGCGCAATGACGCACGCCATGGACTCGCAGCTGATTTGGAGTCTCCAAAGCTGCCCAAGATGAATGCCCCAAAATGTCTGTCATGATGGTGTCTGCTGTGTGTTACGCTGCCATTGCACAGTATGGGGGAAAAGACGTTATTTCATGCCACAACTAAAACCATGAAAGTGTTTTTTTTCTTTCTTTTATCACGAGACAAAGATTTGCGTCAAGAGGCATTTAGTGAATATTTGTTGTCAAACCCTCAATAGCGATTCCCATCATTCAAATCAAACAGATCATCTTGGAATAATGTAATAAATACTGACACACAGCAGATGCACTATGTAATCAGTCAATCTGTATTTTGGTTCTTTGAAGAAGTCAAGTGACAATAATCCTGTCAGTGCACGTTTAACGCTTCGCAGCAGCACTTAAAGCTATTGCACTTTCTAACCAGCTTCACAGAAAAACACGTTGCTCCAAAGATTAAGGAAGGGAAGCTCGTACCTACAGGTTGAGATGGAGGATCTTGGCCTCTTCAGGTGCTGATCTCTGATGGACACAGCTCGACCGCCTTCCCCAGGCCTCACCCTCTTTTCCTCTGCGTGGGTGCACCCAGAGCCACTTCCATTCAAAACGCCCTTAAGGGACTGAAGGGGGGTCACTCAGGCAGCAGCTGATCCGATCTTAACTAACATGTGCGCCATAACTGTTGGTTTACTAGCTGTATTGGGGGGGGGGGGAGACCACCATTCAAGTGGGGGGAAGTTAAAGCCCTTCAGCCATTCAGCCAAACCCTGAGCAGAACAATGACTCCCCTTCCACACATGGATGTATTGGATTCCACCTCCAGGGAAGCTGCTCTGTAGCTGACCCTGACCTCTGACCTTAGTGTGGAAGAGGAAAGAAAAAAAAGGTCTTCCCTGTGGGGATCATTAAAGCATTAGCAGGATAGAGCTTTATACCCCACATATTGTATTTTACTGCAAGCCAAAGAGGCAGAGCTTCACTGATTGAGCTCAAGGAAGGAAAATTATATAAATCAGATTAAATACAACTGTCATGAGATTTTTAAAGATATTGATAATCAGTTAAATTCAAAATGTTGGCAAGTTTATGGTTTGACAGTAGAGGAAGATTAGTAGATTTTAGCCACCTCATTCCCACATTTTTGAGTAACAGGATGATCATAGAATTTTTTTTTTTTCATAATTTAACCAAACACCTTTAAAAGAAAATAATGAATTGAAAGGGAAGGAAAAGTAATCTCATTTTACTATAAATAAATAAAGGAAATAACCTATATCTCAGGATATTTAAAAACATTAGAGATGTAGGCAAGAAAACAAGAATAGAATAAAGTAGGGACCCTGTCCTCTTACTAAAGTCAGCTTCCAGTTAACAGAACATAGCCCTTCATTTGTGTTCCTCACTGTGCAAAAATATGTGCCACCTGCCCCTGTCCTTGTCATGTATATCTTCTGAATATCCTTGAGGTTACATCAGGGGACCCTCCTCCTGTAATTCTTTATGCATGTGAGAGTTGGGGACAGGTCAGAACTAGAGGGCCATCCAGATCTAAACCTTCTCCTCCAACGACAAGTCTACTTGTGATGAATCTCCCCCTCATATCTCTCGCTGTCACATTTGAATCCTGCTGGGGTATTTCACCACGTCTACCTGAGCCCTCATTTATCTGCTGCTACTGCTGCTTTCAAGGAACCATTTCACCCAGGGTTATAGGGCCATGTGCATGTTTTATGCATGATTTATGTGTGCTGTGTTCTCTCGAGTTCCATCGCTTAGACCTAGGTCACCAGAGAAGACCAGATTAAAGGTGCACCCTGAAACCAAAGCTTTCATGCATTTGTCCAGTGATCTCTTTAGGGTCTCAAGGGGTCAGTTGTGTGATACATTATTTAGATTCAATGTTAAAAGCTACTTTATATATAGATCTGTTGGAAATATTAATATTTTTCCAAGTGTGGCAGAAAAGAAAGTCTTGGCCAGTGAGAGTGGTTCTACTGTCTCTCTATGATGTCTAATGTCCCGTCCAATCATCATTTAACATTCGACCACACTGCAAGTAGAATTTGCTGGGATATTAGCATGGCATGCATTATGCAGTCTTTATGTTCAAACAATTCATTCATTCATTCATTTGAAGAAATAGGTTTCAATCAGTTGTAAGGTGACCTTGCCCTCCCCATCTGGGTGATGGATTTCATTGCAAAGCCTCATTCATCCACAATTTATTGCACAAGCACAAGAGCGTGGGCTTTGTAGAGCTGGTGCCATGTTGTCAACCATGGAATTTATTGCTTTTGACTTGGAGAGATGAAGACTTTCATTTAGATTGCAACAATATCTGTACCATTAAAGCATAATTATTTCTCATAATTCAGGACCATGGAGAGCGAACATTTACCTATTTCAATCTCTATCATCTATTCAAACAGCAGAGACTGGAGTTGTATGAGGGCCCAAATTGTTCAATATTAAATAAGTTGAAAATTGAATAAAATATCAAAATGAAGCAATAATTCAGCTCAACTCATTATTATGGAATGTTGTTTTATCATTCACTTTCATAATTATTATTGGATAACATTTTACTTGATTATAGACATTTTTATTTAAACATACCCTCTCTGCTTATATTTCATAAAGGCTTTCCATGTCAAGTTTTATTTCATAATGTTATCCACCACCCTCTCACCTTTCAGCCAGTCACATGCTTCCTGCTTCTCCAGGAAGCTCAACAGCTGCTCCCCGAAACAGGATCTGAGTTTATTGAGGTAACTTCACATTTAACTTTGGGTTGAGTTTTCAGTGCTACGACGGTGGTTCACTTGTTACCTGTTCGGGTGCAGGTTGACTTAAGAGGATCAGATCGAAACCTGTCAAAGAACTACTGACCAATCAGATACCAGGAGAAATTGAGTCATTGTTCCTACAGGATCCTGACAGGAACAAAAGAGTTTACAATCACAAGCGACAGATAATAACGAGGAGGAGACGGTTTTGTAAAACGGTGGAATTGTTTTGGTGATTGAGTCTTTCCATGTGTCCACTCTGGTTTTAAAACAAAGCTTCTAACAAATGTAGGGTGAGTTTGTCACATCAAATAAATTCACAATAACTATTATAGCTTCATTTTAACTGAACAAAGATGCTTTCAACCTGACAGGAATCCTGACAGTGTTGATGTTTTACCCTCTTCCTCCATCACTGCTGCTCAGAGTAACATGTGGAGACCAGAACTGGGAATGAATACGAAACCCTCTGATGACTTTGATTAGAAAAATTATCCGCTCTCTGTTGTATATTTCTCATGATTATAAATGAATATTTCAGTCAGGTTGACCTCATCAGACATGAACTACTTTGTTTCTTTTCTTTCTCATCACAGTTTTTTTTTTTTTGCTAGTCTTTATAGTTTGTTCATCATCAGACAAAATAGGAAAAATATTCAGTAAGAAGCTAAATGATAATTCATTCATTCTTATTTACAATATAGCGTTCAGTCTGACTTTAATCATTGAAAATTATTTCTAGTGTTTCTTTTTCTAGTCATGTGATCATATTGTTTGCATTTCCTTGAATATTACTTTTGGATGTTGCTAGAACCAAATTTACAAACAGATATCAGCATTTCTTCTCATATTAAGCACTTTATTAATGGTTTTTAACGATGTTGCTTATAATTAAGAACTCTGCCTATTTCACATGAACGTGCCCATAGCCAGATAGGAAAACCCTGAGTTAACTGAGCCAGTTGATAACCAGTTTTGTAGTACAGGTTATCCAGGCCAATATTTTAGCCAAATAAGGACAAGTTATCCTCTGTATGTTGAACTTACTTAGTATAGGCCTCAGGTTTAGCCATTTAGTTCCTGTTATCTCTCAACAACAATGCCAAAGTAATTCTGAACTAACAAAATAAAGGCTGCTGTTGTAGTACACTGACACAGTTACTAAGCATGTTTAGCTTTAGAGCCTTAGCTCAACAAAGCTGCTAATGCTACCTATCTATCTGGCTAAGTTAGATCTTCCTGTGAGCTTGGATTAATTCAATTCAGTTTTATTTATATTGGGCCAAATCATAACATACATTATCTCAAGGTACTTTACACAGTAAGGGGAAGACTTCTTAGTATTATAGAGGAAAAACTCAACAGTTCTCACCATGAGCAAACGCTTGGCGACAGTGGAGAGGAAAAACCTTTTAACAGGAAGAAACCAAAACAGACTCAGGGTGGGTGTCTGTCTGCCTCAACCGGATTGGGCTGAGAGGACAGAAATGGAGAAGAGAAAAGGGGGGGGCACGAATTGTGGCACCAGTTAGTAAAAATAATAATAATATACAATGAAAAATTATAATGATGCGTGTTGAGTGGCAGTGGCTCTACTCTACTACTTCGCAGTTGTAGACCTGGATCCTGCAGCTCTAGAGTCAGTGATCCCTGCAGGATGAAGACATTGAGGGAGGCGATTGAGGGAGAAGACATAAAGTTAATGACATGCATAGTGTGATATAAATGCATAGGGGGAGAGAGAGGGAGAAAGAGAGATTTGGGAGAGAAGAAGAGTGCTCAGTGCGTCATGGGAGTTCCCCCAGCAGCCTCGGCCTGTAGCAGCATAACTAAGGGATGGTTCAGAGCTCCCCTGAGATAGCCTTAACTATAAGCTTTATCAAAGAGGAAAGTTTTAAGCCTAATCTTAAATGAAGAGAGGGTGTCTGCCTCCCAAACCCAAACTGGAAGCTGCTTCCACAGGAGAAGAGCCTGATGGCTGAAACGCTGTGCCTCCCATTTTAGTCTTAGTAACTCTAGAAACGACAAGTAGGCCTACATTTATAGGAGAAGAGTGTTCTGTTGGGATAAAAGGGAACCATGAGTTCTTTAGAATATGATGGAGCTTAGTCATTAAGGGCTTTGTTGACGTAAGGAGAAGGATTTTGAATTCCATTCTGAATTTTACAGGGAGCAGAGAAGCTTATATGGGAGAAATTTGATCTTTTTTTTCAATTCCTGTCATTAGTTGCGCTGCAGCATTCTGGATCAACTGGAAGCTTTTCCAGTTAGAGTTATCAGGACATCCTGATGATAAGGAATTACAGTAATCCAGTTTAGTTAGTTTTAGACTAGTTTTTCAGCATCCTTTTGGGACAGGACATTTCTAATTTTAACAATATTGTGCAGGTGGAAGAATGCTGTCCTAGAGACTTGTTTTATGTGTGCGGTAAAAAATTACACCATGATTCCTTATAGTAGAACTGGTAATGCCACCCAAACTAACTATATGATTAGATAATGTATTTTTGAGGTGTGTAGGGCCAAGTACAATAACTTCATAGACAAATATAGTTGGGTGTCATCTGCAGAACAGTGGAAATTTATGTGGTGCTTGCGGATACTATTGCCTAAAAGAAACATATATACGGTGAAAAGTATTGGTCCTAGCACAAAACCCTGTGGAACGCCATGACACATTTTTGTGTACATGGAGGAGTCATGACATGAACAAAATATAACCCATCCAATAAATATAACTTAAATCAGCTTAGTGTGGTTCCTGTCATCACAGTGAACCAGCTTGCATTGCATCCACACAATGTTGGCAGGGAGGGGAGAACAGGAAAAACACCCATTATTCCATCTATTCTGGAGTGTTATTAGTAGATATAAGTGCATGGTGGTCATTCCTAATGCCAACCAGTCACACCAAATAACAGCCTATATTAGATACTTTTTTAGTGTAGCCTATTTGTAGCGTTTGGTACCAGATACTAACATGACCTCCAATAAATAAATAAAAATAAAGTCTCATAAAATTAAGAATGATGAAATGACATTTCATAATAATGAGGTGAGTTTTAATTTTTAATATATAATACAACAGAAAAAGTGTTCAGTTCTCACCATGTTTAGAATTGTTCCAATACTGCTTCTTTATAATGAAGCAAGACCCCACTTTCATTCATTTAGCTTTCAGCTCCACCTGCTAGAGCTATTGTCAGTTTGGAACCTCTAACTGGCTGCGAGTGAAAAACCACTGCATTAAACTTTAACTCTGTCAAATTCATTATATGCCTACTGCATGGTGTCTATTGTGGAAACTAGACAAAAAAATACTCACTGGAAGCATGCAGTGAAGATGCTCCCTAAGTGAAGATTTTTGTAAGTGCAATAAGAAATAATGCATCTGGACACAGATTGGAAGAATTTGATTTTTAGAAGTTGCCTCTATAAAATCTCTTTTTCATCCTCATTACATTGTGGCTTCTTGAAGACTTGGAAAACTCATGATATCAAAGCAGCGTTATGTCTGGCTTCACAGGAGCTACTGTGCACCCTCATTAGACAGATGCTCTTGCCAGAGGGGACTGTGGTATCTGGGGTAAACTGTTAGTGGCGTCCTTGCTTTGCCTTCATAGGAACAGATGTCAGAGGCAGCGAGACTGCCTTGTCATTCCACCTGAGGTTTCCATCCTTTCATATTCTTGGCATATTCATATTAAATAGTTTTTGTGTCGAGTGTAGGCGCTGTAGATGGCTGGAATAACTTTGTGTACAATGCAGAATGATTTCTAACAAAACAGCTGTACTAGGTTGATAAATAAATAAAAATAAAAAAAAATGTTGCAATGGTGTGTCATTAGTGGAGGAAGTCATTACGGAGCTAAAGAAAATTGTGTCAGTTTACCGCTAAATAATGTTACCCTGTGCATGTCATTTATTTTGCATAGCTAGAAGGGATCTTGGGTCATTAAGACTATGTGCACCATGTTTTACTTGCTCCTTTTTTTTGAGAAAGGAACTCTAAACAGGGAGTTAAGAGGGAAATCATTTTTTGTAAAAGTTACTCAAAGACACAACCAATTTAAGTGTTAGTGGGGCAGGTAGAGGCACACTCTTTATAATTGGTTCCCACAGCACATTTTCCTGTTTTCTCCCCCCTTTTCCTTTCCTGTGACATCCTTCATCTCTCACTCCTCTCTGTAAATATTTCCCCATTTGATCCCTTGCTCATTCAGCTGCAAATGCTATCTTTGTCTTCCTCTCTGTCATTCTCCGCCTTTGTTTTACTTGCATGTACATATATGCCCACACATTCCCAGGAAAACCTTAGCATTGCTTATTGAGCATATTCAGACTGGAAAGTGACAAATATAGGCTAAGTAAGTTTGTATTAATAGATGGAGGGAAAAAAGACAACTTTCTTTCATCTTCCCAAAGTTTTATCTAATTTTGTGTCAAAATAACCTTGAGATTACATCACCTGTCAGTCTGTCAGCTTGTCTGCACGATAGATTAGATTTTATCTTCAAAATAAAATTGCCACAAAATCCATCCATTGTTTGACAAAGAAAACCTCGCACAGATTTAGGTAAACAAAAAGCTATGAAAGATGAGAACAAACATCACACCTACAACTGAATCGTGCTGTTGTTATTGAACGAAAATATGTTTCTGTGAGTCATCCGAGTCCACTGGAGACCATCCCACTTAGAGTACTCACACCTTCAGTTTGTTTTCCTTGCTCCAAACTCCTATAGACACCATTGCTTTATCACAGGCTGCAGTTACGTCTGATCCAGGGCTTACAAAAAAGACATAAAGTCTCATAATTAGTGTCTTTAATGGGCTCAGTGCTAATAACATGTTTTCCCTCCAGGTTAGACACTGGCTAGAGCACATGTAGTTCCAATAAATGCAATTCCATCTGATGATTTTGGGCTCTTCTTCTCTGGTGTCCACTTTGCCTAAGAATCCATTGAAATTGGCTGAAAACAATCTTCAGCTCAGGCTGTGGTTTGCCTGTTTCATTTTTCTCATGCACTGCTTTCTAAAGCTACTTTCTCTGCGTCGACTCTGCTGTGTTTGTTTCCTGACTTTTGTTTCGCCTCATAATCTTGAATCAGCAATGCCTATGTTTTCTTCAAGGAGATGTATATTTACAAAGGCCACTCACAAGTCAGTGATGGTATTTTTAACTTTGGACAGAGCGAGATTGGTTTTTCCCCTTGCTTCCAGTTTTTATGATAAGCTAAGCTAATTTGCTCCACCCACACACTTAAAGGGGCTATTTGTAAGTTTTGCTATTGCTACATAGCCAACTTTAGCATTGACAGCTGTTTACTAGCCAGTCTAGTGGAAATGTTGCAAGTTCAGCATCAATTTCCATTCCTTTACTTGCCAAGAAGTTTACTCTTCTATTTCTTTCACTTAATTTCTTCCACTGAAGTTAGAATGCTGTGATTGCCCCCCTGCTCAGTTCACTGTGATGTTGCTGTGTTTTGCAGACCAATTACAAACATAATCAGCAGCACGGGACAGCGTGTGACACCTGGGCCCGGTGTGTCCCATGCATATAAGCCAGAGCAGCAGTCAGTGTGTGGGCAGATCTCCTCACTCCACACAGCTCTGCATTGTGAGGTTTTTGCCTATTTTCTTTTGCTTTTACAGCACTACGACACCCACCCAGCACATTTTCACTCAGATATTCCCTACACTACTGACTTTTCAGATTCCTCCCATCTGCTTTGTTTATTTTGACAATTTTGTTCTAAATAAATTTCCTTTGTTATTTTATATGTGTGTCTTCTGTTTTTGTTGCAGTTTAAAAGCCGGGCTGTAACAATGCTAACCAGCTATCCCTGGTCCAGTCAGACTGTCTCGTCACTTACCGATAGCGAGTCACTGTAGCATCCAGTCTGCTCAGAGACTGCATTATAACCTCTTGTATAATGCAACAACGGCTAAAGCCCTTAGCATGACTGGTTAAGTAAACAGCTGTTAATGAATACATTGGCTATGTTGTATGTCGAAGTTTGTGAACAGGTGTTAGGGAACACTGACACTGTCCTGAGTGACCTCTGGTTGTCATAGTAATTTTGACAGGAGCAAAGGAGGAAGTCACGTGACATAGTATAAAGAACAACAAAGTCCGTGTTAGGGGGAGCTTGGCTTGGATAAATGGATTGATAAAACAAAGGACTTACACACATGAGTCTGTTGTTCATTTGCTGTTTGAAACTTTTTTTTATCAATGAGTGTTCCACAACATTACCTGTGTGTTTATTATTGTAACCAAGTCCTCTAACCTTAAACAAGTAGAGAACTTAAGAAGAACCTATTTTAAACCAAACCTCAATCTCCTCCTAAACCTATGACCAAGTACTTATTGTACCAAAAACCAAATGTTGACCGTTCCACAACCTTAACCGCATGTTTACTACAGAGGTCTGGTACACCTGCTGCTGGTATGTTGCTATGGGTCATATCGGAGGAAAGACTACATGGTCCTTAAAGTTGGAGGACGCGTTGGGAGTACTACTGTGTATGTGAAGAGAAGGTTGGTGGCTCCACGGCTGGCTTTGTCGATTGCCTCAAGTCATGTCGCTTGAGTCAGTGTCAGCTGGAGCTGATGACTTTAAGTAAAAAAAAAAAAAAAAAAATCTGGGGTGTGGAGTAAGAAAGAATTGAGCATACCAGACCTTTTGTTGCCCGCCCCTTATCTCTGCCTGAGGCTGAGGCAACAGTAGCTGCTCCTGGCATAATATAACCAGATCAGTAACCCAACTGTCAGGGATTTAGTTGCATTGTGGTTAATATAAACATCAGATTATGAAAGGGAAGACGTGTGTGTGGAATAAAAAAGACAACATATCTAGTTCTGCTGAGATAGTTTCTTATTGTTTTAGTCTTTTTTTAGAAACTATCCAAGGTGAATCCAACTGACAGTGTTATAGCAGTGCAATGCTAAATCAGTGGAGCACTCCTCACAGAATGGTATCGATCTAACTCTTGACAAACGACATGGAGACTTACAGAATAGTAGGTTTTGGTTTTAGTGTTGAAGAAGGGTTGTAAGATGCAGAAGATCATTTTGAAAAAACTTGAGTATCTAGGTTTGAATTCTATTAAAACTTAGGCTACATAAGTAATTTCCTTACCAGCTCTTGCTGATAAAACCCATCAGATATTCTGTGTATGAGAGAAACGGCTAATTGTACTGTATCTAATTATCCTGCACTACACATTCAACTGGTTTGGGGCACGAGAATAAGAGTTATTCTTTCTTTGGGGATTTTTTTCACTCATACATTTAATATGTAAACATGCACAGTGATACATACTTGTATTCCATAATACTCACACTCTGTTTACTCATTAGCTCATGTACTGCTCACAGGAAAATCTGGAACAACATTAACAAGTGCACTGCCTATGTGCTTGTTTTGTTTAATAAATAAAGCAATTATACTCTAATTTAGTGAGGCAAGTGTACAATTACTGTCCATGTATAGTGTGTTTTGTTTCCATGGTAACACCCTGCATGTGGTCTGCAGGGATATTGATGAATAGGATATGAAGATGCTTTAAAACAAAAGATCCCAGCTCTGGAGCATCAGCTCACAGGACAGTTTCACTTCGCTGTAAATGGATTATTGTTTGGGTAAGCATTTACATTTGAGCAAATTCTGGCACCTCGGTTCACATTTGTGTGACAGAGTGGAACTGTTTGCCACCTCTTTGTATGAATGTTTGTGAAAGTTTTTAGGTTAGTCAAAAGAAGCTTTAAAAAAAGAAGTCTGACGAAACAAAGGCGGCAGAACCACAGGCTCAAACCTGCATACATTATTCAGAGAGATTGCAAATCAACTTCATACTCCAGGCAGGACTGAAGGTGAAGTGCCTGTAAGTAAATAATAAGTTACCAACAACAATAAAAAATATAAAAACCCAGATCACATAGCAATGTATCTGTAAAGAGGATGAATATATAAAATGCAAGAAAATACATATTTCAACTCAAGAGCCATGTTTGGGGCCTAAGTGTAAATAAGTCTATTCTTAGTGACTGAAAGTTGCAGCTGAATTGAATCCACAGATTCATCAAGCTTCTGTAAATGTGTGTATTTCTATCACTGCTAGTTGGCAGAGAAAGGTTTGGTGCATTCATCTCCTGGGAACGGCATCACTTTCTGATGGGTACCCGGCACTTAGTTTGTTGCTGGTGCTTCGTTTTTCTGTGCGACTGCAGCTAGTAAAATAAACAGTGAGAAGACCATGTTCAACCAATGATTGGCTAAAGGGTCAGCTGCAATACTGCTAATGGATCACGCACTGGCTAGACACTTTTCGAGTGTGTTGGAGGCTGAAAAATGGAAAGGTCATATCAGGTCAGAATAACAATTATACTGTATACATTGTATATGTTGGGCGGATTATATTGTAGTGTGGTTTTGTGTTTTGTCCAACAACAACTGATTCATTGTGCCTGAGGCCATGCAGAGGCCAGACTGCAGTATATACTCTATCACATTTCCTCTCTTTACTTTGGGATAAGAATTTGCCTCATGAATCAGGAATCATATCTATCAGAGGCTGACATTTGTGATTTTTAGTGAAATGTCTGATGGCAGCATGGTGGTGCAGTGGACAGCACTGTCACCTAACAGCAAGAAGGTTCTGGGTTTGAACCTGCCGGCCAGCTCAGGCATTTCTGTGTGGAGTTTAGATGTTCTGCATGTTCATTTGTGACTCCTAACTGCCTACAATCCTATAAGGATAAATGATGAAATGGAAAATTAATGAATGTCTTAACATTGTTTTTTTGAAAGATTTGCCGTGGAATTTGTTAGCAATTCACTCGAAGCACTGCTATGCACAAGTACAGCTTCACAGAGCTGCTAGCATGTTGTAGACTGATAGTCTTGTTTATGTGTAAAGCATGAAGAGCTTTTCAGCACCACTTAACTCAACCCACATATTACACTTCTTACTGGGGTTTCAGCTACATCTCTTGGCCTTCATCAGCAGAGTGAATTTGTTCAGTCTTCAGGAAAAAGGAAATAATGGGGAAATAAAGAGAAGTTAATAAATACTATAATAATATAAAATTATATAAAGTAATATGATATGATATAATATTATGTAATATAATATACATAACTATAATACATGCACAATAATTAAATATAAAAATATAACATTTCATATAACAATGGTGTTATATTGTCTTGTAAATCATTAATACACTGTCTTTTTATACACTAGTTATGAATACTTCACTACAGCTGCATTATTGCGTGTTACAGTGTGCTATATAGTCTTAATGAATTGTTTCTCTGCTGCTTACACACAGGGGGATAAAACAAAGTTCCTCACATGTGAGTCAAGTGAGTTAAATATTAAATTGCCATGAATACAAATGCGAGTAACTGTCTATCTGCGTCAGTGCTGTGATGGACAGGTGAAGTCTCCAGGGTGTAAATTGCCATCAACTTAAAGCACGCTGGGAAAGGCTTCTGGGACTGATGATATAAGCCAGGAAAGAAAATAAATGAATGACTCAGGACTCGTGATCTGAGGAAATTACAGAATGCAATACTATTGACACGAAAGGGGATTAAAAGGATCTGGGTGCAGCGGACGAGTCGTTTGGCAACGACTGACGGATGATGGATGATGATGGATGATTGTTGCAGCTAAACCAGAATTATTTACATGCCTTGCCACAGTCTGCTTCTCCTGTGTTAGGGGACTTTCTGCTCCACATTTTTTATGGCTGTAATTAGGACACGCTTTTACATAAAGTGTCACCATGAGGGAGAATCCATCACACTGTGTCTGGCAGTATGCTGTCAACACAAACACACCATGAAATAGAGGGACAGCCAAGAAACACGCACATATATATGCAGTACAGTAGAAAAGTATTCATAAGCAAATATGATATGTAATACTCATGTATGAAGCATTAACATGTGCCAGATTTAGTAAATGTACTCTAGCAAGGCATCTCAAATGTGCTGTGCGTACATTCGCATCTATGAATAACATATGGACATTCACATATGTGAATAATGACTCATTGTGATTTAACTAACAGACTGCAAATAAGTAGCAGATAACCCCAAGACTCAGCTTGAATTTCTTCCTTTCCTGTCCAGAGTACACCAGAGGAAGTCTAAGTGTGGGGTGTTTTTCTTTTTTTTTTTGCACCACGTATTTGAAGTTGATTTTCAAAGTGGCTAAAAATGTTCAAAGTTTCCTAAAATAGTTTGTGAAACGATATAAATATTTTCAAAGCGAATGTGAACAATTAAAGTCTTGTTGTAGAACCTCTTGGCTTTAATAAGGTATGATCTCTGTGTTTTGTGTGTGTGTGTGTGTGTGTGTGTGTGTGTGTGTGTGTGTGTGTGTGTGTGTGTGTGTGTGTGTGTGTGTGTGTGTGTGTCTCAGCTTGTATGTGAACACTCAAAGTCAATAAGGCATCGGCAACTTGCAGGGACACATTTACAGAAAAGCAATTGTCTATATGTCTGTGAAGTATGATTAATAACCCACATGTTAATGGTATGAGTGGAGGAGAGTCTCAACTGAGGGTATCTTTGTGGCTGCGGAGGTAATTACAGAACATGTACAACAAGCGACAACACACACAATATGGAGCGCCTCCTCATACTGTTGATTACTTTATCAGTAAATGAGAATCCCACCCAACACCAGCACCCAATTACAAAGAGATTGTAATGATTCATGACCATTGAAATCAATAGGCCTTGGTTATAGCAGTTCTATAGTAGTTCAGTATGGGTTTATATTCAGATACTGTAGTTAACTGTGCTGTGTACATATAGTATTAAAGTAATGTAGACCTTCTCAACTAAACCCGGCAAAGACTCTTAAAAGTGCCACGAGATGATAAATGAATCAGTGACACTTTTATCTCACAGCCTGCCCCATGAATCCTGCACCTTTCCTCTGCTTTTCATGTGGCAGGTCCAATTAAAAAGAAGATGAATTAAACTTGGTAGCAATTTAACTTGCCACGTAAATTATGACATTTAATCAAGGCTAAATTTATGTATTAAGTCATTGGGATTCTCTGGAGTACAAACACAATTACTATCATAGCTGTCAAGAAAGAGAGAGAGCGAGAGAAAGAAAGAAAGAAAGAAAGAAAGAAAGAAAGAAAGAAAGAAAGAAAGAAAGAAAGAAAGAAAGAAAGAAATAAAAAGAGCTGCAACATCTCAGAAAAGTTTCCTCTAACTCATAAGAAGAGGAGAGATTCAGATTTCAATGTCATATCATTTTGTGATTATTTATATCTGAGAGGTCCCCTTAGGATGGAGGAGGAGAAAACACAAAACGAATTCTTAACTTCACGAGACAAACTCAAATCTTGTTTTTCTAAATGTCCTAAATGTGCCAGATTTTTCCAGTAATACACTGGAGAGGGATGAAGAATCTGATCCTGACTAAATGACTCTTAACTCTAAATAACTGATTGTCCCACATCTCCTCTGCTTCTCCACAATGCAGCTCATCCCCTATTCTGGTTTATTTGTGGAGCATAATCATGTAAAAAAGAATGCAGTTACATGCTGTTTACCCCTGTAAAGCAGGCTGCACAAGAAATTAACCTATTTAAGAGGCTCAGATGCAGCGTGCCTACACAGTTATTATACTGTACAATGGCTATTTCCAAGCTAAATATCTGCTGCCTCCATGTCCTCATATGCCTTCTAAAGGAAAATATGCGATGAAGCAGTACATACATACAGTAGCTTTCCTCTGACCTATGCTATGTTATACACTTCAAACACATTTAAATCACATCCTGTCCTCCACACATAACATCTTTATCTGTGAGAGCAGAGCAAACTAGCAACTAGGCAAATAAGGTTACAAAGCAGCTTACCATGGCAGGATACTGTCAATGTAACAACTAGAGTATATCACCTCTTCAAATGGTCGTTACAACACGCTTTCAGTGTTTCAATGAACAGGTTGTGAACATGATCGCGAATTGGCTAAAGCATTATCAGATCATCAGAACACTAGGTTAATTGATCACTCTGATAATCTTTTGTCTGACTACTTTTGTGTAGAAGCTTATTTTCAGAGGGACCTGCAGCCGCTGAGTGCATGCCCTTCACTGTAGCTGGCTATGCTACAAAACTCAGTCTGTGTCAGTCCAGCTAATGTGAAAATTAGCAGAGGGAAGTTATTTCTTTACACTGTGTTATAACTGGCTGCTGCTGCTGTGGCTGTCATTGACAGGCTGTGGATGTGGCTTTGGCTGTGATTACTGGGTGTTACTATTGCTGTAATTACGGCAGTGGTGGTCTATGATTATGGCTGCCGCTGTTAAGATTACCAAGGCTGTGACATTCATATTTTTAATAACATGCATTTGTTGTGCAGCAGTGAAGTGACAGGGTTGGCCTGACTGAGCATTTCCTCCAAACCCCTGTGGTGAACAGGTAATGCGTCTGACCTAAATGATGGAAGTGCTGGGTTTAAATCTTGGCAGGAGTAAATGGCATACTATCTTAGCCACAGCCACAGTCTTAGCCATAGGAACAGCCACAGCAACAGCTACAACCAAAGCCATGGATACGCTGCAGCCAAAGCCTTACAGATCTTATTATCTTCAGCTACAGCTGTAACCATGGTCATGCTATGGCTGTAACATAACAAAGCCAAAAAAAAACCTCAGCCACATAACTACAGGCGTAGCCATAGCTACACCGACACCTTTGGCCATGGCTTCAAGTTGAGTTTGAGCTCCCAACCCACTGCCAGGAGTAGCCAGCCAGTGAACAGCAGTACTGTCAGACCTCAGCTTCCTGAGAGAAAATGGCTCAGGGAGAAAATGTATTGCAAAGTATAACACAAAAGCATAGCTAAGGTCCTGCCGTGACCTGCTTTCGGGCATCATTACAGTTTTCTATTAGCAGGAACTGTAGGGTTTCAGTGTTTCTAGGAAGAAGTGAAAAGAATAAGAATTCTTATCTGCAGCTATCTATAAATATCTATAATCGATCATCTCCTCAAGCCTGGCGCTTTAGAATAGAATCTCCTGTCTATGCTCTAGAGTTTATCATGTAATATATACTGTATGTAAAGTTTATGAGGGCTTGTAGAGTTAAACATATGGTTTATCACTTCAATGCAATGGATGAGTTTAAGTCTGTCTAAGCCTGCACCCAGAGTAAAATGTATTGCCTTGCCTTGCTCATCTATCATGCAAGCACCATCTGTTTGGGGGATTCATTCCATTTTTTTCTCTCTCCTCATATGTATTGTTTCTCTCTTACACCGTCTGTCTCCCTCATATTGGGATGCTGTCTTTTTAATATCAGGATTCTGCCAGTGATCAGGTGACAGGGGTGTACACTATGTCAGATTAGCAACTCTGCCATATTATCCAGAAATGTGTGGGAGACTACAAAGCCCTGTCAAGTGCCAGAGAGGCGCACTGTATAATCTCCCAGTACAAACTCTGCCGCGGGACACAGCAGCTGTTTTTTCTGAAATGCCACAAAGAGGAGATAATGGAGAGGGACCATACCTAACTCCCACATTTGACCAAATCAAGTTTGGGTTCTGTGATTTTTATTTTTTGCTTTTCAACTTCTTTTTATTTCCTTTTGTCAAGTGCAATCATACAATATAGTCACATGTTCAGAGATACAATACAGGCATAAATATCATGGGGGGCCATCCTCATAATGGCCTTATAGTGTATAGTTCATGTCCATGAACACAGAAAAACCAGACAAATCTATATTGTTAAAGAAAGTAACATGCAGTCTTCACATTTAAATGAGGAGCATAAATTGTTTCACTATCTCTTAAATCATATCTGTTGAGAAATCTGAGATAATTAGGGACCATTTAGTCAAATATATGTCTGCTTTTAATTGGAAATTAATATTTTCCATGTAGTAAACGTCCTTAAAGGAGCTATTTGTAAGTTTTCTCTGAGGCCAAACGTGGTTTCTTGCTGGGAGAAGGTGGTGATTGTCACTTGACAAGAGCTTCTTGAGCTGGTTTGCATACTAACTTCAGTAAAAGAAAAGACGTGACCAGAGTTAACAAAGGTGTTGTTTTCCACAACTGGAGACAGCTCTTGGTGAGTAAAGGAATTAAGTTTGATGCTGAACTCACAACTTTTCTTCTAGACTGGTAAGTAAACAGCTGTTAATGCTAACGTTGGCTATGTAGCGATAGCAAGACTTACAAATAGCTCCTTTAATCTTCTGCCTCCACTGTGTTACTATTGCATCCTCAGCCTGGAGACTGTGATTATCTTCTTGGCAATTAGAAGAAGGACTCAGTAATAATGTCTGGTTGTCATCATCTATTTTTTCTGGTAATTTTCCTAATAGGAAGTAAGATGGTTATAAATGCAATTCTGCATCTAAACATTATGTAATTTCATTTTTTGTGTTTTGAAAATATCCCGATAATTTCGGACATCCTCAGAAGACAAGTGTGTGGTGTCTTACCAGGCCACAGTCCCTCCAGCATTGGTCCAATGACCTAAAAAATCCCATCTAAACCTTGCATTCAAATTCTTTCCAAATGGGTATTTGATATTTAATGAGCCTCTCTGCATGATAGTTCCTTATTTTCATCTCCAGTTCCCTTTTTTCCTTAATATCCAAACTATTATCCATTAGTTCTTCTTGTAAAATCTTACACATTTGTAATATAATCCTATTTTTAATAGTCCCTCAACATGTATTGGATGGTCAAATACGTAGTTCGTCCCTTTCCCTGTGTTTCTGTAGGCTGATATCGTTTTAAACAAGTCATGGGCAATATAAAACTGCAAACATGACTAGAGTGATTACAAAGGATTAGTCATTAAGGAGAAGGGAATATCACGAGGAGAAGATGAACAGTACAGAGTGAAATGTCTCAGTCTCATCTAGCGGGTGCAGCTGTTATTAGACAAATCCTTCCCGTGGGAGGGCAGGGCAGATCTAGTTTAGACTACTGCAGCATTGCATAATTTTTTTTTCCAGCCAGACATGTTGGCAAATTATTGATGCTAATGGGCTACACCGCGCTGAAGACAGTAAGCTATTTCCTCACAACATTTTTCAAGTAATGTGCATCCGTCTTGCTGGGAATCCATATCCAGGGAGAGTTGTGCACTTGATGTTTCTTTGACACCATGAACCCCACTGAACAGATCTTCCCTTCAAAAACATGGCCTAATCAAAACCAAAGAGAGCACAGGAGAACATCTTGATGGTTCACGATGAAGAGGAGCTGGTTTTCACGGCTCCAAAACACCATAAATTGACTCTTCAAAGCTCAATGGGTGACCTACTTTTTTGTAGCCAATTATATTATGTCTCACACTTGCATCTTCTTTAAGTGGGTCAAGAAACACGAGAAATCTGAAAATAACTGAACAAAGTTTGTACGCAGATGGTGTGGTATTTGTTTTTCTTTTCTGACTGATGATTAATAAATGTATTGGGTTGATGATCAGTTAAACATGAATTACTTAGTTAAATGGAAAGCTGTTGCCACAAATGGACAGATATTTAAGAAGAAGATTTACCAAGAACCAAAGGTAAAGGTTTATTAAGAGGAGTTCGGCGTATAGGAGCTGAATATAAACTCCTATTCTATGGCTTCCTGCGAATGTATCTGCAGCTCATATGGATTAGTTTTCTTTTGCTCTGCATTAGTTTAACATTTCCATGTTTTCCATAATGTGTTATAGGCTGTTTGGAAATTTCTAAATACTTAAGACTCTGAGAAATATGGAAAATCACATTTGAATTACTACAGAAGGTATCACTAGCAACGTGAGCACGTCAGACACACAGACAGTGACTGATTACTTCTCGGATCATGAACATCCATGATAGCATAAAAACTGGCAACCCCCATAATGATCTGCTACAAAACATTTGCCTGATTAATGGAGTAAAAGTACCCGACAACAACCAACCAGGTTGTATGAGTCACTCAACAGTGAGTCAACACAACACTTTTCACTTTCTTTTGATAATGACCCAATGTTAAAGATGCTATATGTGTGGCATTATTCCATATAACGTAATAAATTTTTGTCTTTCATGTCAGCTCAGACTTAACAATGTAGAACAGTGCAGGGCTTAGCAGCGAATGCAATAGATTCCTCCTATACAGATTTCTGTTGGTTTCAGCTGTATTCAGGATGCTGGTTTTCTGGTCCAGCAGCGTTGTTAAATTACAGTTAAGCTCAGGATGGATTTATCTCTGAATGTAGATGTGAAAGTAAACAGTGCTGAGTGAAATGAGACACTAAATTTGCCAAAATATCTTTTGGAACTAGAACATCTTAATCGGGTGTTTGTAGATGTGTGAAAAGATGAACAAACAAATGAGACAACATTGAAAGCAGAATCTGACTATTATACCACGGCATTCTTCACAAGGCTTTCTAACATTTAGACATGTGTATATACTGGTGATGTAGTGTTAAGATACAGCAGTAGTCATCATTAATAACTGACAGACAGACAGAGCTGTTGACTGTTGACAAGTGTGATCCCTAATGCACCACTCTGCCTAATTATTGAAGCTTTTACCAATTAATTACTTTTTTCAAAGACTTGAGAGGTGACCTGGACTGTGGATGAAATCTTTTTCAGCTGGAGAAGAGGTGATGACCAGGAGTTCAGATGTCTCAGGCAGAAGTATTTATTGTAAGCTTGGCACCAAGGGGAAAATGATGAGCAGTGCAACGGCAACAAGTGACTCAGAGTAGTACCACACCATTTTCTGAAGATGTCTTGTCCTAACTATTGCTATGTGTCTTGCCTGTTGTCCTTCTTTACACCTACAGTACTTGTCTAGGACTGGATTTGGGCAGTCTCCTCTAAGTTATGCAATAATATGTTCCAGCTGTCTTATCTATGACCTTCATTACCGTAGCTATGGAGGATAGAGTTGGCTCCATCTAGACACAAACAGCCATAATAGAGGCTAAACAGTGAACCACTGTCTAACAATGTGAAGGTTGAGAGTGGTGAGAAAAACTCCCTCACACGGACTAGTCCTCAAAAAGGACTTGCCCCTCTAAAGACTTGAGATTTGGTCCAAAAGACTTAAAAACAGGGATCCAAGTAGAATAAAGAATGATACAAATGTTGTTTTAAAACACCAGCACTATCTATACAAATGGGATTAGACAGCGGCTATCAATCACCAGAACAGTGATATCTTCTCTTATTAGCATGAGAAGGTTACAACACGTATCACCCAGATGGAGATATATATGTGTGTGTGTGTGTGTGTGTGTGTGTGTTTGTATTGGATAAGTGGCATAAGTGTCTGTCTTTCTAGCACATGCACAGCAGAATACTAACAATTCTTCCCTCTCTTGCTGTCTTTCTCCAACTGTGTGGGAAGGTTATGATAACATGAGACTACTGGGAACCAATCCACTGAAAAGAAAAAACGACTTGGCGGCGAAGCAGTCAAGTTCTTTTAAAACCCCATTACTGTCCCCAGCCCCGAAAAGACACAAGCCAAGCTGAGGTCTGAGAGGAATGCTGAGATAAAATGTGAAACAAGCTAAAAAAAAAAAGCTGCTTAACAACTCGTGTGAGTTTCCATTTCTGACAAACAAACAACTTACACCTCCACCACAACAAAGCATCTGGCTGCTAAACTTAACAAGGCGTGAAGTCTCTGTTGCAGCTGATATTTTACCTTCCACTGTTGTCTCTCTTCTCTGACTGGATTTCCAACTTTATTTCTCTTCTGAGACAGCCAGATGGATTGAAGAGCATGAAATTAAAGGGGCACTAGTATTTTTTGGACTAAAGCTGCTGACAGTGTGAATCAACACTCAACACCATGTGACCATTTTTCAGGTCCAGTTTTTAATGAAAATGCAAACCAATATTTCAGCTAAGCCTGTGTCTTAATGATGCCATGTTTAGAGTCTCAGGGTATCAGTCTGGTTTCAGTAACTGTGTGTGTTTGTGTGTGTGTAACACAAAAGCATGCCCATGAGCACAGATTGCCTCCAGCCTTACACAGGCAGCCTTGGCCATTTGGCAAGCAGCAGACTGTAGTCTCTGTCACCGGGAGGAATACACAGCACAGCCTGAGGAGGGGAAAGAAGTACAGGAAGGCAAAGCGCCAGCGGACACTCAGAAATAATCACTCTCTCCCCCATCACCCACACACCAAGTTCTGTCAGTGCAAATACAGCCACCCACTTGCTCTGTCCGAGGTCCTACAAACACAGCAGAGCCAAACTGACACAGTTCAGCGGGTTTCTGGAAAAAGCACATGCCTAGTAATCACAATCGGATCCAGACGTTGGCAGAGTTCTCTGTCAAGCTCAAACAGGTCACTTAAACTGTGACAGCAAAGTAAACAGCAGTCGCTCTCGAATGTTTAATTAGAATGCCTGAGTTACTGCCTGAGGAGAAATTGTGGTTTAGCTGTAACTGTTTAGTCATTAATGCAGATTTTTTTTAAACAACTGACAACTAATTTGTTATGAATTGTGTTTTGTGTAAATGAGCAAATATCAAAATTGAAGTTGTAGCAATCAAATTTGCTTCCTTAAGGCTATGTGGGTGCAGTTTGATCAAACTTGATTGATAGTGCCGTTCTCATTTTCATGGTTTTATTGCAACATTTGTAATTGGTACAAGTGCAAATACGCCATACCATCTTTTTCCGACAAGACCCAATCATCTCAAATGCTGTTGTCAGACAAGAGCGATTATATAGGCCAATTCTGCAAAACCCACAATTATGTTCACTTACAACATCTTTTTAATTCCAGTGTCAATGTTTTTTTAATTCTAACTTTTGACTGTATCTGTGCAAAGCAACAACAGAATAGTTTAGATTAGGGAAAGATTGATGTCATGGCAAATAAACTATGGTTAAGGAATGGTTAGACAACTAAAACTCTTGGTTAAAGTTAGGGAAAGATCGACCTCACATCAACCTCAGAGTAATGGTAGGACTCCAAGAAATAGCCTGGCCCTGTCAAACCACAGCTTGTAGATTTTACATTTTGTTAAACAAGCAAGATATAACAGTTAGCCACTGGTAAGGCGCTGGTGCTAGCTTCTTATCATATCATATCATATCAATCTTCTCATCTACCTCTTGGTAAGAAAACGAAGACATTTCACAAATCTCAAACAGTTTCTTTAATAAAAAGGAGAATGTTAGCAGCAAGTCTGTCATGGGGCCCAAAATCTGTTCTCCTTCATTAAAATCTGACGCACCACAGCCCATCACCATCCCTCGCTACATATAGTGCACAGATGGATGGATGGATTGCTGGTCGGGCCTACTAGGCACAGCCTCTGTTGGAAGTGACTACTGACACTATCTTGTTTGAAAGTTAATGAAATGACTACAAAGATGTGAAATGTTGGAGAGTGACTACAAAGGCTGTAATTTGGATGTAATTCATGAGGATACTTTCAGAAATCCCCAGTACTGTTCTGACTTTGGCATTTATTATTGTGTTCATGTGGGACCCTGTCATTTTAAAAAAGACACTAAAGAAAAATATAAGTAACATCTTTGCTATGACAAATGGCAGCAAGTGGTAAATGTTACTTCATATAGCATGTTTGTGCTTTCCAGTCCAGTTGGTATGTGAAGCTCTACAGTGTCAAGCCTACCTTGAAATTACCTCCTATCCCACCTAAGCGAGACAGACAAAGACAGGCTTTGAAATAGAATATGTTTCAGAGGAAATGTTTCTGTCCATTTTCCTCCTGTGTGCATCGGGTCATTTACTGAAAACAGAGAGCAAAGTGTTGCGGCACTGATATGAAAAAAAAAGCTCAACTGAGGGACATTGAAATAAGATTAAAAAGAAACTTTGAACAAATCAAATTAAAAGTAGATGCTCACTGTTGAAGTCAAGCTCTGCAGAACTTGCTGTCAGATTGCAGCAGAATGAATGACAGCCATTGGAGGACTGATATCTGATTGGCTTTATCTTATCTGACTGTGATATGAAATGCTGTAGTTTCATTTAGATCAACAGCGATAACACAGCTGCATTTTCTAAAAAAAATATCCTGCGTATCCAGAGAAGAAAGGTAGGAAAGAATCTTGCCTTCCAACTGCCCGGTGCCAGAATATATTAATATCATCTAGCCCACAGCTATCTCCCTTGTAAAAGAGAACACAGCTACTCCATTACTGAGCGGCATCCTGTGTGTTTTTGTGTGAAAGTGAGACTAGCAAGCGGGAGAGAGAAAGCGTGTGTGTGTGTGTGTGTGTGTGTGTGTGTGTGCGAGTGTGTGTGTGCGAGTAAATACGAGCATAACGGGCACCAGCAGGAGCTGAGATTCAGCTATCATTTTGGGATGCATATGGTGGAGAGGGTGGGTGGAAAGAGTGGAGAGGATGAGAGCGAGAAATTCTAATTTGCTCAGGGTTGCATGGCAAATATTTTGTGCTGATATGTTTACAAAAACAGAGGCTGCTGGAATATTTGCTGCTGCTTTCTTTTGGGGTTTTTTTCTGCACTTACCACTGCACTTGTAATGTGAATATGTCATACTACAATATACTACAACTGTTTCTACAGCGTAGGCATTTTTTATTTTATTTTATCGCTAGCACACATATAGCTACATCCAACACAGGACATCAAGTTCTTGATCTTGATCTTTGTCCTTTGTAGCTAACTTTAGCATCAGAGCTGATGCAACACTGGTGTCTTGAGGTTTGTGTGACACATTATGTCCCATTGTATCATGAATGACTCAAAAGAAGTGTAGCACTTTGGGAACGACATTCAGTTCGCCAGTGTGTTATGGCAGCTGCCATGGAAAGGGAGGCTGGGGTAAGGGCATGTAAGCAGAGCCTGGGTCAAGGATGCTTCATATCACATATGATGTTATCTTCTCCAGAAACTAATTACTAGTACAAATAAATGCATATTCATGCTGTAGCTTTGAATAGAGCACAGTTGCTGCTTGAGCTACAATTAGTAGTTGTAGCTTGTTGAAATGACGTGATGATTACTGCCTTAATTTAGCTTTCCCATGAAGAACTAGCCAATTCAAATGCAACTCCAACTGTATTGCTCAATTTTGAGCAGTACCTGATTCCGAGGGAAGATACAGAAGCTGCATATTTAGCCATGGTTTGACAAAAATGTGACTGTTGGGAACATATTGTGCCAACAGATGGGCAGTGGTGGTGTGCCTGTGCTGCAGAGGACATTTCTTTTGACATCCCCCTCATAATCTCATCACCACTGGAATCTATTGTATTTAAAGAGATAAGATCATATCCTTTTGATAATAATCTAGAAACAGGAGCCAATAATAAAGCTTTGTTTATGTAGCACATTCTATACAAAAAGATGCTTCACAAACGAAAAAAAACATACAAAGAGAGATTCAAGAAATAGGAACATTAAAACATGAAAAGAGAGAAAATTCATATTTAAATGGAGTCTTGACTGTAGATAAGAGTGGACTAGCTGAATAGTTGGAGAAATGAGATGCTGGCAGCAGCAGACAAAGGAACAGATGACCAGAGGGAGATGATTGGTTTGCAGAGGCTGTGGCAAAAATGGTTGAAGTGAGGAATGTGAACGCTATTAGTCATCTGATTAAGTTTGAGTCGAGAAAAGAAAGAAAATCCAAATAAATGGAGTATACATGAGCATACACTGTCACTGATTTATGATGAAACCTTGTTAAGGTTTTACTATAAACCGTGTGCATGCAATCTCATCTGTCCAGCTCCTCCCTCAGTTGTCCTGTGTGTTGAGCTTCGAGTTGGCTACTGCCTGGAGCTTTCTTAATCCGTCTTCCTGATTTAACTTGTGCTAAAATCCATTTGTGTTGCCAAACTACACTGTATGCATATATTAGTAGGTAATATTGGCCGATTCAGAGTCAAATAAACAGCAAGCTTCCACAACAACTCTGCCATCTGTGCTGCAGAGCTGGTAGAGCTTCAAAGAGTTTACATTTATTGATGTAAACACCAGGTGACAGGTAGACCATGGCTCTGGCACAAGTGAAGTGGTGCATTACTGATAAACCTAATCTGCATCATGAACAGTGCACTGTTCAACTAGAAGTGCAGCACAAGGACATAATACTGTAACATTTCAAAAACCGTTCACACTGAAACTGAATCTTGGTTGCATCCCTATTATCTTAGTCATCTCCGCGTTTGTGCACAAAACATCCCTTTGTCAGTAGACGGAATGGAGAGAACATCTGTGATGGCACCTAGCACAACATAAAAAAACAAGAAGTACACAATGTAAGTTTAATAGGCTATAGCCAGCAGTGTTTTCATTTTGATGTCTTCGCATCTGCTGTAAGCAGCAAAGAAAATGTCTGTTCACAAGAGGTGCCTGCAGTATCCACACACAACATCATACACATCAAGCTGGGATCCCTACAGTCTGTGGGGTTTCCATGCAAGTGTCACCTTCTGAGAGGATCTGAACTCATTTTTAAGGGCCCATATAGTATAAATGTGAGGGCTAACATGTAGGCGGAGAACGCTGCCCTCTGCAGTTTGGGTTAGGGAGAGTTTCCTGCCTTTTTAAGGACAGGTGTGGGCAATCAGTGCCTCTTTGTCTGAATCCTGGTAGATGTGTGGTAGGACTGCTTGGTGTGTGCAGATGTGGAGAAGTTGTGTCCTGATTGATCCTGTCTGATATAAGCTCTGCAGCCTCGTGTTGAAAAGGAAATTCAGCCTTTGTCTTTCCCTCCAATTTGAGCCAGAATAGTTGATCTGCTGACCTCTCCAGTGTCACCTTTAATCACGGCCCCAGATTTAGCAAGACTTAAGGGGCAAACTTAGTTTAGTTATCAACATCACAGAAACGCAGAGATGTCTGAAACGCCTAGAGATAGATCTTTATCTCCATCCCGAAGGACGCTCCAACAAGAAACCACGTTCAATGCCAAAGAAAAGAAGAAAACATGGGTAAAACCCAGTGTGGTTTTCCACCGCTGGAGACAGCTCCGAGCGAGTAAAGAGATGCAGTTTGATGGCGGGCTGCAACTTTTCTTTTACACTGGTGAGTAACATCTAATGTTGGTCTGTAGCGAAAAGTATCATTAGGAGAAATGACAAACCGTACAGAAAAACACTTCAAGTGGCATAAATGAATGATTGATGATGTCGACAGACGTTTTAGCGATTTAGTAAAATTTCGCCTGTTCCTGCGGCTGTTGTCCAGCTAGATGAGTCAGTAACTTTTCTTTTACAAGTAAGACAAAGATACTGTTTGATCCAGAACCAGCGGATTCGGGATCCCCTGCCTAATACTGTGTTTATTTTAGCATATTCATATCCATCCTTACTATTTATTATACACACACAACAGACCTAACATGTTTGAATGTGAAGAACTTGTTTGATCTAAACTAGTTGTCCTATCACATGTTTGTCTGTATCAGGACCAGAATTCCAGTCCAGTCCTCCCCAGTGATGGACCAGCACCTGCCTTTTCTTCTGCGTCCCCCCATATCAATCAACAACAACCACATTACAGTAACACCTTGGAGCATTATCCCTGCACAGAACACATATTTTGCACATCCTGCTCAGTAGGAGTTTTGTCAACACTTTTGTACATTTATCTTTTTGACTGTTGCTGTATTTTACCTTTTTATTGTTATATCCTGTTAATATGTTTATTGGATACTGCATCAAACACCAAGCCAAATATCTTGTAAGTAAAAAAACTGGCAATAAACCTTATTTTCTGATTCTGCCTTTGTGATGATGTCATCATCCCTTCCTCATGCTGCTGTAGCCTGACACCATGTGTCATGCAGTATCCCCTTGCCTTAATATTTTTATAGGTAAATAAAAACATACTGTTTGTATTACAATTACTTATAATTTGTTTCAGTGCAATCAACAATTTAAATATCAACAATAAATGCACACATATATAATACATTATAAGGAACATGGGGAAAACAACAATATGATTAACAGGGGTCAAGAGGTGAAATACTGCCCCCTATGGAGGTGGATCAAGTAGCACGATCTTACACATTACACCTTTTAAAACAAGCCGTCAGGACTTCTGTAACTTTGTGATGTCA
This sequence comes from Seriola lalandi dorsalis, assembly GCF_002814215.2. Lineage (NCBI taxonomy): Eukaryota > Metazoa > Chordata > Actinopteri > Carangiformes > Carangidae > Seriola > Seriola lalandi. The sequence goes on from NW_019525348.1 coordinate 4,038,015, forward strand.
CAAAAAAGCAGTCACCACTCCCAGCCATGCCCCAAGCCCTGACAACCTGGACCCACCATTTAGCCTTGCAGGATTTGGTTTCTGTTTTACGGTTTACCTGAAATCTGCTACATTTTTATTTGATAACTCAGAAAACAGTCAGGCTCACCAACCTGAGAGAGGAGATGTAAAACTACATTGAGATTGTTTTTGGTTCTTAAAACCATACATATATCTTCTTATGGCTCAACACTTCAAATAAAATACAGTAGAAGAAGAAAATACGGGACCTTTTTATAAAAAAAAAAAAAAAAGCGGAATCAATCTGAATTGGTTCCCAGCAGTAAGATAAATGCTATGCTTGTTTTTCAAGCTTGCTTTTGTAAATATTCTGTTACAGGATATTTTTTCTTACAATATGAGTTGCAGAAATAATTCTGGTATACTCCAGCACACATTTGAGTCCTGTACTTTTTTTCTATCTTCATCAGCTTTTATATTTTTGTCAAGCCTGTGTATGCTCTGACTAAAGCCTGAAAAGAAACTGCAGGACGCCCGGGTCATGGCTTGACCTCTCTGGCTACATGACAGTATGGTGACAGCAAGGCCAGAGTAACCCTGATCCAAGGAAACACTGAATGAAGAAGTAACAGAGTGACAGCATGACCTTCAGACGTAAGATTTGCGAGGGTCACTGGATGAAACAGACAGTCAGCACTTGGGTGGCAAGGTCAGTGTGTCGTGGGAGGATGGAGGATATGAATGAGCAGTCTTTTTATAGGGACGTGCATGGCTCAGAACACTCGCACCCTGCAGGCCCCTCAAGAGTCAATTTAGCGACAGGGTTATGGAAGATGTGGACATGAAAAGAGAGACAGTGTGAGAGAGGGGAAGGGGATAGCCTGCATAAGGTTGAACTTAATGTCTTGGCTCACAGGGGATAGATTTTCAGGAGCATAACAGCCCATCTGTGCCCTTACGTAAAGTGTTTCCCTCATGTGGGATTGTGAATTGAGAGGGAAATGCCCTGGTCTGCACTATTCAGCCTGGTGAAAGAAAAGCCACTTGAACCGTAAAAAAGCTGGGACCATCCTAAAGGGCATGTGATGACAGAGAGGTATCATGCCTCCCTTCCTCCTTCCCACTCTACTGTTCTCTATTTGAACCCTTGCCATCATCCTTTGCTAGGCTTTTACTAGTTGCTGTAAACACAAAGTATTGAGATGATAAAGCTCTCCCCTGAACAATGATTGTCTGATCACGGCTCAAGCTTCGGATTTCTCCACATGTTGACATGTACAAAAACTTCCCTCTCCAAAGCCAGTGTGTTTATCTGCCCAAAAGCAATAGTTGCAAATGTTAGCATGTCTGGCTCACTACCTCACTACACACAGTAGTAACCAAACCCAGCATTACCTCCAAGACCAGTAGCATTTCATAGGTTGCTTTGAAAAACATAAAACCTTACACAGCTAACACAGCCACTGTTTCTTACAGTCTTACACGCTACTGTATCAACAGCTAATGCTAGCAGCTCCGTCCTGCTCTACTGGATTTGTGGAAGTTTACACTCAGGCAGCTGCAGGCAAACTTGTATTCCAAAATAGCCTGACGTGGATCATCAACCTGTTGTGATGCTGACATTTTGCCTTTGACATGCAGTGTTGTGTAGTTGGAGTAACAGACTGATGCATTTATCTGACGCCAAAACACTGGACAATGGTTTGTAATCGTCAAACACAAGATATTACAACTCAAGAAAGTTATCACAGCAAGTTAACAGTAGAAATGCTCCAGTCACATTATCAGGAATGTGAGTGAGCTTGCATATATTTGATTGGCTAATGCAGCTCCTTGCTAGAGGCATTGCATTGCGTTGCAGTGCCCATTTTGCCCTGTCACCCATGTCCACCCATGGCAGAGCCCTTTTTGCAGGCTATGTCCACACTACTACGTTTGAGTTTTAAAACACATACTGGTGTAATTGTAGCAAAAGTTTGAAAGGTCTGGTGGGGCAAAACGGAGACCTTTGGAAACAGCGACGTAGACACCAACGTTCGCTCTCTGATTGAGTCTCATCAGCCTCGACTACCAGTGGTGAAAGCAACATGAATAATGAAATACAAGTGTTACCGACCGTGTTGTCTTTGCTAGCAGCTGTTGTGAAGTTAAATTCCGCATTATAACTCTACAGCTGTTTTTGCTGCTCCTCGTTCGTTGTATTTTCTACAACAAATCTACTGCAGTGTACGTGAACTGTCATGAGATATGTGTTTTCAGGGGTGATAGTATGGATGAAGATTATTTTTGGTATGGAGCTAAAAGTGTTGTCTGGATGGAGATCATGTAGTAGTGTGGACATAGCCACAGAGTTTTTGTTTTAGAATAAGTCAACTGGAAAGAAGTTGGGCACAGAGTTTTCTAACCAGAGCTCATGATGAGTAAAATCTCAAAGCAAATTTGATGAAACTAATGGTTGCCTGCTTTTGCCTGCCTGAAATCAAACCTCACTGCAAATTCTGAGTGGTAAATATCCCATCATCGTAAACATCTGAGAACAAAATGCTTGACAGGCTTAGTAGCACTATGGGGGGGCTGGGCTTAGTGACTAGTCAATGCAATGCACTAGTGTCTTGGTTGCTTCGGTGCATAATGTTATGTCCAACTTACAGTATATCCTCAGAAAACTTCATCGTACACTCTCCCATTACATCAAGATTTCCTGTGGTTTAGATTGATTTTGATTGTTTTTTTGACATATAATTTGACACTGCCCACTCATCGACAAAAATAGAGAAGAATAAAAAAAAGAACAATAGAAATAGAGTCAGGGTTGGCTCAGTTTATTAGGACGTACAAACGTTTCTGTTTTTAAATTTTGAGTTGCTCTACTTTGAATAATCCATGTCGTGAGGGGCCAGTGAAGTGCCTTATTCTGACGCGTCCTGAAGCTAGAGCCAATCTGTTTGGCAAACAGCCAAGGAGCAACTGAGAAAAAAGACAGAGCACCAAGCTGCATTAAGAAATATAATTCACACAAAAATACTACATTTTCCTTCAAAACATGTAAATTTAATCTATGACTGACCCAATTTAGCTTCTCTTAAATTTAGTTCTTTAGCACATCTAAAGATGTTTCTTTTTTCAATCATATTGTGACAGCATTGCATTATAAGTTTTTTTTCAAGCACATGTTACTTTTCTTATCATCAAAGAGAAGAAAGAGAGGAGGAGTGAAGAAGGGAGAGGGAGGGAGGGAGCTGCTCCCTCAGAAATTGCTTTCATAATGTGACCGTGATGTGAACTTTGTCACCAGTATGACATGTCCACAACTCTCTGGTAAATCTATGTACTGTTAAATCATAAGTCTGATACCGATCGATGACCAGTTGCTCACTGCCACATGGTTATGTGTTTCTAAAGGAGTACAGCCTGTTTTAAAGTATGGAGATAAAATGGGAAAATGGCAGCGGGAGGAGGGAAGTTCTGGCTGGTTACCATGGTACCTGAGCTCAGCGATGATGCAGAAGAATTAAATATCACTGAGGGTCTTTTTGCTTTTGATCCAACTCTTCAAGAGGCAGGCGGCTCCTCCTCAACATCTTGGCAGGATGGGCACCTTGCTGGAGATACAGATCAGCCACCTGAGAAGAGAGAAACAGTCAGACGCAGTAACACATACACATCCACAAACTGATACAGGACTTAATATATAACAACATGATGAAAAACAGGTTCTCATTAGCCAGGTGCACCATTCTGAGAATGACACTTTCCTCCTGAAATATTCATGAACATGTATTATTTTCATCTCTTTGAAAAGATGGTGTCATATTTTTGTGACAGTTGATAAAGTCAAGTCAGATATCCATGGAATTTGGAAATGTCATTTCCATGACAGTGTGTATAAAAATGTCTTTTTGTTGTCACTTTATAAAACATTATCTGTCCTGCTTAAAAATGAGCCAGGAATGTGTTTGGCATTTCCTGTTGTGAGGAATTTGCAATGCGAGAAGCTTCTGCAGCTCTTGGAATATCAGTATGAATGATATGAATGAATATGTAAAAGCTACATGAAAACATATGCTTATCCAGGTAATTTTAAACATGGTGCATTAAATCATACAAAGACAATTATACCAAAAGTGAAAAACAGCTCACTTCAAGTGCAGCACCTGCACCACCATGCATCACTCCTGTCTGCACACTACATTTGTATAAACACATATCTCAATGAGCCAAGTGAAAATTCTGGCAGGAAATAACATGAAACATATTTTGAAATATTTTTCAGTTGGCATTGCTAGAGATGTCCTGTTTTTTATAAGCTATGGTGCTACAACTCAAACAAAGAATGTGTCAGTTAACATTAGCGAGCATATCCAAATCCAGTCTGGTTATACATGTCACAAGTGAACAGCCTTGGTGCTCGCAAGCTTCATGTGATCTGGAAGGTGACCAAAACAAAGGGACAAACAAGCTTGCCAACCTGCCGACAAGTTCAAACTACCAATGAAAATGCAAATAAACAGTTCATCTGCATGTGCTAATGTGTGTGAGATACATAAACAACTATCATGGTTAACTTTGGAAGCAAAATTAAAATCTTGTCTTCTGTTATTCATGCAAAATGTTCCATAAAATAATACACCACACTTTTTGTGTGTATACAGGTTTTTGTCATGAGTATAATACACGTCAAATGAGCAATGGTCATCTGTTGGTGCCGAGTCCACTTACAAATTGTACGATGAGAACTGTGCTTTATAGGGCTCGTTCTGCTTGGAATATGTTCTGAAGCTACATCAGATAGACTAAAAGTAGATTTTCTGTCAAAAGGTTACAAAACAATATTTGATACATCTCATATAGATGTTATTGTGGTTTCTGTAACTTTGATTCTTATTATTTTTCATTTTAAGTTACTTTAATTATTTGTTTTACATGTATAGGTATTCTAATTATATTCTTTGCTTTGCTTTGTTTTGTTTTTTTCTGTTTTATTGATATAGTGTGATTTTAATGATTGTTTTTTTTTGTTGTTGTTGTTGTTCTTCTTCTTCTTCTTCTTCTTCTTCTTCTTCTTCTTCTTCTTGTGTGTGGACCCCAGGAACACCAGCGAACACTGTGTGGAAACTTATAGGGGATCCAAATAAAGAAATAAACCTGTGAGCATGGCATCGCTCAGCAGTCAGTTATGTAAGGTACCAGGTGCTTTAGATATAGCCTTCATTTCGTGGTTGTCCATCTGTAGTCCTGTGGTGGAGCTTCAGGGATGGCTATCTGTTTCCCTTTAGCTCAGTGCTCACTTTTGGATTAAATTATATCCTTGTACCAGCAACACCATGTTTCTCATTTGGCTCTGAACTGAAAACTACCAAATACAACTAAAGTCAGACTTTTAGCTAATAACAGTTCAGTTTAACAGTTAGGGGTCAAGTCCTTATACCTCGTTACTCTCTTCCAGTTTCAACACTATTGTCTCATTTCACAATAAAATTCAAAGATCCATCATCAGACTATTGACCTTACCCCACCATCAAAACAACAGCAGTTGTGATCAGGAGAGGCAATATTTGCTATGGGCAGTAAATACACATGCTTCAAAATATATATGTCATTGAGCATGAATTATAATCCCATGGGTCAAGTGACTCTAGGTGCAGTTATGCCTATGAATATGAGATGTGGTTTATGTTCAGGTCAAGCTGTACTGAGGCATTGTCAGGCGATGGACGATAGGAGCTAGAAGTGCAGCCAGCGTGCGTCTTTAAGTGGTTTATTGATGCCTGTCGACGGGGAACTGGAGTGTGGCTAATCACAAACGACACCCTGTCTCTGTGCTGACAGGATGGCTTTGAGAGGGAGGTGTAGGAACCTTGGCAAGATCAATCAGCCCGGCTTATCCTTCCAGCAATCTAAATGGAAACAAGACTCAGACTGTATAGGCATACTGCAGCTTTGCTTTTTTTTTATTATTACAATTCGAAGGGCAAAAGTTCGAAGTAAAAGGGTTTATTAAATTTCAAGAAAATTGGCAAACGAAAATGCAGTGAATGCACATTTCCATTTATTGATGATACAAGAGAATGCAATGAGATGACAATTAAAAGAGCGCTAGTCAAACTTTAAACAATGGAAAACTGTTTGCAAAATGTAATGGAAATATGACGTTTATGTTTGTTTCATATGTTCATTTGATTAAAGCTACAGACTCCTCACTGGTCCACACATATATGATGTTTTAATTTTTCTTTAGTTTAAATCACATACTTTAAACACATCACTTTGTCACATTTTTTTTTATCGCTACACACACTTTTCCATGAGTCAAGCATAAAAAGATTATTGCCATATTTTAACTTTCCACTCAGTTTTTTTTTTTATATTTATACAGTATATATAGAAATGAGTGAGAGTGAAACTTTTCTGAATGTTTCTGAACACTAAACCAGCAGATACTCTAATATAAAATTAGCAATTGTCCAACTCCTCCTTGAACCGTCACCTTACTGTGGTGGAGGAGTTTGAGAGCTCTAACGACCCTAGGAGCTATGTTGTCGGGGGCATTTTGCCCCTGGTAGGGTCTCCCATGGCAGATTGGTTCTAGGTGAAGGGCCAGACGAAAAACGGTTCAGAAGATCCCAATGAGCAGAACGATTAAGAATCTGTGTACCCGGTCCAGAGGGATACGGGGCCCCGCCCCGGAGACAGGCCTGGGGTTGGGGCCCGTGGGCGAGCGCCTGGCGGCCGGGCCTTAGCCCATGGATACGTGGATGTCGGGGGCAGTGCCTCTGGAGTGGCAAACCAGGGTGCTGGTCCCCATCTTTAAGAGGGGTGACCAGAGGGTGTATTCCAACTACCAGGGAATTACACTCCTCAACCTCCATGGTAAGGTCTATGCCAGGGTACTGGAAAAGAGGGTACGGTCGGTAGTCGAACCTCAGATCGAGGAGGAGCAATGTGGTTTTCGTCCTGGACGTGGAACTGTGGACCAGCTCTTTACCCTCGCTAGGGTGCTGGAGGGAGCATGGGAGATTGCCAATCCAGTCCACATGTGTTTTGTGGATTTGGAGAAGGCTTATGACCATGTCCCCAGGGTCTCCCTGTGGGGGGTGCTCCGGGAGTATGGGGTGGATGGCCCCTTGTTAGCGGCCATTAAGTGCCTGTACCAAAGGAGTGTGAGTCTGGTTCACTTAGCCGGCAGTAAGTCAGACCCGTTCCCGGTGAGGGTTGGACTCCGTCAGGGCTGCCCTTTGTCACCGGTTCTGTTCATAACTTTCATGGACAGAATTTCTAGGCGCAGCCGGGTAGTGGAGGGGTTTGGGTTCGATGGCGGGAGGATCTCGTCTCTGCTTTTTGCGGATGATGTGGTCCTCTTAGCTTCATCGAGTACCGACCTTCAGCTCTCGCTTGGGTGGTTCGCAGCCGAAGTGTGAAGCAGCTGGGATGAAGATCAGCACCTCCAAGTCTGAGTGGACTCTGAATAACTGAGTGGTTTGGGTGTTCTCTCATCAAACCCTCAGTGCCATATTCTGTATGGGAGGGGTTATTATTTTACTCTAATATGTCAGAAGCAAAGAATATACTGGACACATACATTTTTCACCTCAGTCAAAACAGCTGTATTAATCTCATCTAGTTTTGTTGCAATTTTTTACAATTTTTCTGCTGCCATTCTTCTGGCTCAGGCTCATGAAGATGACTCACCTACTCTTAAGTCTAGTTACAAAGATCTGATTGGCCCAGGTTTTTTTCCAACCAGGGAAAGAATGAATACAACACCAGACCTACATGAATCACTGAGGAAATCTGGGATGTGGGCAGCGATTCAGAAGTCCCAGACTACTTTAGATTACAACACACTACAATGACTGAAATTATTAGACCAAGGCCTGTTATGTATGTGTGCTCTATCAAACATCACTGCAGCTCTTAAATCTTCAAGACTGTAAGCATGGGGAAATTCAAGCATGCTCTATGATGACAGATTTTGCTCAGCTTGAATTACAATATTCTTATGTAAAAAGCTTGATGGTGCAAAGTGATAAAGTTTGGATCATACTACTTGAATTTATAAGATTCATTCTTTTGGCATCATGTACAATCCCTTCAATATTTAACCAATGCAAATACATCACTCTGGATCAATGTTAGACTGACAGCCAACCAAAACTGTAATCCTAAGAGTCACATCTCTACTGTGGCTAAAAATACATCTGGTGAACAGTGTTATTTATCTTCCAGTTGACTGCACAACTGATCAATCACTTCTCAACCTCTATCACATACATTACAGCTTTTTAATGAGTCTGTTGAGCAATTGCAGTAAAATTAAACACTAAAACTGTCTAGTAATGATTTACATGTTTCAGGAAACACCTTGTCAGAGAAGACATTTTTTATTTTTGCCCGAGTACAAGAAAATCACACCATTAACTATAAGACAACCAGCAAGCACAGAAATCTGACACACAGTTATGTAAAAAAAATCATGTATTCATGTCTGCAGCCCTGTTTTACATTGCTGATGTGAATTCAGCTCACAAATCAACATGAAAGTATGACTTACAGCATACATGTAAAATATATGCAGCTTGAGTGTAAGGCAGTGCTTCCGTAGAACTTGATATAAATGACTAATCTCTATGGAGTGCAACCAAATCAGTAAATACATGCTGTGAGGGATTGGGCATCGTGTCAGTTATTGCTAAGTATGCATCCAGGGTGCCACCAAATCCAATCCCCACACTGATGATGCTTAGACAAATCAGTGACATCCGTCATCTCCAATGAGAGCGTGTGCAGTGAGTCAATACCCTAATTAGCCGTTTGAACACATGCTGGTATAGATAAGAAACTGTGCGTGACGGTCCAGCTCTGACAGGCCAGATTATTTTTCAAATGTGAAACTGTTTAAGATAGCAGATCAGGAAACCAAGTCATACTAAAAGTGTGTATGTGTATTGCGCGTTAAGTAGGACACTTGGGTACAATGCAGATAAACTGTTGGGTACAAATTTAAAGGAGATGCAACATTAACCCACTTAGTGTTACAAAATTGGATAACAAAAATCTTTAGGTAATCAAATGTCCAAGCAAAAAACCTGTAAATGATTTATTGCTCATAATGACTCAGCATTACTTAGGGAGGGGCGTATACTGCGCCAAAACTGCTATGAGGTGTAACAAATGCGTGCAAATGCTCCACAGCATGATTTACACCACTAATTACCCCTATCTAATAGAAATCCTCCTTCTTAAAGGGAAATTAACATTAATATATATGTATATATGAATGAAAAGAGACATTATAGAACATTTGCCACATTTTTGTTTGGTCACATTAATAACCAACTGATTAATTGCCTGAAAGGATTTGAAATAGACACTTGGGAAGGGCTTACAGTTTAGAATTTAGCCTGATGCTTATTATCCAATCAATGCCTGTCGTTACCATATGAGTATTTAAAAAAGAGGGGGGGTGGGGTGGGGGGGCGGTTTGGTTCTTGAGAAAGTAATTATACCCAGCTCAGCGTGGGCTTTCTCTGCATATGCACAGCGAGTTCTGGATGCATTTATTTGAATCACTAACACCTACATCTGTTTAAAATTTTATGCTGATTGACTTGTATCTAAAATGTGGGTGGTCCTGCTGATTAGCTGCAGACACCACAGCAGTGCAGTAAAGACTCCATATACATATGCACTGTATATTTATGTTGTGTAGGCTTCTGTATGTTTTTGTACAAGCTATTTACTAGTGTAATGGCAATGTCGTTCTGTTGGTTCAGTCAGTCCACCACTTTGGCACTTTGTACATTTGGTACGAACGTTCGTGGTCCCCAGAGGATGATGCTGAAGGACTTTGGTGATCTTCTGACTTTGAGCTGTACTTTGTGTTTATGGTGAACATGGTAACCATTATACCTGCTTAGCAGCAGTATGTTAGCATTGCCATTGTGAGTATCCTAGCATGTTGTCATTAGCATTTCATTTAAAGTGCCACTGTACCTCAATGACTAAGCTGCTAGTATACTGAAGCTGTGGACCAATTCAAGGGCCAAATCCCTCAGTGGGTACATTTGAAGACTGAATGCATCACAGCAGCGTGACTAGGCTGACCCATTTTGAAGGCTCCTTCAAATGCGGCCCAGAAACTCAGACATCTTTTCCTGGGCAACGAAGGCTCCAACGGGCGCATTCTTCGTAGCTTAAACTAAAAGTATTGGGTTTCAGCTCAGTTGAGTAACTAACAGTACAACTGACTTAAAACGTCAAGTTTCTGTGAAAAAAGTTATGTGTTGTCAAGGTTACTAGGCAACAGGGGCTGCACTTAGTAATGCAACAGAAAGTGCGAGCACAGCTGGTGACACAAAATGTAAGTAGTCCATAGGACAGACCATCTCACACCCCCCCCTTCTCTCTCTCTCTCTCTCTCTCTCTCTCTCTCTCTCTCTCTCTCTCTCTCTCTCTCTCTCTCTCTCTCTCTCTCCCCAGTGTTCATCTCACTGTGACTATAATAAAAGGCACACTTTTGCATAGTGTGGCATTTAGTATGGTTTCTATGGTAATGACTGATTGGGAAAATTGTTTTAATCCTGCACACTAGTTGCAGGTCATTTTAATGAGTCATCATATTTATGCAATATTAATAGCATTTGAACTACTTTAGACCAAATCCACAACAGTTTTACGAACTTGATTTCCAAAGCTAATGTATTCTAAACCTTTCAAAGTAATACTCTGTATTGCAGTGCACTCTGCAGTAAACATACAGATAAAAAAAAGTGTTTTGGCGCCGGATCCAAAAGGAAGACATTTTGTACTTCTATATGTATCCAAATAGTAAAGTATAATGGGATTTGCATGTATGTAGAGACACAAGCAGTCTGTATGATTTAGGCTGATGTGATCACTGCTTGGCTGCTGCCATTCTTGTGTATGTGGACATCACATGTGTAAAATGTTCAATTATTGATAACAATTTGAGAGTTGATCAATAATTAATTTGATCCTGCTGATTTAACAGCTTAAGGGTATGCTGGTATTGTGAGGATTTTGCAGAGATGGGTGTAGGGGGGCACATAATGCAAAGGAGTTTGCTCCACACAACTGCATCAATTCATTATGAATGAGAGGTGAATTGTGCATGCATAGGTTGACACAAGCAAATACTTTTATTGACCACTTGTTATGTTAATGATTGTTATCAAAACTCCACCCACTCTAAGAGGCTCTAGGTATTGATTAGTGGCAGTGTAATATATCCTAACTTCAAAGGCTGTAGCTTTTCAAAAGTTTGCCACATCAAATGTATCAAATCATCATGATTATCTGAATGCATGTCTACAATTGAGTCTCCTGGTGCAAAACACAGGAGCAAGCCTTTTGGGTTTTTGCTTCTATTCATCCCTGGAAAATACTGGGATGATTAATGTAATTTCACTACTGGTGCTGCATTGTTTATCTTTGTTCTCCACCCTTGGTGTGCATCGGCACTAGTGACAAGATTGTGTCATGTGGTTATATCCTCATTAACTGTGGCTAGTGTCTGTGCACTGGTCCAAAGATAACTCACAAACACAACTCATGGATCATCACTTAATGGCATTTCAATTTCCTTTCTAATTTTATGAGAGACCATGGCCCAAACATACTGCATCTCAGAAAAATAGACTGTGTAAACAGAAGCTGAATGGAATTAAATCTGCTATTGAGCCCTGACTGGAGCTTAGCATTTATACATTGGATTGAATTTCAACTCACTCTTCAGTTCCTTAGATTAAACTCTGAAAAGAGCCCAGGCTTGTTAGTCATTTAAGCCTAGACAGTTAAGTCTTTCTTTGTGAGATGACAGTGAATTAAAGTCAGATATTGTGTGTACACAATGAAAATGTCCTGGTTGCTTTTCTTGGGATATTGGCACATATTCTATTTTATAACTGTCATTCTGTCTGTTTCAAAAAGCTAGTTTGGGTAAATATTTCCCCTGTGAATGAGGTTTGTCTTGACACTACATGGTGAAGCTTAAGTCCTGCTTTCTAGATTTTTTTTCCACAGTTGCAGATATTAATTGAACTTTATGAGATCGTAGCTATATAATATATTATATCAATTAGGATTGGGCATAGGATTATACAATAATAAAGATTCTTGTAAAATATATAGCAGAGCAGATGTATTGTTGGAATATACTGGATTACAGCCTAAACAAGCACATTTAGCATTTTTTGAGCCTATTCATCATCATATCGCACCATCTGTGTTGGCCATGATGCCTGGCTACTGATTTGTGAAGGCAGCCACACCCTCTATTGCTATGAAAATACTTTTTCTGTGCATTAATGAATGTGAATGTTTGGACTCAAGTCTGTTTCACTAAGAATTTATAGGTGATGGGTTGGTCAATGATTAATTTTGAGAACATGTAATTGCAGGTACTTTATAATGCACTGATTCAAAGTGCTTACATTATACTCCTGAAACATGTTTTAAGTATTTGTATGAGTACACCTGACCAAATCACACCAGGCCAAGTGTTGTCCACAGAGGTTTTGTTCTAAATCATATCCCTTATATTTACTTATACGTATAATCAAAAGCACCATATGACATGACAGAAATTTTAAACAACAAATAAAAGCACTAACTCAAACCATTAAGTAGGTCAAGTGGCAGAGGAAAAATCTCTTGCAGAAAATAATTATATATTTCGCATTTAAAGCCTTCCAAAGGGTGAATATTCTCTTTGTGTGTATTTTTAGACAGATCCCACAATGAACTGCTTAACAAATTTGCTTGAGGGCCACTGCAGAGCTATCTATGCTGCTTTGAAATACTGGCAGGTAATACATGACTCTGTCATTAAAACCTCAAACTAGGAATCCCAAGTCCATTATAGGGAGAGAGCCAAAGTAGTTTGCTTTGCCTGACTACTTTGTCCCCTGTCACATCAGTAGTGGTATTTGGTTTGACCAAGTAAATTATATTTGCACACTGAGTGGCCTGATTTCTAATGATGCACTTTGAAGTTAAGAAGCGTTGGGACCACAGGCATGAAGAGGTGCTTTTTGTACCCATGTCTGTGTGTATGTGTATGTAAGGGGGGGTGGGGTGGTAGTGGTGGTGATGGTGGTGGTGGTGGGGGGGTGTATTATATATTTATATTATTTATATTATTATATATTTTTTAATATATTTTTTTTATTATTTTTCCCAAATAAAATGTATAATTTATGCCAATAAAGTATTTTAGGTTAGATTAGATTAGATTAACTTTATTAATCCCACAACTGGGAAATTCATTTACCACAGCAGAAAATAAACATCTATAGAATAAACATCTATGGAAATATACATCAAAAATACACCAAATATACACTAATAAATACAATATACACAATACACACGATATGTACATGAAAAAGTGCAAGTTTGCACATGGTCAGGAAGAGCAGGAGTTGTGGAGTCGGACAGCTGCTGGAATGAAGGACCTGCGGAACCTCTCCTTCTTACAGCGAGGATGTAAAAGTCTGCTGCTGAAGAAGCTACTCAGAGACCCTACAGTGTCATGCAGTTAGAAATTACAATATGTATTTAAACTGTAACTGGTAGTCAGGGTCAATTTAGGGTAATGACATTATAATTATAATCAATTTTAAAACATGTCGTTCGTGTTAAAGCAACGAGTGACAGCCTTTTTGTCCCGTTTGGTTACCGTACTCCAAGCCCGGTCCCCGGTTGCCTAGTAACGCTCCCTAACTACAAACACGGATGGTGGAATAGTTCAGTGTCAGGTCTAGTAGTGCTGTCGACATAGGCCAAATTGTTCATTTAAGAAACTAATAAGCGGCATATTTACATTAACACCAAATTTAACAAATTATCATGTAGTTTATGTACTTGTTCGACAATTTCGCATTTTCTTGACAACTCAGTTACTAGTTAATGGGGTAGCGCTAACATTAGCGTTAAAACCCGCTGTTAGCCTATTAGTTTTACGTTAGCCAGTTAACGTTAGCTGATACACAAATAACTGTCACCAGATATGGACCTGGACATTCGTCAGTATTTAACTAAGGCAAAGGCGCAACAAGGTTTGTGATGTAATAATTCAGGGGTAATCACGAGAGTTGTAAAAGTAAGCTATGCTCACTGGTTCTTTCACACAGACCCTGGAGCTCTGCAGTCGGCCTACCATTTAATCAAAGACATGACAGCAGCTGAAACCAGCGGACCAACTCCACGCATTGCCCCTGAGTTGTACGTCGTTTGTTCGGAATCAGCTCTTCAGGTGAGACTTTTAGGCGGGGGTGGCTCAGTGTAAGGATCTTCTGAACGTAGACTTCATCAACATACTGTCAGCAGGGTCGTGCCCAGGATTTTACTGGATAACAGGCTCTGAATCAGATGCGTTAAGTGTGTGGCTAAGGACATGGGGATGGAGGACACGCTGTATTTTATGAGTCAGTGGTTTCCTAGGAAAAAATGTCATTCAAATACTATCATTTTTATAGTGTCCCTTTATTAAGATAACACATTCACAGTTCTCAACAGCATAGTGTGTTCTATGGAGAGGGGGTGGCTTTGTCTTGTTTGGTAGGAAAACTAACAGGCCTAGTGAACAGTTATACTAGGTGTTAATTATTTTCCCAAATTACACGTACAATATGAAGTTTATGATAAACTGTAAATGCCAAGTTTGCCTATGACATTGCCAGTACCAAGTTTATTTAGAATCTCCAAAATCTCAAGAAGTCTTGGGTCTTGAAGACAGTACAGTACAGTCTTGAAGTCTGAATACCTATACTGTATGAACATAATTTTCTTAATTATGTGAAATTCTACTAAATACAATGTTAATTTAGAGGAATAAAATTACTAAAAATGCCCACTGTCTAAATGACATGATGTCATGAGCTTCATACCATGGGTAGACCTAAATTAAGGAGCCAAATTATGCCTACACATTGGCCTACACTCAACCTTAGACTGATGCTGAAATCCTCTGTGTGAAAGATTGATCTGAGAAAACACATGCTATGAATGTGCCTTCATCCTTGTCCTCCAAGTGCTGTGAGGAGTGTTGTCCCGTTATGAGGAGTTCATAACTGCAGAGATGTCACAAAAGAAATGAGGCTTCAAGCAGTCTCTAAGAATGAAAGATTTACATCTGACTGTGAAAAATGTGGAGCTCGTTTATGTTAGTAAATACCTGCTCTGTGATGATGTGTAGGCATCTTCTTCTGTGGAGGTTCCTAAATTATTAGTGACATTAACTACATGTAGAGAGGATTTTTTGGGTTTGACAGCAGGATCTGGATCATTTTGAGGCTGATGGTTGATTAACACCAATGCCTTGTTTTGTATTTACAGGTACTGATGTAGGAAATCATGGAAATAAAACCTCTGCAAAACCCCTCTCCGAGAAGAGTCTTATCACAGATGTCATTATGTCACTGTTTTTGTATAGTAACTTTAGTTTGCTAAATTTAACGATTCTCCCATTAGGGAATAGTAATGAATATTCAGTATTGTAGAGTGAACTGTCCTGGGGCAAGGGAAACATATTTGAATAATGAAACACAGTGCTATTCCATAATGTGATTTGTTCTCTCTTCTTTATATCATACAGCAAGTTTGCCTTGAAGTCTCAGGCTTAAGTGAATACTGAATTAGTCTTCATCCTCAGCAGAACTACATTACATTCTTCAGTTTTCTAGAGAATCATGAATATTCCTGTTGCATAAAGACATTTTCCAACACACTGATTCAAAGTTCATTAGTGTTAAGTTTCACTGGTTTCTTGATTTGATCATGATTTTATTTTTTTTGGCCTTTGTGTATCTCTTTCTCTGTGTTTTCAGCTGGGTTGTTTGGAGATAAGCGCAGCGTGTCTAAAGATGTACTTTGAAGGGAATCCGCCGGCTAATCAATTTCTGTGTCGAGCCTACCTCTGCCAGGGCCAGCTGAAGTCTCCACCGGCCACTGGGAGTGTGGTGAGGACAGTAAATTGGACACATCTCCTCAATGGGGTTGTGTGTGTTTTTGTGTCTGTGCCAATGAGGTATACACATTTACACCATTATAGTATATACTGCTCTTCTTTGCACTAAAAATGGAGCAGATATCCTAGCGTCATAAACAAACTCTGCCGTTTTAACCATTTTTTTCACACTTTGGTTCAGTCTTTAATGCATGTTGCCCTTTGTCTTTTTACACTGTTTGTCGGATCTTTGTATGTTTGTCTGATATGACACTTCTCACCTCCCTCTATGCATTATTTTCTGTCTTAGGAAGACTTTGAAGAGGCTGTGATGTATTTTCTTAAAGCAATTGAAATTTCAAAGCAGGAACCAAGGTATGTAACCTCTTAGATGTTTGCTTGGCTTGTCAAGAAAGTTGAGGACCAATGTATGTTATGTACAGTTTATCATCTCTGATATTTACATTTTGCCAGTTACACCTGTAAAAAATAAGATGAAAGTGAAATGTTCAGAACAGTGAATATGTTTCATGTTATGAGGGTTCTGACTGCTGCATAAAGACATCCTGGGACATGACGGTTTAAAAGAACATTGTTGAAATATTACAAGATTCTTCATGCTTCGCTCTGACCTCTTACTCACAAGTGTATGATATTCAGCACATAATCCTCTACATTTTAACAGCTATTTTGAAGTGTCTGTGAGCACAGTGAAAGGCGTGATAAATATAGATTTAATAGTAGAAATTGTGAAAGACAAGTTTCCTTGCTTGCACGGAAATATGTCTTTGGAGATACTGGAGCAGCCTTTGCAAGCTATCAGCACTAAATCTCTTTGCTAATGAACTCATAACCTGTCAATAAAAGAGCTGAATGAGCAATCCCAATTAACACCAAAGAGAATACATATCTAACACATCCAGCCCAGACTAATGTTCAACACATTCTCTGGTGAATAAATTAGCAGCACTCAAACAGTCTGTTCACACGTTTTCTCTTAAACAGCGCCTTGAATTCATAAATTTCCCTTATTTCACATAGAAAGGCTTATACAGGGTGCACTCCTGTGGCTCTTTGGACCATATGTTAATCCACACCAATTTGCAATTCACAGGACTACACCATACAGAGTTGACATTAGGTCTGAATTGAGTTTTATTAAAAGATGAAATGGGTTGCATGTGCATCATATAAATAATTCAGGGCTCTGTGCTTACTTCTGCATGTGGTTTGTGTCTTACAGATACCATTTCATGGTGTTCAATGCCTCAGTGCTATATTTCCAGACAGTGCGTCCCCTCCTGCGGCCAGGGCAGCGCCTACACCTGGTTCCCTCCTTCCGGCAAGTGGTCCAAAGTCTCGAGGAGGTAGCAGACCAAGACCACAGCTGGAGGGCTGAACTCATGATGCAAGTGACCCCACAATGCTCTCTTACTTCCCCTTTATGAATAAGTCGAGTCCTGATTCTGAAGGGCTATTATATTTCATTTCACTGGATTTTGTTGGATGTACAATAGTTAAGTGAATACTTCAGTGGAGACAACTCTTGTAAAACTAACATCATGGCACCATTTCCATATTTTGTGGAATTAACCCAGTAAACCTTGAAGGTTACAAGACACTGTTCTTTCGCAGTTAAATTTTTTTCTTTGTTTCTATTCAGGCACCTCATCAAATGTCTTGTTGACTCAGGGAAAATGGAGGATGCTGCAAGTTTTGCCAAAGTTACAGAAGAATTGATGAAGTCACATACCCCACATCTTTATCCAAGACTCTTTATATTACTGGTAAACAGCATTTCTTTGTCACTTACTAAAAGTATAAGATTTAAGAATTAACACAATGTAACACAATTAATGAGTTTTTAGGGTGTTTTTTGTTAACAACATAAAAACAATGTCTGACCCCACAAAATAGCATTTAATCTTTCAATGTATCTAAAATTTGCAAATATGGAAATACATCTATTATATCTATTATTTGTAATTATCCTCTTCAACCCTGACCCTATACCAGTTTAGAAAGTAGCTATCTTTGCACTACTTTTTATGCAGTTAATTGAGTTTTATTTTGAGTACAGTAGACCTATTATTGACACATTTTAGGTTGATAAATAAAGTGTGATGTCTACCTTTACTCTTCTCTTCTCAGGTACAACACAATCTGAGAGAGAGTAATGTCCTCATTGAAATGAGCAGGCAGAATACCACCTTAGCAGTCATTTACAAAATACAGGAATTTAAAAAGTAAGCAAAGAGTTCTCTGTTATATTTAAGTAAAGGTTATTTTTTTCTTTTGCTCTAACTTTGCTGCGGGATTGTTTTGCAGAAAGCATTGTTTTCATGCTGTCATTTTAAAAGCCAATTCCATTTATCTGCAGCTAAGATAAACAAGTTGTGCTGGAGTTGTCCAAGAAAACAAGCCCTTGATCTGCTTTAATAGTATTTGCTTTTAACAATTGTGGAGGCAAAACACTTTTAAAGCATGTGTTTTATTGATTGATTGCATGTTTACTTTTTTAGAATGCTAATTATAGAGGCAAGCTGACTCATAACCGTTTATGACTTTATTAATGGTGAAATCAAGGACATGTTTTTTTAAGTCTACCATTCTGTATTTGTAACCTGCAAAGTGTATTTTTATATATGCTATGTTTTCTTAAGCTTCAGGACTGACAGAGTGATATCGATGTGTTTATGATCCTGAAGCTTTAATTCCTTCAGCTAACGTGGAAGCTGTACAAACATTAAACCTGGGTCAATAGTCGAGTGATCCACTGGCTGTCAGCTTAGTCTGTGGCGTCCCGTAGTGGACAGGTTTTTCTGCCTGTGTACATTGATAGTATAGCACCATGGCCTCTAGTGTGGCATACTATAGTACGAACCCAGCCCCCACTTTTCTGCAGGCATGTACTCAACATGTCAGAGCTCCTTATGGCTTTTCGGCTCAGCTATAAACGTTGACAGTATGACTCAGCCTGACCCAGCCTTCGTCAGCATCATATAGGTTATTTTGCCTAAGCTTTATGCATGGTTTGGTGTGAGTATATTAGAGGGCAAATTAAAATACACTTGCATGCATTCTCCTGGATGCATAAGAGCATAAGCGTATATTAATATCCAAAGACACGTTTTCCTGTTGTTTCTATCAGGTTGGGAGAAATAAATAAGGATGAGCTGACAAAAGAGGATTCTGCCAAGCTTGAGGAGATTTTCCATCTCCTGGTGGATTGTACGAAAACATCCACTACGACCATGAACCTTAGCCCTCTTCAGAGCCCAATCCCCATCCAACCAGCTGACAGGTCTGTGACCCAAAGTGTCCCGATCAAATCACCTACCCAGCAAGCTTACCTTTGTTGCTCCCTGTCCTCCTCCTAAACCTTCCAACACCAAAAACCCACATATGGATATCCAAAGGGCAGTACATGACTCAGATTACTGTACTGCAGTGTTGTGAATTGTATAAATTATGTTTTATCTGGGATTTGCAGAGTTGCCTTCCTCCTGGAGTTGGCTCTGCTGGCCTTGCAAGTGAAGCATCAGAAAGTAGCTGCCGACTGTTTGAAAGAGCTAAAGTTGGCAAGAGAGGCTGTGAGTGTCCGATATTCTTTTAAAACCTCAGGCAGTAGCGTGGCGCCATGCTGTAACTGTACTATGAAAACATGCAAATTTATGCATGGAATTTGACATCCCCTCTTAAGTAGGCTCCTGACAATAGATTGGATTAATTAGCTGAGCTCATGCCCAAGAGGTTGCTGCATGGTTTTGATGTCTCTCAGCCATGGAGAATTTATTTCACAGAAAAGTATGCAGGTTTTTCAGAAATTTGCCCCTTTTTCTTTAAGGCAAATTAGGTGAAACGATAATATAATTAGCAACATTGCATGTGCCAGATGTGTTGGCATAAAATTTGACTGAATAATTTGTAGTCTCATTCTCTTTTCCATGCACTGCAGAATGCTGACTTCTGAAATCACATGTGTGTCTGTCTTTTTCAGAGCATTGGCCAGCGCTTAATAATGGAATGTATCAACTGTGAAATCAACCTCCTGAAGAAAGCGGAGAAGATGAATGTCTATTCCAAAGCCAGTGTGGAGGTGCTCGATCATAGACATGAATTATTAGCCATGTGTTTCCGCTGCATGTTATAATGCAGGCATTGGACCCATTGGCAGGGACATAATTCACTGTTCAATAATATTTCTGTAATCCTATTCTTTAATAGGTAGTTCAATAAGTTTAAAGGCAGTGAATCCAGAAATCCCCTTCACTTGAATAGGTGTCCCTGATTTAAGGAACTGCTGACCCAAGAGTTTTTTTCTCTGACAAGAACAAAATCTTGGGGAAGAAGGATTGTGTAATCTCATTTCATACCATATAGTATTTGGTGTGAAAACTTAAGTTTAAAAATTGGCACCACATATTTAATCCAATTCAATCCAAGTCGACTTGCCAAGTACATAGAGGTGTTGTGCTATCATTGCTATAGTAGAGATTCTCAATCTGTAGTTTTTATCCCACAGGCCCGGCTGAAGGAGATAGGCAAGCTGGATAAGTGGCTGCAGACTGCAGTGAGAGAGGGGGACCCTGAGGCTGTGCAGGCAGTGTGTGCTACCCAGTGGAGATTCTGCCTGCCCCTTTTGCAGCACAACCTCAGGAAATGCATCAAGACACCTCTGCTCAAAGTGGTGCAAGCACTGGAAGACATGCAGAGGTTTCCACCTTTTATCATGATGACAGTGTTATGTGTATATATCTTGATTTAGTTTTTATTGATGTGTTTGCACTTCACTGTTAATTATGTTTACAAAAAAATGTGGCCTAATTCAACATTCATTTCCAAAGCAGCACTGCCTTTAATACAGTATACAGTATGTTGTTATGGGCCTGTTATGTTTCCGCTCAAATGTGTTTCACAGTTTGATCAAGATAAATGCTGTTATTATCATTTATGGTAAGAAAGAGGCTCTTTTTCCTGTTGCCTTTTGTTATAATTACTGAGAGACATCATATAGGTATTTTTCAAGATGACAAAAGTCTCCCAACTTGCTACTTTGATAACATATTAGTTTATGCTGGAAGTGTTTGTGTGTTATTTTCACAGTATGTTGCTGGAGATGCGCTGTCAAGTCCACTCAGAGCTGGCAGTGATTGAAGAGGAGGAGGGGCGCCTGGAGGCTTCTTTGACCCAGCTTCAGAAAGCCATGCTGCTGGATAACGGGGCACAACGAGAACGCCTGTCATCAGCTTTGCGCCTCCTGCAGCTCAGAGGGACCCTCTTCCAAACACCCTCCCGGACCGAGGACAAAGCTGCTATGCTTATGCAGCAGGTTTTCATTCCCTTTGCATCAAACACTCTGGACTGTAAGTTAACTGTGTGGCAAGTTAACTTGGATATTCAACACGTTTCTCTCTTCCTCAGGCCAGGGACATGGAACCTAAAGATAAGACAGACACTCGTCCCATCCTGGTTGCAGTGGGTCTCCTTTTGTCCCCTGATGATTTCCAGATGGTTCTGGATGGAGACAACCCTTCCACAAGTACAGATTTCTCATCTTTGCTTTCAGTTTTCACTAAGACACAATCACATTCTCTTAAGGAATCTCTGAGTTGAAATATCTTATCTTGTGAGGACAGTTTGAAACCCACATTTATATTTACTGAGCCCTTTTACTGCACCGGGAATCAAACATTTCATTAAACCAACGGACAGTTTACTGGCCTGGAAGAGTATAACCTAGATACTTTTTATCTGAGGTATATTCTGCCTGCAGCAAAGTGTAGTTTTCTCCTTTATGCATAAACATTTAAGGGAGAAATTAAAAAAAGTAAAAGTATCTGAGTATTTTATAGCATCAAACAGTGCGGAGAGAAGGACTGGTGGTTTTGTATTCATTATATTTAAACATCACATTCAGTCAACTGTAAAAGGGCTATAAGTTGGAAATTTTGTTCTTTTGATAAGAAATTTACAGTTCACATTTTCTCCAGCCTCCACCTGCTTGGTTCTGAGCCTCTGCTGAACATGCCGGTCGGTCCTACTTAGCTATCCCTCCGTCTCTCGTTCACTGCACTCATTGTGGTGGCTTTGGTACACTGTATTTATGTGTTGTTTTTTTCATTGAAGTTAATTTATTTAGCCCTGTTGTATTAATAATATAAACAGGCCCACAGAACAGGGAATAAAAATTATTGAATAATCAAACTTTTGTTTTAGGTGTTGGGTGACTGAGCTCTCCTTCACTCGCAGAGTGCCCCTGGAAGGCAGTCCTCTGCACTGATTGTGTAATGAGCTGCTGTCTCAGTGAAGCAGCCACTGATTACCTGCAGATTATGAGTGAAAATTGAATGAACAACACAGATCACTGTTTTGTATGACAATTTGTTCCTTGATCTCTAAGTCTGGACAGTCTCTCAGTGACAGCGTTAAACTTTGTTGCAGTTTTGTGTGCTATTTCTCAGAGAATCTGTGTGTTCCAATGTAGCTCACAGTGAAGCAGTGTCCACTGTGTGCAGTGGATCATGGAGCAGAAGGGTGAGAGCCCGGGGAGAGCCTTTGATCTCAGAATCATTCCAGGCTCCTTGGTCCACAGCAGCAAATGAACACTCAGCAGTCCTAATGACCAAGGGAAGAACTGGCCTCTATCAGCTAGTCTAAGGGTTTCAACTGCAGGCATGGGTAAAAGCTTTGGTCCCTAGAGGCACCTCTTGTTTTCATCTACAAACCTCAAGCATCCCAGAGATGAACACCATTTTAATCGTTGTGTTCTTAGCTTCAGAGCCAGCACACCAAGTAACCCTTGAGAACAGAAAAATGTATTAATTTCATATGATGCTGCCACAATTTTGTATTGTTCCTCAGGCATTCATCAATGAGAGGTGTAGAGATGAACACCATTTTAATCGTTGTGTTCTTAGCTTCAGAGCCAGCACACCAAGTAACCCTTGAGAACAGAAAAATGTATTAATTTCATATGATGCTGCCACAATTTTGTATTGTTCCTCAGGCATTCATCAATGAGAGGTGTATGTGTATTTGAACTCTCAGAGCATGCCTGCAGACACTGGAGCCATTTGCTTCTTTAAAACACTTAAGTCACAGACCTGTAGTCATAATTCAGTCCATAAAAAAATGCTTAAATACCCCTGTTGCTATTGATGGGTCTGAATGAAAATCTGGAATATGTTTCTTTGTTTTTTGTTAAATCCTACGTGTCTAATCTGATTACACAGCAATCAATAACAACCCTGTTTGAAAGAGTTGGAAGTGTTGGAAATAAGATGTTTACTCAAGTTGTATTTCGTTGCTTACATGGACATGACATAATAAGGATAATTATGTAACTTCCTCAAAAGGATAAAATTGTCACTATGCATATGAGTGCAGATTTATTCCATGTTCTATAAATTATAAACTATGATTTAGGTCTAAGTTGAGAAACACAATGACTAGACCTTTTCTTCTGCACAATAGCCAGAAACCTTGATTCATTCTTTACAGAAGTTTTCCTGACAGTATTAATGAAGTTTGACTTATGCAACAATACATCAACAACTGTCTAGTTCCCGTAGGCAGTCTTGGATCTGGACCAGTGGCTCAGCTCTCTGCGAAGGCTCAGCATCACTCTACATCTTTACAGAAGGTGGATGGACACCTGGTTAGACAAAGCAGTGACACCGATAACACAGAGAGGTGTGTGTACATTTAAATGTATTCATTTGAATGTATGTGTATGCATACAAGTAAAAGCCTTTTTTTTCTGTCTTCTTGCCAATGTAAAGTTTTCTGTAATTATTTTTAGCTGTCAGGCTTCCCAGAAACCCAGTTTGGAAAATTGCCTGTATAATCAGCCTTTTTATGCCTTGTTGAATTTATTACTCCATGCTTTTACTGAACATTAGATACTAATGAATGTTTGATCTATTGCTCCTCTCTGCAGTTAAAGTTGTTGTGTGAATATAATAGTTTGCAACATTCTATTATGCATATCTCCTTATGCAGAGTGTATAGTTGATTTCCCACTGTTTTACCCCTATCATTACAGTTAAAAAGTGTGTACGTCAGAAATGCCAGGCTTAATGGTCAGAGGGGAGCAGAGCCATCAGGACTTGAAGATTCCCCAAAGGAAAAGTTTATTGCTTGTTGCCCTGCAAACAAGCAACCTTAGATCATATGCATATGACTGTGCCCTTGCCCTGACTTCCATGTTTTAAAAAATAATCATCTCTAAGCTTTCTTTATTTCTTGGCTGTTCAAGGATGAAGTTGTGGGCAACACTGGTGAAGACAGCCAGGAGACAGGAAGTTTGGGATGTGTGCCGAGCTGCTTGTCGATTCTGTTTGCTTTACGATGATGGGAGATGGAAGATTTCCAAGGCTGACAGTAAGATAATGAATGATTCTGAAGACTGATGGTAACAAACCAGAAATATTTATAAAGCTGAGGGGAGACAGTATTAGAATGATTTAAAGAGAAATCATAGATGTAGATATATAACTGCTGTGTGATTTAGTTTGCAGAACTGCCGTGTTATCATTAGCAGGATTATAAAATTATTGTAGCTCATTGTTCATGTGTGAATAAGATCCATAAAAATATAATGGATCTGGTATACATCAGGTATAATTTGATACTGCCAATGAAAAGAGACAGATGGACACAAAGTAGTGGTAATAGTAGAGGTTGTAACAGTGTGTCAACACAGATTTTGTTAATTCTCTGCAGAGTGTACATGCTTGGAGGAGCAAAGCTGTGCAGAATGTCTTCATGGGTGCAATGAAAGCCAAACCTGTATGAGGGACTTCCTGCGCCTTTTAGCTGAAATCCACTTCATCAGTGCTGAGGTTTGTGCTCCTACATCCTAATACACCCAGTAGGAATTCATCAATTTTATTCTACAGATCAGACACAAAAGCTTTTATGATCATCATGTTAATCCACATTATTTGCCAAGAGCAATGGAAAGACTACATTCACATCTTCTGCTCTACCAACTTTTTATCTCAATTATTTGGGTGTAGATGTTTATTGAAGTGAGATGGTGATGCTCACAAATGCATAATAGGAATATTATATTTGAATTTTTATCTTGAACTCCTCTTTTGAAATATGAAATCATAAACAAAGACTTCTTGCAGTAGTAGACAAGCATTATAAGGATTCCAAACAAGCCCGTGAGGTAGATGTTGATTGGTCGGAGTCAGAGATTGTTGTGCTTGTCTTATGAGCTTGTCTTATTATGTAATCACACTTCCCATCAAGCCTGCAGCTCCAAGTCTTTATTAAGTCCATAGAGATGTTAACTTGACAGCACTTTGAAGGAAATGGAGACGACTATCCAAAGCAACTACATGACCTTGCAAAAACTGACTCACACTGCAGCCTCTTTGCCTGCTCCTCTCATGTATTTCTCTCTTTGTTCTATGACACATGGATATGATTTTTTTAGGAATAGGGTTGTAATTCATTAAATTAAAAGATACGTACCTCTCACTCTGATGATGAAGACAGCTTCCTCTTGTCTTACCTGAGTTGCCTGCCACTGAAGTGAAAAACTCACCAGTAGTTTCTTTTTTCTTTGATCTGCTATGGCTGAGCTTTAACGGCTCTAGAGAAGCTGTCATTCCCATAGTGGGAGGTATTCTATTCTCCTTTTATTATGAAGTTGTCAAAACAGGAAGTCACCTTTAATATTATCTTTTGAGGTAGAGAAATTAATGTACTGTGTCTTGCTCAGGCCACTGTCCAAAAGCTGCTAACGGAGGGAGTGCAGCTTAACAGCCCTGCTGTCCCCCCACAGGAGGTTTGTGTGTCTGAAGCGGACCCACACTGGGTTGTTTACAGGTGAAAACACAATATGCACACACACACAATTTTGCATCATAAAACTAGAATATTTTGTTTGTTTTGTATATCTTTTTTCGGTGTTCTGTATGGTTCTGCTTTATTATTTAAATATCAGAGATTTAATACATTTTTTATTCATTTTAAATCAAAAGTTGTCATATTATATACTTTTATGTGACCATATTTAACAATTTAGATTTAGAGTTTAGTTAGTTTGGTTATAATTATGAATAGCTATAGCAGCAGATTAAGCATCAAAATAATAAACAAAAGTTTGATAGGACGGGACTAATGTGTATCCACATTTCTTTTGTTCTGTTACCACATGTGACAAATTGTTTGGACAAAATTATGATTTCCTATGGTTTAAATTTTTTAAATTTTTTTATTTAGGTCCGAAAAGTTTTTCCATTATTAATTAATGCATCTATGTGCTTTATCAGCTGTGGCTGTTCCGTTAGTGTGGTTATCAATGTATATACAGATGGGAGAAAAAAAAACAACATAAAGTGTCTTAGTAAGGTGTTAGACCACCATGTGCTAACAGAACAGATTAAGGGCTCCTTAGCATCGTTTCTACAAGTCTGTGGATTCGATGGTTTCGATGATGTTGGTGGAGAGTACTGGCTAATATGTTGGTCCAAAATCTCCCATAGGTGTGTGTATAAAGGGGAATTATTTTCTGCTTCAGTGGCTCTTTAAGTGGCCTAGTGAGTAGTCTTTTAAAGTAAGTGAATTTCCATAACTGGTCAAGAAATAATCATAGGCACTGGTGGAAATGACACAATCTCTTGAACTGTGTTTTCTTTATCTCTTAAACCAAAACTACACACCAGATCTGAAACCATTCACACCCCAGTCATGTGATATGAAAAAAGCATCATTTATGTGATCTTCAAAAGGTAAAGACCAAGATGTTGTAGATATACACTACAAAGCTCCAGGATCACACATTACCTGTATTGTATTGTTTCTCCATCACCTCAGAGTCATGCTGACAAGGCTGGCTTTCTTGCCCATTGATTATGGGATTCAGAAATGGACATTGGACCAAGATAGAATCTTTTTTTTTTTGTTTAAGAATGCTTTATATGTGCAAATTTTCTCCTTGGATCACAATCATTATTGTATTATACAAAGGAGGAGTCTTAACAGCCGATTTGTTGAATGGACAAGAACTGACATAACACATTCAGCAGTGGAACCACTGCACTACTCTGCTTTGCTTGAAATTTTGTCTGAAAAACACATTACATTACGGGGGCTGAGAGCTATCACTGTGCATCCAGGTGCTCAAACAAATTGCTGTTGCATGTCTCATTAGATATAACCTATCTGACATTGTCATGGTAGGGTTCCACTCTTCTCTTTGCATCATGCAGAAACACCTGTCAGAAAAGCATGCCACTTTTCTTCAGCAAATGGAACTATTCATGTAAAAATCTCATGCATTATAAGTTTAAACAAGCAATTTTTTAAAAGATCCATCAACTTTTTCACCTTTAGTTCACTCAAGATGACACCATGTGGCCACTATACTGCTGTATCTTTCTCTCAAAAGCAAACACGATTTTCTCTCTCTCTCTTTTTTCCCACTCTCCACTGTACTTCTCTACCTCCCTCAACCAGAAACTGGATCCAGGCTCTGTCTGCCTACGCCACCTCCAACTTCTTGCGGGCAGCGGAGCTCGGATCAGAGATCAGGGAGCCGTGGGTGGTTGGAAATGCAGCCATTTACCTGTGGAACTACAGCAGCCACTTACTAGCAGCTGGCGAGTACCAGTGCTTGTTTCCCCCCTTCCAGAGTCTGGTGGAGATGCTACGAAAGATAGAGTTCACTGGGTAGGCTGGGTTTATAAACTAGTATCATTCTGTTATAGGGAGTAGTTAGGGTGTTTGGCCTGTAGTTTTTGTAAATTTTATTTTGGTCCTGTACTAAAAAAGAGCCAAGCTGCTCCTCTGATGCATGAATGACGTTGATATGAACTTCTTTATAAACAGGTCGGAACCTGAATATCACATGCGTTTGGTAAAAACTCATTCACAAAATGTCAGCATTCGTAGAAACATGCAACATAGCTGTTTTCAGACTGATGACTGTACATATTTTAAATTACTCAGTGGGTTTTCAAAGAGTTTCATCAGCCCAGCAGTCATTTTCTCAACCCTCAGTGGGCTACTGTGGATGCAAAGTCATTCAGTGCAGGTGAAACATGAAAATTATTACTTTTTCAGCTAATAACAGCAATATGTACACCTGTCCTCAGAGAATCACTTTAGGCATAGTCAAAGTTGACTTCTGAAAAATGTTTGTAAATGTATTCTCTATGGCATTACAGCTAATTCACACAATGAGAGGCAGTTTAAGCTCTGCTCTTATTTTTGACTATGAAAAGAAGCAGTGAATGTTCATGCAAACCGACCAAACTGTCCTTGGGCATAACAATAATTATGTGAATTTTCAGTTTCAGTGACATAACATACAGTAGACGGTAGACAGTACAGTAACATACATTTTTCTGTCCAAATTTGTGGTAAGGGTTTATACTTTTAGGAAAAACTAAAGTATGAAAAGATGCCTTCAAGCTCAACTTCCTGTCGTTGTTTTTGCCAGATAACATCATTTTTGAGAGTTCTTTACATTGTGTTTCTCAGGAATCGTGCCCTAGTTGTGCTGCTATGTGATGCTGTGGCCCGGGGTTTGATCCAGCCTCTATGTGGACCAGAGAGTGTTGAAGAAGCCCTGCAAGGAGACAAAAGCAAAAGCAGAGCTGAAAAGGGGATGGAGAAGGCTGCCACTGCCACTGTTTTCTTAGACCCTGCTGCTCAGCAGGACGTCCGCATGGCATTAGAGGTATGTTAGTGTGCGTATGTGGCATTAGGATGGGCACCTTTAATTAATATATTTGATGCATATCAGCCCCACAGAAGTGTTTATGGAGAATAGTGATTTTTGGTTTTGTTAAGGCTGCACGGTGGTGCAGTGGTCCCTGTGCCAGTGTGGGTTCTCTCCGGGTATTCCGGCTTCCTCCCACAGTCCAAAGACATGCAAAATGGGGACTAGGCTAATCGGATACTCTAAATTGAGTGGCTATGAGTGTGAATCTCTATGTGTTTGCCCTGCGATGGACTGGCGACCTGTCCAGGGCGTACCCCGCCTCTCGCCCAAAAAGATGCTGGGATAGGCTCCAGGCCCCCCGCGACCCTACTAGAGGATAAGCGGTAGAAAATGGATGGATGGTTTTGTTAAGTTTCAGTTACATTATTGTAGCATTAGGCTTTTGCAGTGGCAGGTGTGAACTACCACCTACACTAATTCATCTACACCAACATGTGCATAAAACTTGCTTATGGCACCATATATTTGCATAAATCATTACAGATACATTGATATCCACATGGATACAAACTTCCTTCTAAATAATAAATTGTATAACAGCTGCACACATAACTATACATTTGCATAAAAATGTCTTTTTTTAATCATATATTTGTATTAAAAGTCCCTACATCAACAATTATTTGCAACATCATGAATTAAGTCACTATATTTGCATAAAGATTAAAAACTACAAACTCAAATTGGACGGACAATTGCACAATCACTGATTTTGTCCAAAACTTCTCTAGAAGATAAGAAATAATCATTCTTGATTGAGGTCGAGAGAAAATGTTATAATACTTTCCCCAGGGTTGAGAAACCTCCAAGTATCATGCAACATGAAATCATGACAACTCAGTGACCAGCTTTTCTGCGACCTACATGTACATTAATCAAAACATGTGAAGTTGGATATCTGTTGATTATTTGAAGCATACATGCTTGACCCTCTGCCAAGTCTCTCCCAGACTGATTGTGGTGTTTTGAGACACTTTTTTCACTGTCTGATCTTTCCAATGTAAAAACAAAACAGTCTGAAATCCCAACATTCAAAGCTTAAGAACAGATTGGTATCTCTGAAAAGAGCTGTAAGGAGTGTGTTGAGGAGTGTGTATATAATCTTTGAATGACGTTTGCTGAATCTTTGGGGATATATTATGATCACAAACTCAAATTTTAATCTTTTGTACAGATATTACACTGCAGACATTATGCACAAAACAGTTTACACAATCTTTGAAAGTTTTCAACTTTCCAGTCCCATTTTTTTTTCACCTTTCTAACCGCAGTTTGAACCAGCAAATGTTACTTTTAATCTTCCAAAGGTTCTCTTAATTTTATGAATTATGAAACAGGTAAGTATCATACAGATACTGTCATCCTCCATAAAATGTGGCTGGTAAGTAAGCTGTTAGTACAGCTACCCCCTGAAATATATTTCAAAGAAAAGGGCCACTTTGTACATGTTGAGGCTTAGCGCTTAAAGCAAGAAAAGGTCATAGATTAGATAGACATTGTTCAGGATTCATTCAGTATCTCTTTGCATCTGTATCTAAGAAATACGAGGCCTTTGAGGAAGCATTAATTCCTCCTTGATATGATATTGTGACACGTTTTGAAGCATCACAGGTGAAAAGTTGAAGAGTCTCGGGGCGTCTTTTGTTATCTCATTCATTCACATACATTACTCATCTGACCATGCAAGCACACACATGCGTTCACACTCACATGCAGCTTTCATGACTGGGTTTCTTTGTGCCACTGGAGTTTGATATCTCTGTTCTCTTTGCTACTGTTGCCAATTAAGCCCTATTTCTTTTCTCCTTTTCTATCAAAGGTTCCAGCATGAATATCAGCTCTAACTTCAGATGAAAGTCACTTTATCAGTGAATTATTAACTAAATTTCATTGTATCCGTCCCCTTTTTTAAGGGAAGATAAAAAAATAAGCCTTTCCAATACATTTTTCATAAGTCGTCCACAGCAGGGTCAGATACAGTGTCTGACTTGTAAAAGTCTTAGTGAATTTGAGTGTTTTGTGTATTTGTTTCACATCTGCAGCTTACAGGCTGGCAGAGGGCTAGAAAAAGTTCAGGTTGTGTTGTCAGTTCTCCAGATATGTATCATAATGTGTAGTATTTGATAGACACTTTGATCAATATTCACGTTTTTAACATCATTCAGGATTACACATTATACTGAATGTGTTAATGTCACGTGTTACCTATAGAGCTTTTCAGTCAGCTAATACCGTATCAAGTACTTCTTATTATTTTCTACACTTTCACCTAGCTCTGTGACTACGCCCTCCACATATCCAACTGCAGCATCCAAGGGGAGGCGGTCCCCATTGCAGCAAGGAAACAGGTGGTGGCCACATGGGTGCAGATCAAGAGGCTGCTGCAACAGCAGATCGGCTCAAAGATTGACACTAAAGATGAGGTACCATTCTCCACAACTCTGGCTTTTGTAAAGTTACTAATCTACTGTATGTTTAGGGTCCTAATAAGCATTTGAAAGCAATGTTTATAATTATAAGATTTTACACTGTAGTAACTACACGAGCACACTGTGCATTGGGGTTACAGTTGATAAGAATATGGCATGAGTATAATTTCTTATTTTCAGTGTGATTTTAGTGCCTTAGTGTCCTGGCCAATTAGGATTTCAGTAGTCTTTGGATACTGATTCAGAGTATCTTTACTTACAGTTTTTCTCCATTGCTTTGATGCATTGCCTAAAAACAAAAGGCCCATTTAGAGAATAGGTTAATGAAACAATAAAACTATTTTCCAGTTTGTGAAACAGCGTGGTCCTTCATATGCTTCATACTTCTTTTTTTTTACTTGAAGGGGCAGATATCCTCTGTGTGTATTGTATCTAAGATAAAAATGGAGGATGAATCATGGCTGAGACAACAGTATGGTTGTGTCACAACATAATCATGTCACATTCATAGTGTATGCTGTTTTATGGTCTAATCACAGTTCTTCTAAAATGTGGTTATGATATTGTAGGCTCATTGTGCCTGACATTTTTATTAATCTTTTTGATGTTGTAGGTGTTACCTCCTTCATCTCCATATTACAGCATTGTATCCGTTAGTCTGCAATCATCTCCGGATGATTGTACCGTTTTGCTGTGAGACCAAAATGTGGGGAAAGTATTTATACAATTTGTCAGTTAAATGGACTGTTTGATTAGTCACCATAATCCTATGACCATTTGTCAGCCAAGAGTTCCGTGGCGTACATTTCAGCTTGATGGCACTGAGTCACAACTAAATGAGGTTTGTTTTTTTTTCTGTGCAAATGAAGAAATACAGTGTTAATATAAATGGGGTTTATCTCTTATTGCAATCAATAAATCAGTCATCAACTAATTTTCTACACAGTAGGAAGTCATACATTATCAACAAGGCCATCTCTTCGATATTTGGGACACATATAACATGATAATCATACTGCAGGTCCATGTATAATTTATAGGCAAGTAGTAATACATGTATATGTCTTTTGTATAATTGAACTTAAAGGATTTGTGTATATACAGCAGAGGATGGTACAGAAATGCTTAGTATGAATTGTTCTCTCTCCTGTTTTCAGTGTGAGAATGAGGAAGTGTCAGCGATGACGCGCGTGCTGATTGGAGTGGAGATGCTCCAGTGCAATAGGAACCCGAGGCATATGGAGTTCTCTGTTCCCAGTCTTTCCTCAGTATGTATTTCGCTGTTCACATTTTCCTACTGTGGCTGCTGCCAAACAAACAGATGCCGAAATGACCTATGAGCCTTCAGAGCCTGTCTACATCTCATCATGTGTCAATACCTTCAAGATACTGTAGCTCTCTCTATCATCGTGCTGTGGTCGGATTAAAATCATCAGAGATTTCTTTGACATGATATGTTATTTGCATGTTTCTGTGGATAGATCCTCACTCTAACACTTCAGGCCCTTTAGCTTTTTTCCACACCTTTATCTTCTTTCACCATGTCTCTCATCCATCCATCTGCCCACGGCTCTCTTTTCTTCTCCTTTCTGTCTCCTAATTTTTACTCATTCCTTCCACTTCTTTTTGAGTTATATACTCTCCCCCTTTTTGCGTCACTCTGTACACACTGCTTTCTATGCTCTTCTTCTATCAGCTTTTCATTATCTGCATGCCACCATTCACTTTCTTCATTCTTTTGCTACCTTCTTCTTCCACCTACTTTGCTCCCTTACTTCCAGGTTTCCTTTCCCTATGCTAGCCTTCACTTTTTTACTTAACCTACCCCTGTGCTTTCTTGTTATTTACTTCCTCCTTCTCTTTTCCCTCACTGATCCTTTCTTCATTTCTTTCCCTTCCTTTTCTTCTCTTTTCTGTTCCATCACCTTTACCTTTCCCCCTTTCACTCACTACTTATTGTTTTTTCCCATTCCCTGCTTGTATTATTTAATTTCCCCGTTTACTTTACCCCTTTCCTCCTTTCTTTCTTTCTTTTCATTCCCTCCTCGGTTGCCTCCCCTCTTTTGTCCGCCCTCCCTCTTCTCACATCTTTTCTCTAACTTTCTCCTCCCCTTTTTTCCCACACTCCCTTTTCTCATGTGTTTGCACTCCCTCCCCTCCTCCTCCCTTTTCCCTCACCACGTCCATTTTTCTCCCCTCCCCTTTCTCCTTTCTCCTCACCTAAAGCTGGTGAGCATGGCATCAGAATGCAGCTGGACGGACGCCGTGGTGGAGATGCAGGTGTGGAGCCAGCTGGCTGCCTTCTGCCACTATGCCAAGGAACACAGCTTGGTGTTGTGCTGCACCAAGAGCGCTCTGCAGCTGGAAGAAGCAGCAGCAAAGAGCCTAAACACCATGCCCTGTGTTTTGTAAGTGTAGTTGGATGATTAAGATTTATTTAAACAGTAAAGAACTTTTAGAAATACAAAGGTAGATTTGTCTTTTTTGTCTATTGTTAAAAATAGGCAAGGGAGACGACGCTTGATATGAATGTGGTTTGAAAAGCATTAGAGTTGGGTATTAGGGGTGGTTGAGATTTATGCTTCCGAAGCTCTCTGAGGGGCAGGTGACATCTTGTGCATATTCAAGAGTATTGCAGTTGATATAAATAAGCCATTTTCATAAATGTCATTTTTTCAAGTTTAAAAGTTTTAATTAAGTTGCCAAGTTTTACGTTTTGGTTGATTGATCGATTGATTGACTTTTACTGACAGCTAATAAATGCTATCATACACCTAGGTATGACCTTACTGCAGTGAATGAGATACTAAGCAGTGCAGCCTGTTTGAGGGGCTTGAGCTTAGTCCATGAGTCCAATGGAGATCTACACACTTACAGAGAGGCTATGAAGGTGCTTCTCTCCAGTGTCAGGTGCTGTTCACTGTTAATTTATGTATTGACTAATGTCTTTGACTGCAAGAAATTTGTTTTTTTTTTTACATTCTCTTAATCTACTCTTACTTATCTGCTTGCTCTCTTCTCTTGCCCACAGCTATGCAGAAAAGGCAAAGAATCCAGCATTGTGTGTCACAGCTGCCAGGCATTACTGGAACACTTGTCTACTCCTGACACATACTCCCGAGGAAAGATGGCAACTCCAAGATCCCCTGGAGAGGATCCTGAATGCTCTGGTTCATACCACCACTAAACATGCAAATGTAAAAATCCCTATTCAACCACATTTATACTATCATATTCCTCCATATAAATTCTGGCAATTTTTCATGTTGGTGTCATGTTTGAGCAGGAGACTGAGTTTTTTTCTTGATTCTCATTCAAATCCTATTAAAATTTACATAAATTTTCCTCTAAGTTTTAACTAGAACAAAAGCAAAAGAAAATCCTTTGAAGGTCTTTCTGTGACATTTGGACCCTTTCAGGTCTTCATCAGGAAAGTGACCACCATTGGGGGCATTGCACTGTGTATATGGGCACAAAACTAATGATTTCCTGTTGTAGTCAGCCAGGTCATCTGATATATAATTCAGCCACACTTAGAAAATGACCCACCAGATCCATCATCAAAAATTGAACTAGTACTAGCAACAAAATGAACAGCAAGTGAGCAAAACAAGAATTGAATGACAGCCAGAACTGACCTTTTATGCCTTGTTATTTTTTCATTCCCTTTTTGTTCTATTTTTTGGTTCACTTTTTTAATGACTCTAGTTTGGTTGCTATCAAACATAGTAAAATATGCATCAAAGTTTGATGAAAATTTTTTCTTTAGGGTGCTACAGGGAAGGAGTTGTAGGTGTGCTGAAGTGTGAGAAAACATTTTCCCATTAGACAGCTGTTCAACTGCAAAATAACTTAAAATCAATAATTAAAGGCAGCTTATGTGAGAAATTCAGAATGATGTTCATCTGCGGTGTTCTTTCCAACTTGACACTGTTCTTCACCAGTGCTGTGACCCACAGTCAGTCGGGAACAAAAGCTTAATCTGTCTTGTCTTAATAGACTTAGTGTTCATTTTTTCTGTATGGGATTCCAAGTGTGAATGTCAGAAACAATCCACATAATTAAAAACTGACTCTAAGTGTGGAAGGGGGCAGGGTTGTACACAGGGCAAGGTCACATAACAATGTATATATGATATACATCACTGAGCTTTAAGTATCACCAACTATCCACCACCAACGGTCTTCTATCATTCTTCTAGCGACTTAAGTATTAATCTTCTCCCACTTCTATTTCAGAAACAGAACAAAGTGAAAGGTTTGCTGACCTCGACAGCACTGCCTCTTGGGAGTTCTAAACATGAAGCAACAGGTGAGTTGAAAAAGGACCAGAAATAACTTACCCTTTGCAGATGGCTTCATATTTAGTTTTACTTCCTGCTATGGCACTGAGTGGTTTTATTTGCACCACTACTGTAAATAATTGATAGTACAAAATTCATTTCAGCATAGACAATTAAGTTTTGAGCCCTCTGACATTTGCATTTGTATTGTCTGTTTGGACTGTTAGATTTCTAAGATGATGAACACATACTTGCTTTCATTTGTTTATTGATCAGTCTTCTAAATATGTGTTTTTGTGTATGTATATATGTGTCCCTGTAGTAGGTGAAGAGGACCTAACCCTGAGAGCAGCCATTTACAGTTTGCTGCTCCACATCCACATTGATAAAACAGACTGGAAAAATGCTCTGCAGCTGCTGGACAAAGCTACCAGAGACATGCCTCGCAGCAGACACAGACTGTAAGTAAACTTGAAACTTGACTTGAAAAGGACAGGAAAGATAGAAATACAGAAAGACAAAGGGAAATCTAATTGTCCTCTGTGTTTTACCAGATCTCTGCTGAAACATTCTATACTGGTGAAAGCACGACTGGGGGCAAGTGTATTGATGGACATGCAGAAGTTTCAAGACGAAGGAGAGCAGTGCTGTTCATTTATGTGGCATCAGGTGGCACTGTGTGCTGGCAATATAAGCCAGCAGCTGACCTGCTACCAGAAATCCATCACATCTCTGTTGGTAATACCTCTGCTCTGGCACCATTTTTATATCCTTACCGAAAGCTGATCCATAAGCAGATTAATGCAGACAGATCATGTTGTAAATCTGTCATATGAGAGATTCTACTCATTAAATCCATAATTTTATTTTTTGTGTGGTTTGCTTGAAGTAAAGACAAAAATGAGCATGAGGCTCAAGCACCATCTTGTGGGGCCAGAATGTCACTACAGCTTATTTCCAAGGACTCCTTGGTGTGGCCTGGAAAGAGGAGAGTGCACACATACATCCTTGTAACACCGGGGCTAAATCATGTTTTGTTAGATTTAGGATTAGTGACATGATTGTCCAACACATGGCAATGGAACTTTGTCTTGATGAGCTCATGAGTGAAAAGCAAACAGTACAAACAAAGTCAAAATGTTAATGTTGTGGTTTGTTTGACTTTTGTGTTGGTGATACAGAGCACAGAGACTCAGTGGCAGAAGGTCAACCTTATGCTGGAGTTTGGAGAGTGGCTGTATTGTCACAACTTCCCCAAAGCCACTGCCCAACACCAGGTTGAGTGGGCCATAGACATCCTTCTACACCTGGAACCTGAACAGGAAGAAGGAGCAGGTAGGAGTTGTTCATTGTATCTTGACACAGCTTTGTAAATTACCATTTAGTTTTTAATTATACTACTGTGAACTCTTTAGACTAGAGGGAAAGGTAACAGTTTCCCCTCTAGGTACACATGTGGGCATGAAACACAGATATCTCAGAGGTCCATTGCCATATGGTTCAGCTTTTGTGTACAGCTGCACATGTGCATGTGCGAGTACACTTTTATTTTGGGGAATTCCTGATGTTTTACACTGTGTTAGTCAAAGGGGAATAACATCTCGTCTGTCAGACTGGAAAAGGGCCATGTCACAGCTTTTTGATGGTTGCATCAGCAATGGAATTTAGTGTTTGTGCTTTCATTTCAGTTGTTACTCTTTGTAAACAATAAACCAAGCAAACATTGTTCAGAGGAAAAGGAGCTGACCAGACAAAGACACAGATTTCTCAAGTCCCATGTGGGTACCCTCTGAGAATAGCACAGAACTCTTTTTAGTCTCCTTCCATGAGCCTTTTGTTATTCAGACAAACTGAACATTCAAGTAAAAGAAAAGGTGGAAACTGATTACAGAGATACTGTATGTGTCTCTGTATCACTGGCTTCACGCATAGTTGTTTGAAATAATGTTATTGATGCTCTTCAATTACATTCAGAGATTATTGTATGTATCTGTCTTGTCACGGTAAATGGTGTATGTATATCTTTCCTCTAGAGGACAAGTCAAAAAAGAGGGGTTTACGTTCAGTGGAATGTGAGTCTCTGGTGGGAGTCCAGGGCTTGTCATTCATGCAAAATGTGTCCAGTCTGAGAGATGTGCAGCGCCTTGACTGCTTAGTCCGAGCACACACTCTGCTCGCTGTCATGGCAGACAGGACTTCACCTGAGCACCAGCTTAACCTGCTCAGAGCCTACACCTTTGTACTTCAAATATGGCAGGTACTGAATCTTTACTATAACATTGTCCAATCACTCAACTTTGACAATGTGGTTGAGGCCTATCTTCCAATGCAAATTATGTTTGAGTTGAGTACTGAATGTGCATATGTGGGCATTGTATTTTACCACAGGTTTCCATGTCAGTTGCTTATGAGATTTCCAGTGATATGGCAAAGAATCAGCCACTCCAGCCACCTCCCTCTGCTGGATCCAAAAAAGGCAAAGAGAAAGGCAAAGGCAAGAAAGATGTAAAAGTGAAAGATGTAAGTCCTGCAGCTCAAATTGGACGATCAGCCTCAACAGCAGAGCTGGTATTGTTTTCCCCTTGTCAGTCTGTGTGCGCGCGCGCGTGTGTGTGTGTGTGTGTGTGTGTCTGTGTCTGTCTGTCTGTCTGTCTGTCTGTCTGTCTGTCTGTCTGTCTGTCTGTCTGTCTGCGTGCCTGCGTGCCTGCGTGCCTGCGTGCCTGCGTGCCTGCGTGTCTGTGCGTCTGTGCGTCTGTGCGTGTGTCAACATGGCAAATTCTGGTCCTGAAAACACCTATTGTAGTGGGAACTACCATAACCATTGTACATATTCTCTGTATGTTTTTTAAACTATGTTTTAAAATACTGTCTTATGATTGATTATATATATATATATATATATATATTATGAATGAACATTCATAATGAAGTTAAAATATTCTTGACAAGTATTTACTGAACTTTATTTAAATGTACTTATACATTTTAATAACAAGAAAAAGATCAATTCTACGTCTCATTGTTTCACCAGACAACACCTGCAGAAGAAAGAGCTAAACCTGTTGTCCTGGATCAGGCACTTCCTTCCTCACCGAAAGACTGGGCTCGCTACATCTGTCCTGACCAGGCCAGGCAGATATTCAGAACCAACAGTAACCCCCACTGTATCAATACACACAGCATCGCAAAGCAGGCAAGACTACCTCTCCCTCACATTTCTCTGTGTCATGACCATCTGCTGTCTATGGTATTGTCTCTGATTTCAATATTGTTTTCAACAAGAACTGTATCAACTGCCTATAGAATCAAAGGCTCGGCTGGCAAGAGCATGAACTTGGTTATCAGTGTTGCTCTAAGAAGTTGTCATTTGTTGGTCAGGAGGAGGTACATTAATTGATGTTTGTGGATCACATTAAGATGTTGGTTGAATCCCCAATATTCTGAATTAAAGGTGACATTCTTTAGATGAAAATCTTCAAGATTTAACTAGTTTGGAAATGAAACAAACAGACCATTTCCTATTCTGATTAAAAACTGAAAACTATGTAAAACATTAAATTGTAAAAGCATTAGAATGAGATTTTTAATTCTTCATTTTTCCCTGTGTTCATTTGTTTGGCTGCAGACTCAAAGCCTGTTTTTTCTTGACCTGCTGGAAAAAGAGCTTCACTCACTCTCACTCGATAACCTGACCCTGCCCATAATGCATCTAGCTGAAACCATTGCTCATGACCTTTTGGATGGGAGGAGCCTCTCTGACCTCTACCGACTTAGGTGAACACACTACATTAAAGGAGAACTCCTCTAGAGACTTGAGACAACTTCACCACCAGAGGCATAATACACCCAATTTACAATCAAACTGCTTGAGTCTGAAAATGTTAATGAAGTGCAGTGCCAGATAGGGTGAGTGCTCTTTTAATATTTTTTAGGGATATGAACAGCACTGAGATAGGTCTGATTTATTTAGGTTGGTGTGATCCAATTCACTTTGTTTAAATTGTGTACCTCTATAAGAGCATGATTTCACTAAAGTCTGCTGTCATATATTTAAACAGTTAAAACCCAGGGAATCCCAAAAAACTGAGTGAATGAGGAGCATAAACTTACAGCACCATTTACTTTGAGAAATCCTGTTAATACCCAATAAGTCAGTTTTGTGTGGTGACGTTTCCTGTTGTTCTTTTTTGACCTAATTAGGATTGTGAGGACCTGTTTCCAGCTGGGTTTGGAGACACATTCACCATATCAGGAGACATTCCTGAACTTGTGCAGAATCCAAGAACAAGAACAGATGGAGTACGTCAACTCAGCTATAAAGATTTATTAGCTGCACATTTTTCTTCAATAACCAAATAATACTCTTGACTTCAGGTGCCACAAAGTGATTGCTTGTTCGCAGGGAAGGAGACGCCTTCACAAAGCTTACAATCAGGTCAGTATGCTGCTCACAAAATCAATATATGATTTTATTTTGCATCAAATGATTCACATTCACAAGGATTTACAACTTTTAATTAACTCTATTTCATTACTTCATATAGGATGATTGGCAAG
Source organism: Seriola lalandi dorsalis (assembly GCF_002814215.2). Lineage (NCBI taxonomy): Eukaryota > Metazoa > Chordata > Actinopteri > Carangiformes > Carangidae > Seriola > Seriola lalandi. The sequence continues at coordinate 4,077,998 of NW_019525348.1, forward strand.
TGCCTACAAGTAACTAACTGTACTTAATATTGGCAAAGGAAATTTACCGTATGCTCTAATTACTACTTTTATAATGTAACACTGATTGATGGCAGATTAATATATGAGGTTCATGACAGTCTAATGACTTGTCTCATAAACCTGGAATGAGTGTTCACTCTTAATGGTTTGAATTTTATATTGAAATCTACAGGGCTCATCTCATGAACCTTAATATGATAACGCTTAACAGAGAACATAAGAGTGGTTTTTCGCTGTTGCACCCATTTTTCACATGGTGGTGTTGATGGTTGTGTGTGTTTGCACTTGTTTATGCAGCTTTCTGTTACATGGTACAGTATGTCTTGTGTGTATCCAACCTGCTCAAAATGACTGCTTTAAAAATCATTATCTGTTTACAGTTTGAGTCACTTTAGAAACAAAATGAATTGTCCCGTATTGTCATTTGTCATTTTTCAGAAAGCTAAGATGGATGAAAACGTTGGGAGACACGGTATGGATGTGTGTGCTCAGGACATTTGGCTGAACAAAGCTGAGGTTTGCCTCAGCATGGGGCTCTATCAACCTGCCCGGGACCTCCTGGCAGAAGCTCATGTAGTGGCTACGGTGAGTTGAAAGAGAAGAAGACCACAGTGCCAGGCTCTGACAGAAAATAAAATGTGAACAATAAATCTTGCTTAGATTGAATGAAAAATGTTGTTTTACTATCATGGCATACCAGACTGGACCAGCATTACATCTGCAATGCCAACAAATATTTTCTGTAGTTACATGAAAGAAAAAGGTTACTGGTATTTACTGTAATATACTCTAATGACTGTTTTTCAAATTCTCTCTGTTCAGGAGCTTGGCGATCAGAAAACAATTGCAAGAAGTTTGCTCAGTCTGGCCACTCTGGCTTGTGAAGAGCAGAACCATGCCCAAGCTCTGATCCTGCTGGAAAAGGCTCAAGCCCTGGGTGGGGATGAAGTGTTCTGGTACCAGCTCACCCTCACTAAGGTTAGAGCTGTAGCAGGCCAAAGACTCCAAGATGCACAAACCAAGGTATAGATTTGCCAGCTTCTAACAACCACATACAGTCCAGTTAGCTTGTTTTCATAGTGAATACATTTCGCACTGTGCTTTTTTCTTTCACAGGTTATTCAGACTATAAAACAAGGCTGTGGGGCTCTGAAGCTGGTTCTGGAGCAGCGGGTAAACAGAGTCCCAGAGCTCACATTCTTGATCACCTCCTTAGAGATGAGGTAACCTCAAATCTGTGTAATCAAAACTGATGAATGTGTAATTTTTCCTGGTTAATGCTGTGTTGTATTTGATTAAGACTTTTAACATTTCCAAGCCGCACTATTCAAATGTCTTAAATGTCTTCACATAAACAAATGTTTGAAACAAAGTGAGTCAACAACCAACCTTCAGAAACAATTCCTGATTTTTATAAGGTTAAAAAAACCTAAGATGCAGTTTATTGTTTTTACTCTGAGGCTTTAATAGAAACATGTACACACACACATTCACAGTGGATCACCACACCTTAAGTCTATAGTCATGAAGACTATAGAGATGAGGTAACCTCAAATCTATAGTCATGAAGACTATAGACTTAAACTGATAAACTCGAATGAAAGTCAACTATGAATTAATAAAGACCACTTTGCATGTAGGTGGAACATGTTCTTCACACTGTACCGGATAGAATCGTTTTTAAAAACATCTATAAGCACTTAGCCAAACATACTCAAATAAATTGTATCTACAATAGGCATTTACATAACTGGGCAGTTACATAATCTTGTGTTGTGTTCCAGAGGTGCCATGGAATGTATACGTGCCACTGGAGATGGTGAACCTGGAGAGACACTTTGCACCGAGGCTGCCCAGAAGCTAATGGCTGCCTGTGATACACTCAGAGAGTGTGCCAGTAGTTTCACTAAACTCACTTATAGAGAACAGGCAGCAGAGGCACATGCAGAGTACGCACATGGTGTGAGGTTAGTCTGTCAGGAGCTACTCTAGACCTGACTGGAATATTCCGTAAATAATACAGTATACCATTTGTAAATACAATTTTTGGATGCCTTTTGTCTGCACATAAATCAAACCAAAGAATAATTTCAAACCAATATTTGTCCATATTGCCATATTTGACTCATTTCCTGTCTCACTCACACAATCATACTTTGTCTTCTCTGTTTTGATGAACCCTTACACCACATTATTCCTTTACAGAATTTTAGCCAACCATGCAACTGATAAAGAAGAGAAACAGCGCTTCCTGCTCGATGGCCTCTCCCAAATGCAGCTAGCTGTCACAGCGCAGGAACACCTGGTGCTGAACGCTCAGAGCCCGCTCCCACCACAGAAGGAGGTAAATAAAGTGCATGAGAAAAATCCATCTTTCATTATGTTGAAACAGATTTTCAAAAACAATAGGAGGCATTTCATCTCACACATGTTCTGAGAAACACTCTGTACTTTTGAGGATACTGATCAGCAGAGAATGTGGCTGAAGATAAACGGTAAAAATCACTGACTGAACAGAAGCAGAACGCTTTACACTGCCTTACATCATAAAAAACTTGCTTTGCACAACTGTGAAAGTACATTTGTTTGGCTGCTACACTCCAGCTAGGAAGTTGCATCCTGGCTCAAATTGCTGGCCCATTAATGACACATGCAGATGGCAAATCTTTTGATCCTATTTAGTATCTGAGCAGGTTTTTCAGTGCTGAGAGAAGAAAGGAGTTTTCCTGTGAAATGCTTTGTTTAATGCCAGAGAGAGAGGTTGTTTCGTTTGTGTCATCTGCATTTTCATTTCCTAAAGGGTCTAATTGACTGAATCTCAATTTTGCTGCAGTTGCTGCATGAAGTCACTAAAGCCCTGTTGTGCCTCTGGGGTTCTAGGCTGTGTGATATGTTAGCTAAATATCATTCGATATGTGTGTGTGTGTGTGTGTGTGTGTGTGTGTGTGTGTGTGCGTGTGTGCGTGTGTGCGTGTGTTTGTGTGTGTGTGTGTGTGTGTGTGTGTGCTGGCTTTTATATCTCATACCACAGTTTAACAATGTTCTGATGTTCTGATACAAACAGATAAAGCCTCAATTACTGTGCCTTGTCAACAGCAGACGGGTGTCAGAATCATATTTTATCTGGACACTATACAACCTCTCATACAGATGAGGTTATCTGAGGGCTTCTGTGCCAGAGATGGACTGGCATAGCACTTACTGCAGCCTTGATTTACATGTTGATGAAATCATGTAAGAAAGATTGATTGAGCAACTCTCACACCTGCTGCGAATCCTTGTTCAATTGAGTTTTTGATTAAACCTTCTGTGGGTGTTTGACTAAGCCATTGGAGGCTGGATTGTAGCAGCGTGCTTTCAGCAGATGGTGCTGCTGCCCTGGTATCCAGCCTGCTTTGTAAACAAGACAGCAGCTGCAATCAAGCTCGTTTATTCATATCTTTGAGCTGGGTTAACTTTTGCTCCATATTCAATTCTATCATGTTTAAATCAGTGGTTTTCAGTCTCATTCAGATCATTTGCCATATCTCATATTATCTGATCACGTCTCACTTAAGTAGCTATTTGTCTGTGAACTCATCATCTCAACCCACCCTGCACCTTAACCTGCCACTTGAGAACAAATGTCTCAAATTACCATTTTAATAGTAGTGTAGTAGTAATAGTAACTTTGTGCTTTGAGTTATTTCCATGGTTCATACATTGTGATGTGTATATTTCAGGTGTGTGTTACATTTTCTTTTATGCTCTATCATGTGTGTGCATATAAATTTTCTGTTTTTTCCTTGCTAGAGTCATGGAATGTCACTGGCAGCTTTGCGGAGGCTGCTGCGCCTGCGACTGGCTCTGGCAGACTTTTGTCTGGTGATGCTGGAGGAGCACTGTACTGAGGAGAAACGCCAAGCGCTGTCCCGCGAGAGGAAATCCTCTGCTGAGATAGCACTCGAGGAGTTTACACACTGCACACCTGAGCCCAACTCTATTGAACAGGTTACACAGTGCACACGCATCCTGCGCCAAATATCAAAACTTATATCTTTTTAAATATAATCAGACTTACTGCTGTTACTACAGTAATGATTTACTGTAGTAACAGCAATTAATGTAATAAGATAACAGATTTTACACATTCTGTGTTCTTGTAACAGACTATTGTATTAACTGTATCTACTACAGCATCTACATTTAAAGGATGAGACTGGCATCATTTTATTTTTTTGTTGTCACAAATCCCATAAACACACCAGTACCAACAATGAATTTGTCCTACTCACAAATATAGCTTTTATGCATATGTGCAATGGACCTCCATTGTTGTCCAACATATATTAAAAACATTATGATGACATATTTCTCCACTATAATGAACATGACTATTGTAGCTCAACACATATGGATGAGGCAAATTTCTTTAGAGCTGTATTGTACTTTGTTCTTATAAAATATAAATAGACTCCTGTAATATAAGTCTGAATACTGAAGATGAGAACTCATGGCCTGTAGGTTACCTAAATTAAATGAAGGTTTCAAGCAGAGTCACTGGGACACAGAAAAGGACAAGCTGCAAAAAAAACATTCTTGCAAACATCAACAAGTGAAAGATCCACGTTGATAAAAGCTGCCTTATTATAGGTGAGAGGATTGTGCAGGTTAGTTTCATTTCATTAACACTAATATGCAGAGCAAAACCAAGCTATTTTGTACTTTATAGACTTTATCTGTGACCACCCTTCAGGGAAAATCTCTTGTGGCTTACTAACAAATTATAGTTGTTTAACTTCTGGTAGCTCTGAGGATGTTACCCTCAGCAGACCCTGCTTTTGTCTTCAAATTGAAACTGCTTCACTTGCTTTGAAAGAGGATGCTGTTGTTTATTATTGTCACAGTCACAACCAAACAATTGCAGCAACAACCCATCATTCCAAGTTGGCCTTTCATCAGTATATTTATTTGGTATTACCACTGCCTGGGATGTAAACTGGTCAGTGTTTTGCTTTCATTCAGAATATTTATGTAGGATTTCTCACTAGAGTGCTGGGTTGATGAGAGACAGATATAGTAAGATGTTGAAGAGATGCCAAGGTTCATGGCATATATTCACTCTCCTGTAAGCTACTGCTCCTCTGGAAAAAAGGAGCTAAATATGAGCTGTATATTCATTTATCCAGCATTCACCATAACATGTATTGCTCATAATAATGCAATTTTGAAACAATAATGATTTCCAGAATCACAATACATACCACAATACATACTGTTACACTATGTAAGAATGCCCTCCATTCTGAATGTGTTTATTACCAGTCAACATATGTTTGGAAAGCCAAATAAGATGATAGTGGTTGCATCACCCAGAACTCTGAATTGGAAATTGCTCATTCAATATTAATAGGTCAGACTGAGAAGGGCTTGCAGTGAATGCGACAAGTGCAGCTCTTCTCTTGGTCTTTATGAATGGTATAATCACATAGACTTGATATAATTCTGTTATTTTCCTAGTAAATTCCTATTTTTCTCTCATTCTCTCTTGCTTTCTCTTTCTTCCTCTGTCTTCATACCACAGGGACTAGCTTTTAAAATTAGAGTACTTCCTTCATGTTTTCTTCACAGACACAACTCCTCTTACAGTCCTACTTCTGTACAGCTTTCATAACAGCTTTGCCTAGTGAAAAATCAAAAAAGATTCCTGTTAAAATAGATTAAACCTGAGGTAGTATTTGCTCCCAAAATGAATTTCTGTTCACCCAGTGCCTGAACATTAATCAATGTGTCCAAACAAATTAAGAGAGCTTTGTGTTTTTGAATAAGTGTATTCCTTGTGATCCGATCCTCATTTGACCTTAACTTCCTTGTGTGTTGTCCAGGAATGGGTGAGTGTTGGTAGCACTTTGGGGCAGGTGGCTCTGGGCCAGCTGGCTGCAGTCACTTCTCACTCCTTGGACAAAGTGGAAACCAGAGCGCGCTGCCTGAGTCTGATGGGAAAGTACCTGAGACTGCTGGCTGTGCAGGAGGACCCCATTTATCTGTGTGCTCTCTGGGACAAACACAAACATGTATGCAACACAAATGTCACTTAAGACATGTAATTGATTATGTGAAGTCATAGAATCTTTTGGAATATTACAGGCAGTCCTTTTTTGGAATATGGACGCAAACACATACATAGATGCACATGCATACACCTCAAAGGCTAATAACCTGGAAAGAATTGCCACACAGAGTCAGAAGCTTATTGTGATAAGAGAGATGAATGTCTGTTTACATAATTTAAAACTTAAATTTTCATGGTTTGTGATCATGAGGGGATTTTATACTGATCACAATCATTGTTCTGTGATCTGGAAATAACTTTGTGCAGAAGGAGGCCTGGCCTGACCCTAAAACTGATTCTGTGGAGGAGGGGAATTCAAAGAATGAGAGATACAGAGAATCAAGCAGAAAAGAGCTGAGGATGACCTCTGCTAAAAGTGCTGAGCTGCAGGTACATACCTCCTGACAAGTGAACCAATCACTCCTGACTCAAATCTAATCCAAGGTCTTTATACTGAGGTTCACCTCACATTTCTAAACTCCCAAAGGTAAATCCCTGGGCGTTCTGAATTGTTCTCGTGTTGAAAGATCTATTGTCCATATCAAACTTGGGGTGGAATAATATGGTGGCAATGTATTAATTATTTGGCAATATTTTAAAATATTAAATAAGATTCAATTGGTGATGATGTAAGATTTAGTTTTCACCTGGGTGTCTGTTTTGAGATTAACTGTATCGATACGAAATTTATTGTTAATGTCTAGATCCCACTTGAATCATACCAAAATTTGATTAATGCTTTCACAGACAGCTCAGTTCATTCCTTCTGCTTTTGTCAGTGGGAAATCAGAAGATTGTTACCAGACAAAATGAGCGTCTTTTAAATTGCAAAGAACTTTGTAGCCTTTTTTAGAAACATATACAATAAACTTTACATATTATGTGCCTTTTAAACTATTAAGAAATTGTATCTTATTTACAAATGTAAAAGTAAAGCATGTAATAAGACATTGCAATAATGAATATGTGCCTGAGCTGCACACTGATGCTAAACGAAAGTTTAGTCTTGATTTCATTGAGGGTATCAAAGTGAAGTATACTGTTACATTAGATTTAAAAAACAGTAATGTAAAGATGGGTGACATTTGAAGATTATAGAAAATTATTAGAATATATCAGAAGATCATCGATGATCAGAAGAGATGGGGATCGGAACTGACGGTCTCCATTATGTGCAAAAAATGCTTTCTAAACAACAATTGAACCTTATATGTGGCTTCAGCTGTCTAAGTTATACAAATTAAGCAGGTATCTTCTGCAGTCAGTACAAAGTTCCATCTTTGTGTCAAGTCACCCCACCCCACCTGTGATTGAGTGATCATGTGGACTTGCATTCACTTTCATAATGTTAAATAATATTTGCATGTTTGTGTGCGTTTGTCACGTCTCTTAACTGTGCAGCGGAGCAGGCATAAAGCCCAGCAGCTGTTGGCGCAGGCCAGTAAAGCTCTCGCTGAAGCCATCAGCCTGTGTCTCCAACATAGCCTGCCTTTTTCCATCCTGGCTGATGCCTCTATCAACATGTTGGACTGTCATGGCCAGTCTGAACCTACAGTGGCAGGTCAATATCTTGCCCTGTTTCAGGTATTATGCATCAGATCATATGTGTGAGTCTTTAACTAAACTGTAAGTAATCTGTGTATGTATAAAATAATGTATAAAAATGACATGCTAATCATCAGGTTTCACTTTCAGTCTCATCATTGTTATGCCCATGAACTATGTAGAAAGTTCCATATATAGTACATTGTATGAAATAGTGGTCCATGCTGCCACTGACCAGTATGCACAGCACTCGCTTGGCTTACTTAGTGGTATTCTTTAACATATCATACATCAATTGTAATTCCTGCTATTACCTTTCTTGCTGGCTCCTTCATCTTCTCTTTTTTTCCCAGAGCTGCTGCACTGCAGCTATGATAGCTGAAGTCCTAAGTTCTGCCTGTGCTGACACCAGTGTGTCCCAGCTCTCGGCTCTGCTCAGCCTCCACAGGAAACTGCTCCTTTCTCAGGAGGAGAAGCCCAGCTGCATGCTGAAGGGAGCAAAGGACTCCCTCAACAGCCTTTCCAAGGTATTGCGTCATTGTATTTAATTTAGCTGCCCCCTAAAAGATAGGGGATCTATTTCGATTTTGAATGTTATCCCAGCAATATCAATAGTGCCAGACACTGATTTTGGTGGACTAACTGGTTATCTGACATATTACATGATAAAGACTATAGTCTTTAATCGAACTGTTTAAATATGTTATTAACAGAAAGAATTATGTCTTCAGAGGCAATTTAAATTGAAGAGATTCTCTATAGTCTCAAGATGAGAGGATTAACATTTTATTTGACAGCATGGACTTGTTATTATTTATAATTATAATTAGTTATAATTATGACTGTTAGTTTTGCAAATCTGAAGAGGTGTTGGACCCATTCTTTTTATATTCTGAAATCAAACATTGAGGACCATTATTTTTACTTTTTATGCTTTCTGAAATGTTTTGATCTTGAAAATGACTTTCTGGTTCGCAGGCCTTCAGCCAACTAACCATCAATCCCAACCACCTAAGCATCCTTGCAGAGCTCCCACCCAACCTGAAAATCCTGCTGCTTCAGCACTCTGAAGATGGGTAATTTCCTGTTCTTATCTCTTTATTCTCACTATTTCCCATTCTTTTCCATGCTATAAATTCTGTCCTTATCTGTCTCTGACAGTATCATGGTACATGAGTAAATGAGTGCAGGTCGCATTAAGTTTAGGCCACAGTCATACCTGGAGCAGAAGGAGCTTGCTGTGTGGTATACCTGCCACTAGAGGCTGATAATTAAAATTACTGTATTTGTGTTTGTGGATGCAGATAAAGGCATTTTAGATATACTTGTGAAGTATTGCATACAGTAAACGGGTAAAGTGTAAATATCCTTGTGTTGGTGTGTTTAATTTTAGGTCAGAAATTTATGGGGCCTTCTATGAAATGACAAAAGCTCCAGAAAATCAGAAAGGAAAGACTACACAAGTTACAGGTTTGGTGCTTGTTCATTTTTAAAACCAATGTTGACAACACAAAGAGTAATCAGACTAATTATATGAGAGGTGTGGGCAATTTCAAACATAACATTTACTGCATTTATGTATTTTTATACTGCATCTAATTTGTTCCATAGCCCTGGGGAATATGGTCTTCATCACACATACAGTGTTGCATGAGGCATTGTTGTCAGCATGTAAACGGAACCAAATTAATTAAGTATTCCCAAGTAATGTTTATCTGCAAGGCAGATAAAGAATTCCGATTGGTGTGAGGGAAAACAAAAAGCAATGAAATGTAGAAATAAAAAGCAGCTGGATCTCCCTTTGACCTCTCTCCTCACATGACCTTTCCTGGGAATAGTCTGACATAAGTCGTTGTAGAAACAGTTGAAAAAAAGCAGTTGGCTCTTATCTAGACTCATTGCCTGATAATGAGTACAAATTTGTAAAACAGAAAAACAGGGGGCAGAAGAGAGAGGGAGATCTTACAAAAGGAGGAGGAGGAGGAGGTGCTCGCAGGGACCAATTACAAGGCCTGTATGTGTCTGTGAGTATGCATGTCTGATTGTGTATAAGTTCTGTTGTTGCAGGTACCCTGACGTGCTCTAGAGTGGCCAAGGTTTCGGTTTGCCCGCAGGCTCTGCTGGCACTGAGGGAGCAGACTCGGGCCTTTGGCCAGCACACTAGACATTCCCTCCTCAAGGAAGCCTGTTGGCACAGTGCTGAGGGCAGGATGGAGGCCTCTGAGGAACATCAGGTTTTTCCTTGTGTATGTCCTCTTGACACCTCTGCTCCTCTTTCATTCTATTAACATTATCCACTGTGAGTCTGATAAATCAGCTCACTCCACTGCAATTATCATCTCATGTTTTTTTTCTTACTTGCTCAGGAGACAGGGGACAACTGACTTTTACATCCAAGCATTGTGTAGCTAAGGAATGGCCTGAAACAATAAATACTACATCACAGCTGCTGAAACTCTCCTTTTTCCTTCTTCTTGTTCCCCTACACAGAAAACTGCTGCAGATGAAAAGTTAGCACCTCACTTCTGCAAAATTGTACAAGATATGGAAGACTATTTGAATCCACTTCTCACACAGTTTGACTTCTCTTGCTTAAGGTGAAGTATTGTATATGTCATTAGATTCCCCATTATGTCCATTGCTAATTTCATTCCATTTTCTTAGCCTAAGGAAGGAAACTTTGCTACTTTGAAGTGAAGATTTTTAAGTTTTAGAAGTCTGCAGTTACTTATAAAAGGAACTTTTTCATGACAGTGGAGGTTATGGTTCATATATTTCATATACTGTAAATATCCCTGTTAATGCTGTGTAGTGTGAAAACTACAGATTTTTCTCTCAACAAACATTTTGACATCCACAGAGCCAGGATCCTGGCTCTCTCATTGGTAGACCTAAAAAGGGCCTACATTATTAATGTCACAAGTTAGACTTTTTTTTCCGCTGTGGCAGGTGCAAATGTCCAGTGTGAGAATAGTAGCTATTCAAGTGTGTTCACATGAGACTGGTTTGTTAATCTTGGTTGGTCGGGTATGTCTTTCTCTCTGCATTCACAGCTGCTTGCAAGGTTACACAGCAAGTGCTGCATGTCTTCTTACACATTTTCACATCTTACACAGTCTGGTTCTATCTTATGTACTGTGCTTGTCAGACATGAGGTATCGTAGCCCTACTGATCCTCACCTGTCCTTATCTCCTTCAGGCTCCAGGCTGCATCAGTACCATTTCTTGAGACAACCAAAACCAAAGATAAAGAAGAAAAAGGGAGCTCAAGTAAGAGTATTTTTGGTGTGGACATCTGCTGTTATTCCTATCTGACAGCCCATCAGCAGGTTTCTATTCAAGCAGCTCACTGCTCATACTCCTCTAGCCAATGTTGCTGCAATACATGTGATTTAAAGTGATACATGTTGACTTACAAACACACCCTGATAACTTTACTTTTACTTTTACAAGGCATACTGGGATTATAGTACCACTAAACAGTTTTCAAAAGAATTAACAGCCCAAATTGTTGGGACAATCACTGTAAAATCTGCACTTCACAAGTGGAGAAATTGCTCTTTAAATGTACAGTTGTAATGACAATCTTATAGATTCAAAGATAGAAAATAGTTACACTGTCATAAAATACACAGTATACTGTAGGTGAAAATCATTGTACTTTTGTGTATGTTTGTGTATATAGCTATTACCAACCAATTACCAACCGAACCAGGGGAGTATGTGGTGTTGCTGGCGGACAGAAAGTTGCTGGAGTTGCCACTGGAGTCTTTGTCAATCCTTCAGAAGGAAGGCCTGAGCTCTGTGTCCCGAGACTTTTCCCTTCAGCTTCTTCACAGTCGACTGAACAGAGAAGTACTAGAGAAAGGTAACAATGACACATATGTGAATATGAATATGTGAAAAATGAATTGCCTAGGGATTCCTAACCCTAATCCCCATGAACATGCAATTTTAAGACCAACATAGAGCAGCTAGTCTAGTGGATTCTGAGTCTGCTGATCTTGGTCTTTGCATAATTCATGTCATTTTATAGTTGTACTGTCAAAGTTTTAGTCTATTGCACAGTTTAAATAGATACAAAATGACATGTCTGTGCTTAGAAAGAATGAGCTAACTACAAAAAAATCCAAGACACTTGACATTTTTGCACCAGAGCTAAGCATATTTGCACTACTTTCCAAATAAAAGATGTGACTGTGAAGTTGCAAATGAGCCTAACCCTAGCTCTGAGTGTGTACAGGAATATCATTAAGAATGTTTCAACTGTCTGTTAAACGTGTTTAGTTTGATAGCTTGTAATGGCCGCACAGAGGTGCACACAGACAAACACATTGCTAATGCTGTATAATCTAGTTATTGGTGTAAACAAAGGGCATGAGTAATGCAGTATTTTAGCACAGGTATTGTTCGAAACCTTTTAGAATATGGAAGTGCAAATGAGTAGACTGTGTGGCAGCCACATTATTTCAGGCAGGTCAAAAATCATCTGGAGACTTCCTGCTCAGCATTTATTAAGCCTGTTATTACTACCCAAATTAAACAGGCCCCCTTTTTAATCGCCCAAAGTGTGTTTAATCAAGATGATTATTTATGTGATTATTCATCCCCTGTAATAACTTTTTAACTCTGTCAGTTTTATATCTAACTTACTAATTTCTCATTATTCATTCTTATTATTATTCAAAATTATTATATTATTCTTATTATCTCAGTGGCAATAAATACAATTCTGACCAGTCCTTGAAAAATGGGCCTCTATTTTCCATGGGAGGATATTTTCACGTAAAGATCAGTAGAGAAACAGCAAGATATGACTTATAATAAAAGACGACCTATGAATGGGCCAGAGCTGAAATTCCAATTGTGTATTTAATGTGTCCAACCCCAGAGTCACAGACACTGTAAGATGGGAGAAAAAGGACAATGCAGTATAACTGCCTTATCCATCATCCACTATTAATAATTAGAGTTTTGTTTATAACTGGATGTTTGCCTCATATAATTCCTCATCATATTTGAGTAAATAATGGCCTACACTTGCGAAAGCATCTTGACGCCAGGATTTAAGCTGCAGGCAGCCATCCATAGAAATGGAATTTGTTCAGGACAGAAAGGTCATTTCACATCCTGGTAGCATGCAGAAGTTCATGCGGACATCCGTACGCACTGTAGCCTGCTTTGCTAAAGTGGATGTCCATTAACTGTGGCCATTTTGCTGTGCCTGCTAGAAGAATTTAGAGTCAGCACCGTAGGTTTGATTGTCCAGGGGTAATGTATGTAGGTCTGGCCAAGGATAACTGTTCACTTAGCAAGTCAAGATTTAAATTTAAATTACCACATTTGTTAAAGTTGTCAGCCTAAGACACAAAAGGTATGAACAACTGGGGATCATATCCAGCCTCTTACTGTTTTGCCATGTTCTAGATTTACCCTATTGGTAAAGCTCAAATTCTGGTGTCATTATTGGACAATGGCAGGAAAAAGTGACTAACTGTTAAATGCAGACTTTAGTCTTAAACAGTTTTGAATAATAACTTAGGGAAACTGTAGCCAATAGTGTCTGATGTTTTCCTACTTTCCTCCAGAAAGGAAGAACCTAAACCAAAATGGACAGAACACAGTGAAGTAATGTAGAGATGCTGTGTAATCCAACACTGCCTGGGAGCGCAGCATCAAGTGTTGGTCACTTTGATCATCACTTGGATCATCAATATTTCATTTGGAATTTTGTTTAGAAGGATAAATTTGCTTCACAGTCACACTGTGGTAAGATTAACTGTCTTTTTATATAATTTTAGTCTTAATGTTTCACTACAGTATTGTGATGAACAAAAGCATTATAAGAGGACTGATCTAAGCATCAGGATCCAAACTTAATAAATTGTACAAAAAAATTACACATAAAATTGCCTTGGCAGTTGCAAAGCTATACTTCACTATAAGGCAGGATCACTATTCAGCTTATTGCTTTTTTCTTTTTCTCTTCACTTTGTTATCGTGTATTGCAAGAAGTGTTCACTGTAAAACATGGCAAACAGTATTTTGTTGGATCAGGAGACAAATAAAAAGAACTTTTCAATGTGCAGAGACACAATCTGGGTAAAAATCAGTTTAAAATTATCTGCTAAATAAGTATTTTTGGCGTTAAAAGCAAGAAAAACAGAGAAGGATGAGCCTGTTGAAGGATGAGCCTCTTGTTTAATTAATATTGCCCATTACATTGTATCCTTCTCCAGTCTCTCAGGGTTTTATTTTAGAGGCCTACTATGAGCGTAAAATCCCAAGAAGAAAATCTGGTTGTTTTGTGGCGATGATGCCTCAATTCTTGGGAGAATTATGCACATTAATATTTTGGAGGGAAGAGAAAGGGGGGCAGAAAGAGCACTGAAGCTGATGCTGCAGACATCTTTAACTTTTTAAAGGTTGACTCATTTGCATAACTTGACTGAATGTTCAAAGGTTGCTGTTAAAGTCGTGTGTGTTTTTCACTTGACACTTGCTTATGCCACAGATGGGAAACTGCAAGAACGTGCATTTTATATTACATCTTTCAATACCTGGATCAAATAGATGGGTGATGATGAGACCAGGAAAAAAGTGATCTTTTTCTGGAACATCATTACCATAATTTTGACAACTACAGTTTAGCATTGTGTCAGGAAGATATAGTGCCTGAAAGCACTTTTGGAAGGGCTATTTGTTATTCTGTGTAGTGCTTTGCATGAGGTATGCACAGGACAAATTAGCACAAACTATAAAAAGACTGCCTTCAGGTTGAAAATGTGTTTGCCTTTGTATGAGCATCTGTTCTTACTGCATCAAACTCTCCTGTCTCACAATTGTCAAGTGATTACTCTGTGATTCAGACTACATGAAAGATTTTACATTTGATTAGTCCTTTTAAGAACAAGTACAGTGCGACACAGGTTTACATACAATTTTAGAAAAAAAGATTTCAAAAAAGAAACCTAATAGTTTCAGTTCTAGCATGAACAGTGTGAGCCCCAGATATAGAAACTCAGGTTGTACTGAACACACTGATGCCATCTGATCATTGATGACATGTGCAGCCCGACAATAGATATTAAAGTTGTGCAGGCAACACTGGAGTTGAACCAAGGTGTAGTGTCAAAAAATTGGTCACATCTAATTAAAAGCAAAGTCGATGCACTTATATTCAAAAATATTAAAATAATGTTGAACCATTAAGAAAAATACTTTCACACAGGTTCATGTGTCATAAACATGTGTACACAAGTCTTGTGGACACATGAGCTTTATTGCCTACTTTATGAGTAGGATTTAAAAATTCCTGATCTTGATGATTCTAAGCACGCTGCAGTATAGCCGCTAAGACTAAACAATTTAAGGCTTCAGAGGTGACAACAGCCATAAACTGGCTACAGGTTCCGACCAAAAACAGAACAGTTACATTCAGTCTTTATATTAAGTCAGTGTTCCTTATGTATTTAGTGAAAAAAAGTTTCACTAAAAAGTTTGTCCTGAGTTTGGCATTAAAGGTCGGCACTAGTGCTCACATTCATGGGTCGTTCCAACAGATCAAACACTATGCTATTTGTGCTTGGAACTATGTTACTGTATGTACAGTTGGGAACTTAAGCTACACGTGGTGTTATTGATGGGTGGAGATCAGAGTGTGATGAAAATCATTGATTCTTCCTCAATATACATTGACTTTCAATATACAGAGGAAATGTGTGCATTTAGTCATTTGTTTGCTGCTTCCAATCCATTCATCCTGCTCCTACACACCTGCCAAACTAAATGGATGTTGTGGTAATTAAATTGATAATCAATGCTTAATCAATAGTCAGTGCTCTCATTTACATGAGGTAATAAATTTTGTGACCACAAGGAAACTTTTAGAATGGTTCACTCACCTATAAATGTCATTGCTTGCAGATACTGAGAAAGTTTTCTTTTTCCTCCTCAGTCCAAATGCTGTGTAATCTACCAAACAGACAAGTGTACATATTAATTCTGCTTCCTGTTTGTGGCAGTTGAAAGTGACAACAAAAAGGAGACCAAAGGTGGTAAAGGAACTAAGGGGAAGGCAGATCAAAGCCAAGCCATCAAAGTGGTGAGTTCAGTAAATTAATCTGGGCCTTCCAGATACAGACAGCAATATTACTTTTACCTGCTGTCAGCAGTGGCAATTATTTAAGTTCCTCCTGCCTCTCTTTTAAGTGTGGTTTTTCAATCAATTACATAATGTGTTTTCGCAACAATCCTATTTCTAGCTTCGGAGCAGTTATCCTCTGTCATGCATCACTTCTATTTTTTCAACCAACCCTTTCCTCTTTCCTTCCTTTTCTTTTCCTCTGTCTCCTCTGTCCTAAAATCCACTTTCATATTTTCTCTTGTAACTGCTATTTGTATGTCTTAGAGACAATGTTTGGATGTATGTAGATGTGCTATGTGTTATGTTTTTAACTGCTTGGTTTAAGCTGAAACAATTTTAATTTATTTACCCAGATACATGCCAATCATGCCTCAGCTTCGAACGCCTTCCCTGTTGACACACGAAACCTCAAATGTATCTTTTTTGAGTATGTACCTTTTAAAATAACTTTTGTTAAATATTATATCTAGTTCATTTGGTTCTACTGCAGAATAGAGTTTCTTATAGATCTTAACATGCCTGTAAAGATATCATCGACCCTTACAATGAAGGCATCTTCGGTAAGTAAATGTAATCCAAAAAATAAGGTGACATACAATACCTACTTAA
Organism: Seriola lalandi dorsalis; assembly: GCF_002814215.2. Classification (NCBI taxonomy): domain Eukaryota; kingdom Metazoa; phylum Chordata; class Actinopteri; order Carangiformes; family Carangidae; genus Seriola; species Seriola lalandi. The sequence goes on from NW_019525348.1 coordinate 4,094,410, forward strand.
CTTTGTAATCTTTGTAATCTTCTGTAATGGGATGGAAATATACTACTCTGTGGCCTATATAAATGGTTATTGCTTATGATCAATTACATTAGAGTATAGTTCAAGCTTTTATTTCAGTGTCTGTATGGGCAGTGTGCACTGGACCAAGAGGAAGTTTAGAGACTCAGCCCTGTTCTGCAGTGATTAATGTCCTCTTTAGCGTGTATTGTATTGTAGCCACCAGCTGGCTCTGCATTTGATCTTCTTTGCACCCAGCCTTTCAAAATGTACTTTTACACTGTACTGTTTTACAAAACCTCTACTGTTGTGGCCTTGTATAAGTTACATTGCAGCTCCCATTTAGTTTCACCCCTTCCCCAAGTGGTTTCATAATATTTGTATGTTGTTGTCTACGTGTGACACAGAAGGGACCAGTCTGAGCAAAAGGATAAAGGAGATCTTGGAAACACACAGCAAACAAACGCCCAGGTTAGAACCTTTAAGTAGAGCAAATCATTGCAATGCAGCATGTGTCTTCTGGGTTTTAGAGCATCCATTGTATTTATTGCATTTCAATACACCTAATCTCTTCTGCTCTGCCATCGCTGTATTTTATCTGTCAAGTCTGTCTGAGATGGAGCAGCTGCTGAGCAGATGCAGCGCCATTATTTACCTGGGGATGGAGCGCTTCATGGCAAACATCCCACCTGCTAAACTAGTTGCCCTCAGTCTATCAGGTACTGTACACCCAGCAGTTTCCCTCCATTGTTCTTAATAGGACCTGAGAGCGTTCTTATTTGAATGATTGTTTCTAAAGTTTTAGATGTCAGCCTTAAAAATTCACAGCAAGGTGAACATATCCATGTAAATACTACTGTGTGTGGACAGAAACATGTTACACAGGTGTGTTAGTTGCTATGGTTTTATTTAGAGATAACACCAGAACGTAGACAACTAAACTTAATGTCAAACACCCCCAGAAATTTCACATAACAAAGTCATAATGTTTCCATCACTAATCTGCATCTACTGTTAATGAAAACAGTCTTGTTTTCGGCTGACAGAAAATAAAATGTCAGCCGGGGTTGTCAGTAAAACAAGAAATTAGCATATTCATTTTAATTGTAAAATGTGTGTTGCTCAGGAACCATTATCACTATCACTGAATATAGGCTCTCCCAAAAAAATACAATTGATAGATACATTACTACCCAATAAAAAAGTCAAAATGAGACAGATAGAGAAGTAGTCCATCAAATCATCAAATGTCTTAAGCACCATATGTCCCCAGATTTAATGAAATCACACAGGATGTTGTGTATTCTAAAGCATTTAAAATGGTAAATTAGGAGGAAAAATGGGAGGCAAAATACTGTAATGAATGAATTTGGAGCAGGGCTGTGGATTATGTAAACACTAAATGGAGCAGTAGGCTTAATCTCCTCAAACACATCAATCTTTCATTTCCTGGATGGGTATATATAGAAATATCCCTGTTCTGCAGTGAGAAATCATCGAGGTTTTGCTATCGGATCCTTGCTATAACACTTCCACAACTTCACCAAAGAGTGAATCTCATGAGGATTAATGATGGTGAATTATAGTTGTTGATCATACTGAGCCGGACAAGCAGTTGAAAATGTATTGACTTTGTAATAATGTTTCATTCCTCATAAATTTAACAAGGGTTATTTACACATGACAATGAGAACACAGTCTGGACCCTACTTGCAGGAGTGATATAGTGTAATGCAATGTAATGCTAGGTAGCAAGGATTCTTATTTATTCTTAATATAAATAAAAAAAAAGAAAAAGAAAAAAGTAATGGACCATTAGTAGTTAGTAGTAGTTAGTGGTTTCATAATTTTTGATGAGCTATACAAGTCACAATGTTCAAAGATAGATATGTCCTGAATGGTTATCTCAGCTGTTTGATGCCTCAAGAAATAAATACGTCAAATAAGTCAAGAATTACGGAGTATATTTCCACTGAGCCAATCCACCAATACTTTGATTCTTTTTTTTTCTTGGAGAAGTCTTGAAAGAACTCCTGAACTCCTGTAATTTATTTACACTCAGGGTACAAGAAGATTCTAAAGCTGTCGCCCCCTTCACAATTATAAGAGGGGGCCTTTTCCTTTCTTCACGACTCTTTAAATAAATAATAACCTGTCCCAAATCGCCTTTCAGCTCTTTGCACTTTCAAAGGTATTTCACAAAACAACTATGGCTTCATCGTCATGGCTCCCGTCCTCTCCTTCACCAGAAAACAAAGGTAGTCTGAGGATGGGTGACTGACAGAGTGTCAGGCTGGCTTTACACTTCGCCCTAGGCCAGACATATGTGCCACCCACTAGCCTGGCATTATGCTGCTAACTATAGTGTGACTGACACCATGGTTTGAATTCCAGCTGTTACTTCACAACACACAGGACTGTTCCTACCTAATTGGCCATTGAGATATTATTAGGGGCGATGGCAGATTCGTGTTTCTCAGAAAAAACGGTGTCACACAGAACATGCTGCACCATCTGCACTCACATCTTATCTGCAAAGTGAGTTACTTTATCTCTGCATCTTTGATTGATTAAATAAGAATGTCACATGACTCTTTAGAGGACAAAGCTTGATGAATGTAACACTGCTATGACAATACCTGCACAAGTGAGCTTCATATAGTATCAGAGTGGACTGCTGTTCTGGCCCCGAGCACCTGCAAAGGGAAGAGGGCCAGCAGTGTCTTGTATAGTGTCTTATATAGGAAGGCATCTAGAACTGCTGCAAGGCACTGCATATCGCTGCTGCCATATAGACTGGATAGTGGATGGTGGATGCCTTCACTGACACTCACCTGGTGTCAGACACAAACACCTGTTTTTTTTACACCCAAAGGTCTAGTCCAAGTGTTTGTACAATAAAAGCCTGATTGTGTGCTCATACATAGTGAGTGTGAAGAAGTAACGGTGTCTATGGCAAGTCTTAATGTCAGTATTCCATTCTAGTGTTTGTTTCTTCTCTTTTTTAAAGTACACTGAGAGCATCATCTGATCTAAGGAAGGCCCATGGCAAATATGTCATGTTTTAGTCAATACAAAGACTTATATTGTATGTATCTTTCTACACAGCTATTTTTCTACACAGTTTTCAGGAAAATGGTACATGAATAAAATCAGGAGAAGCAGAAAAGGCTCCTACTATTATTCATGATCAATTCAGTCATTTAACCTCACTCCCTCATATATGTCATACAGAACTCAGCTATAAAACACTTTCATTGTCTTGGTTAATTTGGCAACGCCTGTTATTGCTGGTGATGTAAATACAAACACTCAGCCACTTTTTCCAAGATACAACAGAAGAGCAGCTGGTGTTATGTTTTACAATGCAACCAAATAAATTCACATTCTTTAATGCTTTCATAAAGAAGTCAGTCAGTATGTGGCCTTTTTCCCATAATGCTATTAGCTGCCACAATCTGATTTCATGCTGCGTACAGCACAATTGGTTTTGCACACGACGGCCGGGGAAAATAAAGTTGGTTACCTCACTGAAAGGTTGAAGGTGTACGGCCAGTAGCCTGCAGCTCTTAATCTAACAGCTCACTGTGACTCCTCCTGACCATTACTCCTCTACTCTACTCCTTAGTGACAGCTCCACAGTAAAAGCCATTCTGTGTTTTGCCAGTTCTGGCACAGTGTTAGTAGACTGAACAGTAAGTAATGAGATACAGTTATCTGCTTTATCACTTCACTTTAGTTGTGCTCTTTTTGTTTGATACAGAACATGATGGACCTCCTCAAGGGTGTGTTTTATACTTCATTTGCAAGTGTACATGAAAAACAGTCATAGTTGCAAACATTGCACTTTGCATGAACATATATGACAGGCCACTGAGGCACCTAGTACTGTAAAGTATTTTGTTTGTGAGGAGCTGTTTCTGAGTAGTTGTCTTTCATTAGAAGTTTTATTTACTCTGCTGCCAGATCATGATAATGATGTTTCCTCTCCTCAGAGTGCCGCATGGCCCTGCTGTTTGAGCAGGTTCAGAACAATACAAGCTTTCTCCGACAATCAATCCTTGACGTGCACAAGAGGTAATAAAACAGCTTTATCGAACAAAGCTTTTAAATAAATTTGCACTTAGACTTTCTTCTCACTCCATTTTCCCTTCCTAATGTGTTTTAGTCACTTTATAGTAGTGACAACTGATGTTTTTGTCACTGGCAGTATTTTGGCTTTTTGGTTGACAGTAGTTTACAGAGACAGGGCTTCCCCACTTTCTCTCTCTAATAATCCCACTATTTCTCTCCTCTCCAGCACAGGACAGCTTGCCCTGGAGAAACCCCTTGAGACTGCTCTGCTGTTGAGTTTGGCTGGTGTCGGCTGTGTTGTCCTCAATCAGTGGCACTGCAGCCTTCAACAGAACGCATACAACATGGCCATCGTTCTGGACAGTAGGTTTTGGACATACTTTTGAAATAATAATGTACTTTCTACATTTATCATTACTCTCTGTCAAACTAATACGTTGTACTTTAGCCTCTTTAAAGGTCCCATATTGTATTAAGGTAGATGTCCATGTCTTTATGAGTGTATATATATATATATATATATACATACACAATACTGTGAAAGTATAAAAATGCTCAGTCCATAGAGAAAGGCACACAGCCTGTACTCAGAAACTGAGCCTTTAAGCAAGCCGTCAGGACTTCTGTAACTTTGCGATGTCACAACAAAGTAGCCCTCAGCAATGCCCCGAGCCCCTCCCACCTGGACCCACCATCCAATCTTGCAGGATTTGGTTTCTCTGAGTGTTTACCTGAAATCTACTGTATTTTTATTAGATCACTCAGAAAACAGTCAGCCAATCAGAAGAGAAGTTCAGACACTCTCTTTTGATTGGCTCACCAACCTGAGAGCTATAGAGAGGGAGAGGGCATGTAAAACTACTTTGAGATGGTTTTTGTTTCTTAAAACCACAAATATATCTTGCTATGGATCAACACTTCAAATAAAACGTGTAAAATGTGGGACCTTTAACATTTACTTAATGCCTGTTGGCATTACTAGCAGTTACAGTAATATAATCTGTCTCTCACCATGTGTTGAAGATCTACTGAGAGTCGGACAGACCTCTGGTCAGACCATCCATGCTTTGAGGAAAGGGAACGGTTCAGAGATAGCACACTACAAGGTTACAAGATCATCTGGTACTGTAAATTCTACTTGTTACCTAATTAACCTCACATTTGCATTTCTATTTAGTGTAAATTCATTCAAGTCCATGTGTTTTTGTATGGGCACATCACAGACACCCACACCTCTCTCTCTCTCTGTGTGTGAGGTATGATTTTCGAGAATAATGTAATGTCAACCAGAATCGTTCAAATTATTAATCAATCTAAGCTGAATTTCAATATAACTCTCATATGTAATTACAGCTTTCTCTGGCTTTCCTCTGCAGATCTCATGCTCCTCTCTGACTCAAAGGAAGACAATGTTCTCCACAAAATGACTCTCACACCATCAGCTTTCAACTGTATACTTTATGGACTCCCTAACTTAATTGTCATGTAATATACTGTAGTATAAACTCAATATTCCTCTCTCAGTTCAAGATGATACATGTCAGCAAGCTTTGCAAATATTACTGTAAGCAAAAAACTGAACCTACTGCAGTATGTGGGTTAAACTCTTAATAAAGGATGATTCATTACTTACATTCTCCTCTATGTGAATTTATGAGAATACTGGCTTTATACATGATGTTTTTAATATTGTTTTTACTATACACAGCAGACAGTAATATACAATATGCAACATGCCTGCTAGAGCTCTCAATGTTCTGAGAGAGGGTAGCTTACACAGTTTCACCCTGTACATGCCTTGTATTATTAAAATATCAATGTAACTGTGTCATTGTTGTGCTGTGGAATTATACCTTTGGGATCTCTGCCTCGCAGATAACATTAATATATTAAGTGTTTACTATGTTGTGTCCATATCAATCACCATGATTGCCAATTTTCCATTGATGTACATTTGTTTCCAGACTTTACCAAAACTGAATGTGAGAAATTATTTCTGGCCAAATGAACAATTTGACAGAAATGGATGAACTCCTACAATAAGTGGACTGAGCTAGAAAAACAATGGCTCGTTGTCAGGTATGCTTTAAATGTGGTGATGCAGCTTCATCTTGCAGCTGTAACTGAAGTTCTGTTATTGGATTCGTACGTCTTTTCTTGTCTTTTTACTCCAGCTGTGCCAAACTGTGTCAACATGAAAACCACCAGACCGCTCTTCAGTTGACTTCAGCTGAGAGAAGCTGAATTCATTCATTCATTAAAATGAGGCTTAAATTAAACATAATTGCGTTTACTAATTTTAATTTAGAGAATCAGACGTTGCAGTGCAGGCTTAATCCTTATGTTTCTTGTTGTATTGCATTAAATGTTAATTTAGAAACTTCCAAATTGGTAAATACACCCCTTGAGGAAAAGATGTTCTTACTGTAAGAACTGTGTGACCTGAGGATTTGAATGATGCCCTATTTATTGTCATTTGCTGAGCTTCAGTTCTCTCCTTAAACTTGCACAGAAACTGGGATCCTTCATTGTGAAGTGGTAAGAGAAAGATCCTGTTGGCAGGATCTGGTCTAGCATCATTCATTGCTCTCTTGGATCCCCATTTGTTGTTGCCTTACCAATTGACAATGTTTTATTGATTTGGCCAGTCTCAGACACCCTGTCCTCAGCAATATTCAGACTCATACAAATGATTTGTTAATGTTCAGCCCAAATGTTGCCCATGCCCCCAGTCAGACACTGACGATGAGATTAGTGAGCGTCCATGCAGACGTGCAGGGATTTTAGTGCTGCAATAGTTCTCAACAAATTGTCCACAACAAATTGCTGATTATCAAATAACATTTAATAAATTATTGTTTCAGCTCATGTCTGCATTGCTGCTGTCTGGAAAGCTTGTTCTTCAGCAGCTGACATTCAAAGCAAGCTGCTGGATACCACTTATCTTGTTTCCCTTATTCTGATAAATAACTGCTGCTAACTGTCTGTCTCAGCAGCTTGTTTGTCTTTTCACCCGGCGACAATTTGACTCTTCACTCCTCTGGGCAGCCAGCAGATTCTCTCTCTTGCTGCTGTGCTCCCAAAGTTCAACATGCTCACCTGCGTTTAGATCTTTTAACAGCGCGAATACATTGTGTATGTTTAAATACTCTATAGGCACGTACAGTACTGCATATGCTTATTAATTGACATACATGTAGTTGAATTATGTACTGATGAACATTTCAAACAGTGGCATGTAGAGCACACAGCTATTACTACTACTACAACTACTATTGCAAAGCACTATTTTTAACACATCTGCACTGACTGCTGTGTCCCAAAGCACTGGGTTCTGTTTTTGTTTTCACCAAAGAGAAGGATATAGCCAGAGGATGTTCTTCTACAGTCTGTCGTTTGACCTTTGTCCACACTGTATGTATGTAAGTAGGTCAGAGAGAACTCTTCGCTGTGCAGAAGGACTTCTCAGACACTGGAGGCAGCTGAGACAGGAGGAAAGACGGCGGAGGCCCGGGGGATTTATTCGCAGACAGAGGTACTACTACTTATTGGGGATAAACGTTATCATTAATCATCATCTCCACTGTGATTTTATGTGCTGCTGCTTGGGTAAATATTTGCATAGCAGTAGGAGTAGGAGACGGAGGCAGTGAACTACAGGTATAGCTACAGTAACTGGGTTAACAAAGAAGAAGCATTTTGATGATAAGAGTCATGGGTAAATGAAAGGGAGTGGTACTTTTGCATCTAGGGTGAAGGTAAAGAAATTTCCATGGCAAAATTCAAAAACTGAAAACTGGTCGCATTAAAATTAGTTCCATTTTCTTTTTAGGTTTAAGGTAAAGATTTTTAATTTTGGGGCAAGTCTTAATGTAATATGCATCTATCAGGGTCAGACACCAAAGACAGAGGGAGGAGGGAAATGAAAACAACAGAGTTGCTGTGCTGCAGAGTAGTAAGAAACTGCTTTTATCATTCCTGAAATATTTTGGTTTAGCATCTGTCAGTTATATTGTTAACCTAAATTACCCTAAATCATATGCAGATGGCAATGTAATTGGACTGGGCCCCAACCCTCCATCCAGCTGCATGAAGCAACTGTGTGGGGACAAGTCAAACTCTGTCATTCAGATAAGGCTTGTATCCCTTTACATTAGCAATTAGTATGTTTTGACGTGTTAGTGGCCGGCCTAACCAAGACTAAGTGTTAATTGCACGGTCTACACCAGTGGCTCTCATACTTATTCACATCAAGGACCCCTAAACTGGCAGAAATAAGACCACAGACCCCCATTTGATAAGATTTTTGCTTTTAGATATTTCATTACTGAAAGCATTTGAGACACATGACCCCCTGGGCATCCCCAGGCCCCACTTTGAGAACCAAAGGTCTACTGTTTGTTCCATCAACACAACGTTATTACCACTGCACAAAAATTGATTTTTGGACTTTGTGAATCAATTGAGTTGTTAATAAAAATCACAATTCTTACATGAACAGTTGTTTTCCCCACCCATAATTCAACTCTACCTTAATGGTGAAGAAGTTGGAAAAGATATCCACCCCTTTGTCTATTTACAGTTCAGAAACCTGAAGCGACACAGTTCACATTAACATAAAAGACACAAGTAATTAAACATATTGATCTAAGAAGATTAAACCAGATAATGTGAAAAAATACCCTGAATGATTAATCAATTATTTAACATATCTGCAATTACTTCTGCTTTGCCTGAGTAATCAATGAATCGACCTGATTGCCCCTGCTCCAACAGAAAGTCTGATGAATTATGTTCAATGCATGCACAAGAATTTATTTATGCCAATTTTCATTGTGGTTCCTGTGAAAGTGATACAGGAAGTAATCTGCACACCCAATTTTGGAAAGAAACCCCTGAGTTGCTATCTCTGTTCCTGCCAATGTGGCAATGTAAGACTTGTCCCATTGCCATAGTGGCTTAGTAATACACCAAACATACATACGTACATTAGTGGCCACTTGTTGAGCAAGGGTGGAAAGTCTTGCTCTACAGGCACACTTGACCTGTAAGCAAGTTTACAATTGACAATATTGAATGATGAAGATTAGACTCATATGCTCAAAAAATGTGAAGTCTGTGTAAAGGCTACTTACATAAATAAGTCTACAATAGCTAAATATTTTTCACTCGTGCATATATCACTTGATCTTTCAGGACACTGTGTGGAGTAAAGATCAGAAATCATTAAATGTACAGCGTTATTGAACCATTTTCTCAGCCCTTGAAAGATTGATTTTACAATAGCCTGTGTGAGTTTTCCTAGTAATGGAATTACTGAAGCAAAGATGTGGCAAACAGCAGTTGAAAAGCACCAGTGTAGGCAACAGGAGGCGAATGCATCTGACTCCGTTTTCCGTTCAGATGTATGGAAAGGTCAATTGTGGCCATAACTTCAGAGGAGGTAATATAAGAACCAGTTGAGAAGAAAGAAATTGAAATAAAGTCCTATTTATCCTAAACTCCATTTGTATCTCATTTTGCACACCAGATCTCAACTTACCTCACACAGAGGTCAGTCTGGGTGAACATTGACCTGGAAACAACTGAGTCACACCAGTGCTGTGACAATTTGAGAGTGATGGTACTAACCTCCTTAAGAGGTATTGATTGTTACATTTTAGCTTCTTGTTTTTGGCTATCTTTATGTGCACCCCATTTGTCTTTTACGGTCTCCTCTGTTCTTGCATCACCCAGATATCAATCAAGTTTGCCATCTCTAAGCACCTCTGAGTTCTCTTCACCCTGCACAGAAGAGAGGGAAAAAAAGGAGGCTTCCCAAAGGAGGCTTCAGGAAGGATGCACCATGTGGAAGTCAGTTATCAGACAAGCATATCTGTGATTGGAAATGTGTAAGTGATTGAATACTGCTGGTGATATACTGACATTCTGCAGCGCTGCATCACCTCACATAGCTTAGCTTAGCTTAGCTTAGCTTAGCTTAGCGTAAAGACCGGAAATGGGGAAACAGTGGCAATACTAGCTCCAGGCTAGCAATTCTAGGCCATACAGTCTTGTGCTAAGTTAAATTAAATGGCTGCTGAAAGTAGCTTTATATTTATAACTGTGGTGTCAATTTCTTCATCTAACTGGCAAACGTTATTATCCAAAATACTGAACCATTTCTTTAACAAGACTAAGAGCCTACAGCCATGCTGACGGCTCTATGTGGCTTTACCTGCAGTAGGTACTACAGTAACATCACCATGCTAACATGGTCACAGTGAGCAATGCTAACAGGCTGATGCTAAGCATAATTTTTACCACACTCAGGTTCTGAGTTTAGAGTATTAGCATGTTAACATTTGCTATTTAGCAGAACCAAAGTCTCTGCTTCATCCTCTGGGGACAATTACATGTGATAAAGCATTTGAAATATTTCAGTTGAGACCAAAGTACAACGCCCAGCAGACAGACTTGTGTGGCTAAAAAATCTATTACCTTCTATTAATTGTTTCATAGTCTTATAAAGCGTTAAAAAATGAGAGAAAGGTAATGGTTGTCATCCCAGTTCACCCAGTATGATGCCGGCTTCTTCCCACTATTTACAAGAAGGATCGAAGCAACATGACAAAGAAAAATGAGATGCACCTCTTGTTTGTGTAGCTAACCATGAGCGGCTGCATAATGCATGTCAGACAGTGATAGAGTAGGAGGTAGAGTATAGAGTAAAGACAGTATGGTATCTGATAAGATGCATCTTTTTCAACATGTGGAATGCTAATATCAGCTAATCCTCGTGCTAGCCCTAAAAGCCGATGCTTGCAACTCTTCCCACAGTATATCTCCCTGTTGCTTGCCACAATGTGCAGGTAAATTTTTCCTGGCTCATTCTTTCCCCATCACTACCTACTTTCTCCTCAGCCATTCAACTTAGTCCATGTAAGGTATCTGGGTACTGGAGGCTGTGTTTAGGCTAACTTGGGCACTGCTGAGCTGCATGCACAGCCATTCTGACAAGCAAGGTTGATTGACGTAGGCCTGTGAAGTATACATGAAACCTCTGCTACTTTATTCAAGGCTGGAGCAGTCTGCCTGCTAACCATGGGTTCCCAGACAAAGCTCTGATTTATGATAATGCTTTATTTGACAGTGGCTTTTCCTTGGCAAAGTTTGGGGATTTGTTGTTTTGCATACTAGAAAATAAAAGTCACTAGATGTATTTCTATCTGGCTTTGCAGACAAGTGCTTTTAGTTCACATTACAGCTATGCCCTAAGCTAACCTGCATCCTTCATCCATTAAGATCACTAACTGGCTTGCTGCCCTACAGAGGAAGGAACTATCCTGTATGTTTCGTGGTCAATATCAAGCAAATTGAAGAGATAATAGGTGAGAAATTTGATGGACCAGTGGCCCAAGACAAGAAGAAGCAGACCAGCCTTCAGAATGAGATCTGTCTTTAACAGTTTTTTTTTTGTTTTTTTTTGTTTTGGCAGCCATTGCTGATAAAAGTGTGAAAGCCAATGTCATTGGATTTATCCACTGATTGTGATCCTTGTGCATAAAGTTTTTTATAGGCCCAATTTGGTCTGGATGTGGGAGCTGCTTAAATTCTTCCATTTTGGTTCTGGTTCACTGAATTCAAGAATTACAGACTGAGTGAGGCAAAAATCATTAATTACTGTATTTCTACCAGTTCCTGATGGAAAGATATTGTAAGTCACTCACAAAATCTTTCATTTCCACACACACACACACACACACACACACAAACCACTGTTACTTTCTTTAACTGTAGATGGCGTACATGGGCTTGTTCTGCACGTCTGTGGGAATGTATTACTGACATTCTTTATGTTCACTTTTTTTTCAAAATAATCAACATCCACAAGCATTTTGACAAAAACATTCAATATTTAGCTCCTTTTCCATCATGTTATAAGCAAACAGAGCAGTAAAGCAGAATGAGAACAGTAATCAGGCAACTTTTTTATTACCAACAATCCCTCTACAGTTTAATAGTGTGGCAAGATCTGGGCCCTTCACATTTGGTCTCCATAGTCATATAATCACATTAACCATGCTATAAAATGCAATTAAACCATGTAATCATATCAGAGGAGCAAGGATTGTGACTCACTTTCTGAACACATGTGTTTTCATTGATTTAATAGTTGAATGTGTTGATAAGAAAATATGTCTGTGTCCTGATGTGACTGAATTGGTTCTATTACTTAATATCTGAGAGATCACATGATCACTGATGATCACATGACCATCAGTACTGTGGCCGTAATAAGAGTTTCACATGTGATGAGGGAGTGGAAAGGGTGTCTCTTCACCTGATCCTCTTGCACTTTGAAGCTTTAGTTATAAGTCACTTTGGATAAAAGTATCTGCCAAATGAGTAAATGTCATATAAATGTAAATATGAGTGTCATTAATTCACACTTCAGAAATTTACCAGAAACAGTAGATGGACAGGAATGTGCTGGGATGACAGTGACACAGAGATAAAGCAAAGTTAATTGCTGGCAGACAGTAGTTACAAGGGTGTAATGACTTTATAGATTATTTGCCTTGTGTGCAGGTAGAATATGTTATTTTTGTGCATAATTATTCTGTCACACATCACAACAACTTTATGACAGAGGTTGTAAATGAATCAAACTTTTCCATGCACATTGATTGGAAACCAAATAACATCAGTTATAATAAAACTACTGCAACCACAATAACAGTGAAGTTTGCAGATGGAAAAAGGCCGGCCCACTGACAGTTACTGTCAGTTGTTCTATTATATGACATTTTCTAGGATTATCTTATTCACCTGAACTGCTGAGGTGGAATTCCATATTGCTAGATAAGAAGAGAAATGTCATGTATTTACACACATTTGGAGTACACTGAAGGGCAGTAATTTACATTCGATATAGTGCAACCTCTTTCTTGGGAACAGAAAGGAGAAATAATCCTTCTTTGCTTTAATTTCTCATTTTACCAGGAACAAGACCAGGATCATTTTATAAAGGAAAGAAGATATTCACATGATAGTCACAGACAGAAACATGTTTGTGTGGTGCAAACTCATATGCTGTGACATGAGCAGGATGAAACTGATTAAAAGAGACTGTGACTATTATAACATGAAATGGATTACGAACAATATCCCAAAATGGATTTGTATGATTTATTAAATTATTTTTAAACAAAAAAAAAAACACGTAACTTGAAATGGTCATGCATATCTGAACTGCAAATCAAAGGTACAAACAAAATGAATAGTTAGAGGTGCCCCTGAGCAAGGCACTTAAGCCCTTGGTGAGTTTGCCACGTGGAACACAGCTGATTTTCTTTGACTGTCTCTGTCTGGCTGCAGATCTGAGACATTTCAGACGGAAGATTGGCAAGAAGCGGAAAAGGTCAGATTCTGAAGAGCAGAAAAATGCAGACATTTGCAACGCGACTCACGGATTTATTCTTTCAACTTGTACCCCTTTCTCTCCTTCTATGTATTTCTTTTTATGTTATGGGTACTTTCATTGTTCCGCTGTTTGATTGGTCTTTGATATTTTCTCTTTTATCACCTCTGCCCTTATTATTTTTATCTTTCTCCCCGTTCCCTCTCCTTCAGTTGTCCTTAACAACAGTATGATATTCAGTGTGTTCTGGCATTCTCACACAATACTGTAATGAAAATGGATCCATTTTGCTTCTAATTTACAAATTCTCCATAGCAACCTATCACACTCAATTTTGTGTGAAGGCTCTAATGCGCTTGCAGGTATTGGTGCAGGTCTAGCTACACTTCAAAGACCAATTTACCTCTGAGATTATCAAGTTAGGTTGTACATTGGACCTCTAGTTTTACGGCAGAAAACTGACAATCTCAGCGGACAACATCCCAGCAGTATGTTTTCACTGCGATTATAGGGGAATGTCCCTTTGGTGCTCCTCCAGACTATCACCTTGGGTGTCATTCCTGATCAGTGGCGGCTGATGACTCAAAAAACAAGAGGAGAGGAGGAAAACCAACCCACAACATTGTGTTATTTTACACTAGTTGGCTACTTATCTCTACTGTCTTATGTTCAATGGAAAATTAAGCACTTAAACAATGGCATCATTGCTTCACAATGATGAAGAAAGAATAATAAAAAAAAAAAAAAACATATTTATATCGGGCTAATAAATGCATGGTGCACGTATGGGCCAGAAATGAGAATCTATTGTGGAGGTTGAATGGGAAACAATTTGGTGAAATCCCACACAGCTGACTATAATAAGTCTATTTCACCAAGCTTGTTTTGTTAATTTGACTTTGGTTAAAGGAAAATAAATAAATAGAATATCTGAATCATTTCATCATCATAAAAGAAAAGGGAAACCATTTGACTGAACTGAAAAAAAATCAAATATTCAAAAGTTTTTTGGGCTGGTGGATTTCATTCCACATAAGCAACATTTGTGAATTTGTCATTAGTGAAGCCCATTATGCCACATATCAGCATCCTTTCATCAAAGCAGATGTCTGTGGAAGTGTATTGTTACCCAGGCTTTCCAGAACAGGAGCCCTGCTCAGCCCTCACATTAAAGTGGCAAAACTGCTCTGCCTGACGGCTTCCCAATGTGCAGCTTTGGTTAGGTCTTGTTCTGTTTTTCCAGCCTTGTTGACACTCTAAAGACAGTTTGCATAGCTAGGAGTCTACAGCCATGCTATAAGCTCTGTGAGGCTGTTCTTGGGCACATGCTAAGCATACTAACATGCTTAAAATGACAGTACTAGGGGCGCCTCGGTGGCTCACCTGTTAGAGCATGTACCACATAGGTTTAGTCCTAACCACAGCAGCCATGGGTTCGAGTCTGACCCGCAGCCCTCTGCTGCATGTCATCCCCTCTCTCTCTCTGCCTAACTTCCCTGTCTATCTCTCACTGTCCTGTCAGAATAAAGGCAAACATGCCCAAAAAATAACAACAATTCTAACGTGCAAATCCTGATGATGTAGTTTACTTTACTTGTTGCTCATTAGCATTAAGTGCATCTGAGGCTGATTAGAACCTCATTAGTTTTGCTGATCATATTTGGTCATAAACCAAAAATCTGACCTGATGGTGAGGCTTGATGAAAAGTCAGGCATTACCATTAGTATTAGAATACATGATTTGGGAACCATGAATGTCTGAATAGAAATGGTTGTTAAATCACAAAACAAGCTATTTTCTTCCTCTCAGTGTTGACCTGCTGGTGAGGAGAAGCCAGAGGATCACCACAGCCATTAGAATATCTCCTACATTTCAGTTTGGAGCCACACCACTAGTGTTGCTTCAAATATTGTAATGAATGTGGAGATCAATGAAGACAGGTTCATGACCTCTGCGTCACATGAGTCCTTGTAATCCTCTTACAGAAAGAACTTTTTCATCATCTCCATAAAGACTGTGGTTAATGTACATCATCACCATATCTGGGCAACTGAATGTACACAGCCACTGTTTTTTGAAAGAGCAGCTAGTGGCTCTAATGGACTTCTTTGATATTTTCAAGGCCAAAATTCCAGCACTTCCTGTTTATTATCAATACTGTCAAAGCCTGCTTTGAAGTCAAGGGTACATGAGTGCATATGTTACATCAATGTGTTCTTGTCCAATCATCAGATATATTCAAAAAGTGGAAGGGCACTCATTCAGCAACAAACAACAACACGTTCGGAAATACTTGCTCTGTTGCATGTGGACTTGCTGGAAAGCTCAATCTGTATTCCTATTGCATTCCTCTTTGTAAACCTTCAGGCACAAAGTCAGATGGGGGAGTTTATTCTTGTGCGCGGAAGCAGAGAGAACAGTTGCAGGGCTTTTGCTGCGTGGATACTGTTTGGCTTTACAATGGTCATGTTTGCTCTGTAAGTTCAGCTGTGAAAGTGGGCAATACACAACAGTGTAATAATCCTCAATACAATGGGCTTGTCAGCGAAATGCACTCATAAATTATACAGAAGTTGCTTTACTGCATATTGTCTCTATTCCACTGGAAGAAAAGTCTTTATTTTCTGCGTTTTAAATAATGTTTTCATGTTTCTGATTAATTGCTTTGTGTAATGGAGCAAGGACAAATATTATATTTGAATCTGCTATTGTATGCAGTGACCTACTGGATATACTGTTCTCAGCAGAAAAGCAGCAGCATGGATTGTTCATTCAAATGTATAAAACAACCTGCAGAATAAATGAGGGGAGAAGTATAGCCTAATAACTGCATCCATATAGGGCCAGAAAGGTCACTGAACAGTTTGATGAGTATGAAAATTACATGATTTACAAGCCGTACACTAGATCTCAACCCAAATGAACTCCTATGGGAGATTTGGAGACGGCACTCTCTACCACCATCATCAAATCACCAAATGAGGGAATATCTTTTGGGAGAATGTTGTTCACCTCTCCAGTAGAGTTTAAGAGACCTAGAGATTCTGTGTCAATGAGCACTGAAGCTGTTTTACAGGCTTATAATAGTGCAACACGTCACTAAGACACGGAATATTGGCACAAATTCTTCAACCAAACATTGCAAAAAGTGAGATCTAAGTGAGATTAGACATCTTAAATCAAGGCAATATGTGCTTCTTTTTGTCTGACAAGATATTCTCATTAGCAGGCAGTTTTTACAATTAGAGCATTTCACTTGTTTCAGGCTTCATTCATTCATTAGCCATACTGCTGGAAATCATCCCAGCTGACACTGGGCGAGGATGGGGTACACCCTTGACATGTCACCACGGTCTATCACAGGGCTGACATGAAGAGACAAAGAACCATTAAAGCTCACATTCACACCTACAGGCAGTCACCAGTTAACCTAACCTGCATGTCTTTTGTTTGTGGGAAGTCTTGGAGGAAACCCACGCAGACAAGGGGAGAACAGCAGAACTCCACACGGAAAGGCCTCAGCCAACCAGCATGTTCGAACCCAGGACCTTCTTTCCATGAGGCGACAATGCTACTACTGTACCGCTACCGTTTCAAATCTATTAAGCATATTTGGTTATTTTTACTTGGCAAGTGGAATTTTCCTGTTGTGTTGGCAGATAATTGTGCTTATTTTCAGAAAGAATTCTATATAATATAAATATTACTGTTGGTTTTTGCAGTGTGACAAGCAGCCTTTTGTGGTCATGTGCATAATATTATGCATATTCTTTTTTATTTTCCTCAGAAGTTGGTGAAGACTAAAATAGGACTAAAAGGAGAGTGCCAGACTATTTCATAGCCTTCTTTAGAGACACTGTTTGGATCTTGTGTCCTTTGGACAGAGCCAAGCTGTTTCCTCACATCTTCTGCTGGTAGTTTGGTATTTAGTGTACAGAGAAGGGAGTGGTATCATTCACAGCAAGACTGCGCCTAAGCATATTTTCCAATATCTAGAATATTTTGTTACCAAAATAGGTGGAGGATCAGAAAACACTCACATAATCTGGTCACGTCATGGTCATATGGCTTGTTTTGGAAGGCAATGACATACCATCTATCTTGTTGTTAAGGCGGGAGAACTAGCCACTGAGCCTGAGCCATTAGCGCCCTCTGAGTCAGTCCACTCGCAGTAAGCTGGAATGAAGGATAATTTCTATGTCTGCTCCTCCCAAAACTCAAGCTGTGAGAGGATATTGAGACCATGAGAGTGGAGACAATTTTCTGCAGTTAGCAACAAGCTGATTAGTGGTGTGTCTAGTGCATATTGCCCTGCCATGAAGTGCAGTCATTGTAAATGAAACTTTTTGTGTAGCAATCAATACCCATTCAGCAGCAGAGGACAAGTACGCTGGATGAAGCCATGGGACACAGTGATTGTGGTGAAACCCATTCTATTCTGTCTTTAACCATTCTCTCCTCCCATTCTTCACGTTTGATTAACTTTCCTCAGCAATCTGACACTTAGTTAGACATTTCAGGGTGTAACCTGCAACACCTCAGGCCAGTTGGGGCTTGGACTTTACCTCACTATACTTCATGTTCACCTTTCAGTCATGTTTTATATGCCAATGAGGTTCCATGACGGTACATCAGAGGCAGCTAACACACATTGGTCCTCGAAGCAAAGCCTGAAATCCTTCCTTCCCTCGAGACATAGGGAGGGCGCTCATGTAGAAGCACTGCCAGCACTTGATCAGTGCATTGAAGACAGTAAATAATCTTGGCATCGAGATACAGGAATTATAGCATGTAAACCACCACAGAAGTAAATATTCTCATCTGCCATTCATCTATCCTACAAAGTCAATATGGCATATGACAATGGAACTCTCTTATTCTTCAGCAATAGAGTACAGTCACATATGATGATATAACATGTAATATAAAGTATCTTGTTGTATCACATGAGGAAAGCTCATCATCTTTGTTCCTGTAGACCTATACGTTAACTGAACTGTTTCATGCTCTATTGTGTTAGCCTTAAGCTAACTCTCCATGCAGTCAAATCAGACAAAATCGTCCTGCTCCTGACTGCCTCCGTCTCCTGATTGCCTTCAGATTTCTCACCTTGTTTTTACCGCCCCCCTCCGCTGTCTTATCGCTGAGGGTGTGCTTAGGAAATTATGACTCTGATTGAGAGATTTGAGCCAAATCGAATCTCGTCAGTACAGTAAAGTAGCTTCTTAGTCAAGAAGAAGAATTTCATTTACTGTCAGCTGACTGTGTCTCTGTGTCCAGTGCAGTGATTTCTTTCTCATTCTGTTAGCTGTTCCCAATCAGCTGCAGGGGTCTGCTGTGCATTTCCCTCCCTTCTATCCAGTTGATATCTTGATTGCTGGTGTAAGCGTCTGAATCCTAATGGTTGCAGGTATATTATTCCTGATGGTAGACACCATATCCGCCACACATGCCTATTTTTCCATTCATTGAAACACATCAGAGTAGTTTTAGAGTAGTCTGTTGTTGGTCTCTAAAGATCTCCAGACTCTGACTCACAAGGTACACATGTGAGCCTGAACTGTGGTAGAAAATTACTAATTAACACTGATTCATAAAGAAAGACCAATTGCCATACGGCACCATGCAGTGCATCTCACCCGTCATGAAGTTGTGTTAGAAAAGACTGGGCTTCCACTTCAGAGGAAAGGCCACACCCCCCACTGTGGCAGTCTGGGAGATGTTCTGAGTGTCAGCGTCTGACATTTACGTTTTTAGAAGCAACAGGATATAGAAACTCATGTCAGTTCATGTTCATGTAGTCAGTTGTTTTTAGTGATTTTTTAAAGGTAGTTAGTAATAGAATCAGTAAGTAAATAAATGAATGTATTTCACCTACAGACCACAGATCTATAGATAGATACCTACTGTACACACTGTTCATACACACGTTTTCATGAGATGGGTTTATTTGTTGCATTTGAGGACTACACACAGGTCGAACGTTGCTGTAAACATGCTCAAGTATTTAATTATCACCCATCCAGTTCTTTACATCTTAACATTTAATACATCCACACCAACTATCTTATTTGTCTTATTATGACTCACTGTAGCCTCCGATCTGCCCTGAAGACGTAGTGCTGCTCAGGGGACGTATTATAACCTCTTGTATTATAAAGACAACAATGCCCAAAGCTCTTGTCAAGTGACGATCACCACCACCCGTTCCAGGCAAGAAACCAGGCAGAGATTTTTATTTCCACAAAATTCTATGATCCTTTTCAGAAAGGCATAGAAAAACTACCATCTAAGTGTGTTTGGAAACACTGTAGAATGGCGGCATAATTGGAAAGACTGCAGCATGATGGAGGGAGGACGTATTGTCTGTCAGAAATACCTTCTGTTCTATGACCCCACACATGGCCCCAGTTCCAGAGAGATTCTCCTGCAGCTTCATGCAAACATGTTATTATGAACCTCTGCCGCCCATTACACCGGCTATGGGGATACATTTCTACTTTTGTGTGGAGCTGAGGAATGTATACAGACACAGCAAGGATCTCATTGCATCAGCATGGTGATGGGGCCCCCCGGGCACTGCTGACTGACGGACTGGGTCAGTCTCACTGGATAACCAGCCAGCAGCATGTCAGTCATTGCTGAGGAGAAACACACTGATGGATCATGGTTGGCACTATGTGGACGGAGGAGTGAGAATACTGATATATGATATAATCACACATTGTCATCAAACACCATTTCAATACAGCGAGTCTTATACTTTTGGTAATTGGTGCTTTCATACTGTGATCATTTAATGTTGGTGGCTGCTAAGGTTATTAGTTTTGTTTTACTTTTTTACAGTATCTATAACTTTTAGTAATAGCGTCACAATTAGGAAGTATCCTATGGTTTTAGGCACATTAGACGTGAAATGCTAATGTCTGCATGCTCACAATGTCAGTATTAACATGTTGACATTTAGCAGGTCTAATGTTTGCCCAGATCACCATTTTAGTTTAGCATGTTAGCGTGCTAACTGCAAACATCAGCTAATTAACAAAGGCTGAGGGGAATGTCATTAGTTTTGTCGTCAGAAACAATAAAGGACTGGACAAATTTTAAATATGACATTGTGATGGCATTAAAAGTCAGGATGACCAAAATTCATCCTGTTGAATAATAATTATTATTTTAGTGTTATTATTGATTTTATAGAAATCCATCCAATATGGGCATCCATACAGGCATCCCTCTGAAGAGTCAACCAGCTGATGGCACCAGGTGAAAAATCTGGAGATCACCCAAGTCAAAGTCAAAGAGGATTCTTCCTCTAAGGACCAATAATGTCTCTGCTAAATTTCTTGACAGTCCATCCGAAATGGGGACCGGGCGGCAGACACTAGCTTTCATGGAGCCACTCTGGCAGTGTGGCTAAAAAGTTGCTAAGGATCACAGCGAAGAACAGGAACGTAAACAAGTGTCTTAAATTGGTATTTCCATAAATATGACACCATGGAGTGTGATGTTGGAAAACTAATAAACAGTAAAACAAAGCTTGTAAGAAGGAAATTCTGTAGCAAGACATGCTGTATAACTATACCTTGTAGATATGATCCTTAATTAGGGGCATGGTGAAGGCTTCGCAGGTTCTGTCTGCTGTGATAAAAGGAGCTTTCATGTGCACTGTTTGATAAATGCACTCTTGAACTTGTAATCACCATAAAAACAAGATGCAGTGCCACAGTGTTTGTTGTTGGTTTTCACAGTGTTTGTAATGCTTACTGGGATCACAGTCAGGTTGAACTATTAAAGTCTGCACATCTGAAAATCAAAGGTAATGTGTCTTTAAAAGAAGTTTCATATTACAGACATGATGGCACCTGTACATGTCCTCACATCCTTTGTTTTGCTGTGTTGTTAACTGGAGCTGTTTGCTGTCACCTCTGTCAAACTGCCCTCCTCTGTCGCTGCATTGATGCAAGGCAGAGTGATTGACAGTATTACAACAATGGCTCAAACGACCTGTCTAATTTGTGGATTGGATTTTAATGTTTTTTTGATTGTTTTACAAAAAAATATACATACACGGTTTATATATTTGATATCATTGATCTTTGTACAAATTGACAGCAGCGCTATCATATGACTCAAGTGTGCTGGTGTCAGTCATGCACGGCAGCACACTTGATTCAAGGATGAAGTATATGTTTTTTTTGAAGGTCACCAAATAACCGAACGCTGGCAGAAGACAGCTTCACCTGAGGGATGGCTGTAGAGCAACCAGGCCAGACAGATGGATCTGCGGGTCGTCTCTGAGGTCTTTGGAAAATTCTGAAAAAGGCAGCTGTGGAAAATCACGCAGGAGACTATCCATGAAGTTGTCAAGACAGTGATACATCAAACCTGGTTCACCAGAGAGTTCGTGTTTTTCATCATTGCTTACTGAAGGCGTTTTTTTCTAATATCCATGATATTAGTCTTTCAAAACATCTCTCGAGGGTTTCAGCATGCTCATTTATTGCTCATTGATGCTTACTGAAATGTTATGAAGCAGTTATTTATATGAGGGTCTGGAAGAATGATCCTTGATCAAATCACATGTGCGGTTTGCTGACAACAGACACAGTAAGATCTCAATGACAAGACCATGGTGTCTAATCAGCTACAGAGAAATCCAAACTAAGCAACCGACTGTGCTGAGACCAGCGTATATGTGTGTCTGCAGTCCTGACTTTGTATCCGTAACCTTGTTTCTCCCAACTGAGCAGAAGCAAACCTTGTTCAAGGATACTCTGTGAGTTAAAGAAAGAAGAGGAATATTTTTCATTCACTCCCGCCACCCAAACTTTCCCAGTCAGACCAGTTCAAATGATCAACCCTCCAGTTATTAACTCATTAGCCCAATTGTCTAACCTTCCCCCAGGCTACAACTGCCCCATAATTATATTATGTTCATACAGAACATGTCACTTAAAGGAGAACGCAGGGTTGTTCAGACCATTGAGCTGGTCCTTATAGTGTATATAAAGTATGTCTTACATTATAGCACATTTCAACAGACATGTTTGTCGTCCCTTGCCAAGGCTGTTGTCACAGAAATGGCGCTCAGTGCAAGTTCAATCAGAAAGACTATCATCACACCTCTCGCAGAAAATTAAGGGCTACTTGAACGTACTAGACCTTCGGTTGGTTTCAGCCTCACCCCCTTCAAATATGAAGACATCACAATGGGGTCTAATCACCAAAGACTCATTGCTTACTTTCCCCCCTTGCTCGTGCACATGGCAATAAAACATTTTATATGTTCACTCAGAGGGAAGTCTCTCCTGATTGAAATGAATGTGTTTATTGGTAAATTGTGGCCCGCTTCCACACCCATCTTTATTTTATTATCTATTTCTTATTTATATTTCATTTATTATTTACAATTTTGCAAGCCACAAAATTACTAAACGCATTCCAGCAGAAAGAATTTGCATGTAAGTAAAACTGTTAAACACACCATTATTCACACCTACACAAACCCGCACCTGCACAGAAACAGCACTGTTTGTTTAAGTTTGTGTGTTCCTGCAAGTAAGACTCGATATTATTAAATTTATATATAATATATTCAGACAGCCCCAGGCATTATGAATTTGAGGACAGAGGTTTCTCATTTAGCTGTAGCACACATGTAGTGGAAACACTTGAGAAATGTTGACCTTGTGATGGAGAGTGAACCCAACAGATGAGACACTAAAACCAAACTACGGCACCCCTCGAGTACCCTGCGCCCTCAATTTAATATAGACCCTGAGCAACATGCTCATTCCATCTGAGAGCCAGCGGCAATGTTACCTGTTTACATTTACATTATTACTTAGATATTTATGGAGTCCTGGCAAATAAAAGTAGGTCATTTGGGATGTAATCATTTCCAAAACAAAGCACTTGATAAAGAGGTCATGATTTCTTCTTGAAATAATGCCTCATGCTCAGTGGCCAGAGAGCCATACAGTGCCAAATCATATTAGGATATTATATTTGGTTGTTTTTCCAAATCAATTTTAGTAGAGGAAGGGTTGGCGAATGAGAGGTTGAAATAAAAAAAAAAAATAGAAGGGTTATAGTGAGGCGTCCTCCTTTTTCCCCTCTATTCATTATTATTGAAGGTAAAATTCATCACCTAATGGCCTTTTTGGCTGCAGTGCCAAAAGAAAATCACAGTCACACTGGGACAGGAAGAACTGCACTAAACCACTCTAATTGCATTTACATATATGCCCCCAGCCTACATTGTTCTGTCAACATGTTTTTAATCTCTTGCACTCATGACATTACTTTAAGAGAATACGATATGGTAGAAATTATACAACCATAAATCAGATTAAATAAATCCTTATCTGATGTTATGAAAAACAGCAAACCAGGTACCAAGTGGCACAGCTGACTGTGGAAGCCACTTCTTTCTTTCTTTCTTTCTTTTTTTTATTTTTTTATTTGATGACTCACTTTTAAAACCATCCATTTTATTTTAGTCCAATCATTTCTCCATTTAAAATACAATTCCTCCTTTGTTTCACCTTTGCATGAAATGGTTAAAAAAAAAAACCCATTTGAAAATTTGGCTG
>NW_019525348.1:4119126-4140360 GCF_002814215.2 Seriola lalandi dorsalis
TGTAGTTTTAGTCCAGACCATGAATAAGCATTTCAGTCACACTGCTTTCGAATAATAAGACTTTATAATAAGACTTTATTGGTATAGCACTTTTCAATACAAGTAACAAAGTGCTTCACACGAGTCAAATATAAAACATTGAAACAAACCAAAGTAAAATGTAAATGAAATTAAAAAGACATCACACAGTAAAAACTTTTTTATACAAATGTGTCTGAAGAAGTGAGATAAAATGGGGAACTGATCTCCTCTGGCAGGTTGTTACAAAGTCAAGGGGACTGACAGCAAAGACCTGTCTCCTTTGGTTTTAACCTAGACCTAGCAATGAACTACCAGAAGATCTCAGACGCTTCCTGGCTCATAGGGGGATAAAAGCTCAGTAATATAGGGAGGGGCCAGCCCAAGCCTGACCTGAAAAGTAATTAAACATTTTTTAATCAATCCTAAAATGAACGGGCAGCCATTGTAAAGATGCTAAGACTGCAGTGATGTTAACACATTTTCTGGAGTTAAGAGCCGAGCTCTGAACTGACTGTAGGCGGTGGATTGATTTCTGACTGAGACAGGTGTACAGAGTTACAGTAGTCAAGGCGAGTATGGATAAGTTTCTCCAGATCTGTGGCTCAAATAAGAGACTTAACCTTGGATATATTTCTCAAATGATAAAAATAAGAATAATAATAATAAGATTCAATCCAACTGATTTTAGACTGAGAGAAAGAAAATTTAAATAAACCACAAAATACAGGTTGTATGATTAAGAATGCAGCTTTGCAGAGAAGGTGTCTGGTCTCATGTTATTAATTTAAGAAATACATCCAGACATTAAAGAGGAGGAAACAATGATGTCTGGACAGATACAACAACATAAGCAAATCCAATGCAATTCAGCTGTTGCAATAGGAGTCAGTCATTGCTGTGATCTTAACTGTTTCATAACACAAAGTAGTATTCAGAAAAAAGCAAAGCCTACAAAATTGAAAAGCACACAACTGCTACTGCCCAGCAGATTTTATTAAACCCAAAAATCATTCTGACCAGTATATATCACGAATGGCACAAATGAGCTGACTTGCACCTATTCAAAAACCTGACTATGAAATGTGTACGGCAAGTTGTGCATGGATAGCATGTTGAACCATCAAGCAAAAGGTTAGTTAACTTCGCTGGCTGTTGCTGACTTTGCAGTGAGGCTGAACCCTCATCTGCAAGCAATGCAGCAATGTCCCGGTGCCTTCCGATAACATTTTAGACACCTGGAGAAATGGTAGTTATGTGCAGAAGGAAAGGAAAGATGGAGCAGAGAGGGAGAGAATAAAAAAAAGAAAGGCCCTCGACACAGACGCAGATAAAGGCTGCAAAATAAGCAGTCTCTTTCTTTTTAAAACGTGTAGGCTGAAATTGTTTTGTGTGTCTGCCTTGTACATTTGTGTTTGCTATGATGAGTGAGTTTTGAGGGGTTGCCCACAGCCATAGCCATACCATGCCAGATAGTCCACTTGATGGTCAGTCCCAAATTTTTGTATTTTATAATCTGGATAACT
Organism: Seriola lalandi dorsalis; assembly: GCF_002814215.2. Lineage (NCBI taxonomy): Eukaryota > Metazoa > Chordata > Actinopteri > Carangiformes > Carangidae > Seriola > Seriola lalandi. The sequence continues at coordinate 4,120,671 of NW_019525348.1, forward strand.
TTCCTTCTGTATGAACACAGTGGCCAAATTTAACTGGTCTGCTACATCAACACATAGGGTTAGCCTACAAAATTAGCGATCTGATGGTTAGCATGAACAGAGTGTCATGCCCCTGGTGTGTGCACAGCTGCTCTAGCTGAAGCACACTGAAATGACAGCAAGGAGCTGTTAAATGGTATTTCAACTTGCCTGTCTGACATAAGCAAGATTGCTGTCTGACAGAAAGCCTGAGCAGATAACCAAGTGTATTCAGGGGGTGATAATAATTGTGAGCCAGAGACATGATGTGCACAGACAGAGCGATGAAGTCAAAGAGATTTTCTGTCAGCACAAACTTGTGTCTTGTCGACTTTGTTATAATCATATTGACAACAAATTTATAACAAGATAAAATTTGTTTTATAATATGTAACCTCTGTAAAATGACTTGATTCACATCCAAAGAACAATGGAATTAACGTGGTACAATACTAAGGTGCCAAAGTGATGCCCCTTTTCAAACAGGTGAAAGAGAATATTCATATAATCTCTCAAGGCTAATTATTTTAGAGCTTAATTTAGCAAGTATTTAAATTCATTACCTATTCTGGCCAAAATCTATCACTGACATTTGGACTTATTTTTAGTCTCCATCTGAATCACCCAAAGCGACCAACAACATGGGGCCTTTTCTGCCTTTGCCTTTGCCTTTTTTTTTCATGGGATAAAATATTAACGTTGAAGTCTTGATAAAATGATGACATCTTATCAATTACTGATGGGTTTAAAAGTGCAGGGGAAATAGAAAGCCTTAATGTCCTTTTTCACCCCGTGGAAAAAAGACTGATGTTGTGGAATATTTATACACCAGCAATTAAACCCAGTCCAGACCCAGAGTACAGGTTCTAAACAAATCGCTCATCGTGAGAGAGCGACATTCAAAGTGTTGTTTTGTTGTACAGCTGAGCCGACTCTGGTCAGAATAGAACAGAATGACGTCAGACAGGGATTATGCTTGTCTTTTTTATTTCACTTCCTGTCTTCCTTTTCCATGGATTAACTCAAATTGACATAATCTGCCCACATTCATGTGAACTGAATCACAGGGGAAGCAGTTTTTGTTAAGAACTTTGTAAGATGTCAAGTCAGTGATTATAAGTCAGTGTTGTGTTTCCAGCTCTTTGCAATGCCCCCAGGTGACCAAAAACAAACAAACATCAGTGAATTCAGGCTTAACAGTTCTACTGTTAACATCAAAAACAAGCAGAACAGTCCAATCTTACTGTATCTCTGAGGGGATGAAGGCAGCTAAGACTCAAGGTTAAAGTCAAATAAGGTAATTAGTAATTTGGTCTGTGTGCCACCATGAGTTATGTAATTTGGATTCTGTTTACAATGATTTTTTTTTCTTTGGTCCTTTTAGCTGTGAAGTTTTTGCATTCACTGCAGCAGCTTTAATAAGGCTGACATGGAGCTGCGCCAGCCAATTTGATGGATATTATGCTGTTATGTTAGAAATCAGCTGATACAGTATAGTAGAGTAAATAACGACAACATTTTAAATGCGTGCACTATTCCTTTAAAATCTCTAATCCTTTCCCATTGAACTTAAATTGGACAGTTTCAGAGTCCAAAGATGAAAACAAATGCATTATTGGCTGATTTTACTGATCAGTGTAGTGATTAACAGTCCATTACAAAATCATATTACTTTTTTTTCTTTTTTTCAACTGCCCTTACAGACAGAAGCATTTTCATCTGCCCCCGTTTCTCCCCCTATGTATACAGCGGACAGTGCCCCTAGATACAATCTACATGTTTGACAGAATAATTGCAACACCTGTTCAATGTAACGCAATATGGTTGAAAGAACTCACCTCAAAAAGCATATATATGCTGTCATTTTTAGGCTCAGTAGGTCTGCATCTATTCACCTGAGGAATATTTTAATTCTTCTCTCAGCAGACACCCAAATGAACAAAAGAGCGTTGACATTTGAGGAGGGATGTTTGGCTGTCTGTAACTGTGACTGCAGATGATGATGAGACCAAATTCATTATTAACTTATTTGAATCTTATCTCAGCTCTCTCACTGTGCATTTGATCAGCTGTTTTCATTTTATCTACAGACAATCATTTTCTCTATAGAGAGTAGTGATGTCTGGCTACTACTCTGCTTAATCACTAATAACAAAGTAACAGAATTTAAATACATACAGTACACGAAGCTGTGCTTGCAGTCAACGTGTTTGAGTCTATCTTTTTTTTATTCTAAAATGTAAAGTTGATTGCGTTCTTCCGTACTTACGCTTGCTGTTTTAAGTGCATAAGTGCGTTCACACTGGTGTACGCTGATGGTGAACTCATGACAGACAAAAAGTTGAGTGTGAAATGCTGGACACTTCTCACCCTCAAAAGTCACCGTCTGGGCCTTTTATTTCCATGTCACAGGAAACAGGGGGCACACACAAGCAAGTCAAAGTAAAAGCATGTTCCTGTTACATAAAAGCTTTTTACCAAAAACAATATATTCAGATGTAAACCCTTTGTAAGCACCAACATTTTGATTAGTAACTATAATTTAATTAAAAAATGTTCTCAGTAACTGCAACAGATTACAATGACATTTATTATGCAATTAAATTATGTAATCCTGTTACATGTAACTGGTTATTCATTATCACTGATAAGCACAAAGCACAAGCTACAGCTGAGGCTGATGGGAATGTTGGTGCTTTCAAGGAAACTAAAGTATTGTACAATGTATGATTATGACGTCAGGGTGACGCCAATCAGAGGACCACCAAGGTGATTATGATTACATCTCAGAAAATGCTCCAGTACAGCAAAAAGTCATGCACAAGATATCATACTCCCACTGCAGGTGTTGGTGTGTGTTTTTAAACAGCCAGGAAAACTCCACTATATTGAAGCTTACAAACAAGAAAGCCAATGAGGCACAAAAAGGATCATGGGAAATTAAGTCATTTCTACGGTATATTACTCGTGACTGACAAAATGTACACAATTGCTTTCACCGTGACTATCTTTGTTAGCACCTGGGGATGAAATTGATTTCACCTGGGGGTGAAACAAGATTGATTTTTAGGGGCTGGATCCTGCTCTTCTCGACAGAACGGTGAAGACAGCATCCTAAACAAAGTTACACATGAGGCTTGACAACTAAAGGATGACCACTGCCTTTAGTTTCACCTTACAGGCGTGGCTGTAATTTGTAGATATGCAGAAGAAACAGTATGTACTTCTTCCTTTTGATGGCGGTTTACTTCAGCTTTCAGCCTCTTGACACCTCGCCATCAATCCCTTGGTGCCTCTTGCTCCCACTCTGTCACACACACACACACACACACACACACACACACACACACACACACACACACACCCACACACACACGCACACACACACAGATGGCCTACTGAAACCTTTTCAAACACAGAACTTACAGTAAAAGCTTATCATGTAATAATTGTACTTAGATAGTGAAGCTCATTTTGAATCCCTGCTGTTGGATGAGCACATCAGTCTTTTTCATATTCCATAATAGTTACTTCAGTTCAGCTGCTTTGTGAATGATGCCCCCTTGACACATGAGCAGCTCTGTCATCAGCAAGATTCAGCTTCATTTCACTGGCGGTGAAAGATCTGTGGTGTCGAGCTTAGTGGGGAGACAAACGTCAACTAGCAAGGCACCAACCTCCACAAGGGAACCACAGAGTGACCATCGTAAAATAAGTTTTGGTTAATTCAACAGAGAATTCCCTTTTGGATGTAGAAGGAAAAGAGAAAGAGCAGAGTGCTTTCACAGCACTTGAAGAGGCAATTCAATTTGTCCTCTGTCTGTACTCTATGTCGTGGGTGAGTCTGGAGCACTGAGGAGCAAAGGGATCCTAAATCACCTGTGAACTGCAGGCTTGCAAGAAAGGCAAGGCATGCAGCTCAGGGTATCAGAGTTCAATTGCTCAGTTAAATCTTTGCGCTTCTACTGAGAGCATAATGACTCCCACAAAGTCCGTAAATACAGCTATCAATCCGTTCTTAAAAGGAGAGCCCTGTAATCAGTGAGCCCGAAAAGCACAAATTGCCTCTGATATTTCCCTTCTCCTCAGGCTGTCACTGAGTCCCAGTGTGAAGCTGTCTCCTCTGCTCAAAGTCCTCATTCCTCTGACTTTTATGATTGATTCATTAGTGTCCAGGTTCTGTGGCATCACGTTCTCACCATGGCTGGGTTTTGTTTCGCAGAACTCTTTCTCTCCTTTCTTTCTCCATCTCATCCAATTGAGTCTCGAGATCGAGCTCTGGTGATGGATGATCAATTAAAAAGTAGGTATTGGCTTCTGTGCAGTTGGGGTCCCATTGATAAACCATGATGTATTTGATTTTGTATCTTGACCGACCCAAGGGTGCACCTGAGCCAGGCAGAGATGAAAGATGGGGTGGTCACATGTATGCATGAAATGAGATAAACGTTGAGTGTCTAACCCAGCTGGATTCATCCCCAACAAAAAAAATGGATGATAGAGTTGTTTGTGCTCCACAAGAGATGTTTGATTTTACAGGATTCTGTTTGGAGGCTAATATCGTGATCTGAGGAATGATTTTGAGTTGATTTTAGCCATGCTATTGCCCTGGCTATATGGCAATATTGGTTGGTCAGCCAGGATGAATCCTAATAACTTTTTTGGGATTCCTTGATTTTTCCTCTCGCACCATCAGCATGTCAAAACTATGATAAATGTTGCTGTTGTTTGTGATTTTAAATGAAAAATGACAACCATGACAGATTTTCACATTCCCCTCAGGATGAACTGTAATAACCTTAACATTTCATCAGGTATCATCAGGTCAAAATATGAATAATTCCAATACTATCATTATCATATACCTGCAGAACTAAACTTGTTTTTAGCACTAATTAGCAAACATCAGCAAGCTAACATGCTGAACTAAGACAGCGAATATGGCCAACATTATAACAAAGCAGGCATCAGCATTTTAACATTGTCATTGTTAGCATGCTGATGTTAGCATTTAGCTCAAACCATTGCTGTGCTTAAGTACAGCCTCATAGAGATGCTAGTATGGCTGTAGATTTTTTTTTTGTCTCCAGGATCAGGCTCCAGGAACTTAAAGTGTTAATGCATGCAGAGAAAATACCTGGAATATATCTGCTCTGGCCACAGTCAGATTATGGTCTGGTCCAGAAAGAAATAATGTAGGAATATAAATATGCATGGTCTGTTGACTAAAACATTAAAGTCTGTAAATCTCACCTTTGGTGCCATCTTTGAACATTGTATCGAGTTCTCTCACATGCACGATCCACGTTACCAACCTTACAGTGTAGCATCTCTTCACCTGCTACAGACCAGTAGATCGCTGTTTCTCTAAGCCTGTGTGATGTTTGAGCATCTTCAGCAGAGAAGACAGATGAGCTCAGAGTGCTGTCTATAGATCTCCCCTTCATTCTACCCACATCTTGTCACTGTATTCACAAAGATGACGGACGGCACCTGTCAGTGTTTTGACTTGACAAGAGTATGAGCACTTATAATGATTTATGAGAAGGTTAAAAAGTTTACAAGATGAATTATTATATGAGTGGAGAAGATGGTGGTTCTTATGTTTGAGCATGATCAAGAAAAAAAACATATAAAGACAGATGATACTGATGTTATTTTTTTTACCAGACCATGTTCATGCACGTGCATGTCATTTATAGGGTTATTTGTTTTTTGCACTTCATGTCTCCACTGCCTCTCCTTGAAATTTTTACAGGCCATACCACACATTATGAAAACTGCATTAAAGCTGCACTCATTTTTATCTTTTGTTAACTGTGTGTCAACCTAGGTGTGGCTTCTGGTTTCCCTTCACCTGTGCACATGTGACCTATCAACTACACCTGAAGGAGCAGCATATAAGCCCCGGTCCTTCACTCCATTCTCCGCCAGATCGCTCGGTATCTCCACGCTGTAACGCTATCACGTCACATTACTGTCCTAGTTTTTCCTAGTGACTTTTCCTAGTAACCTGTGTTGTGTTTCCCCTGCTTACTCCTGTGTCTGCCTGTGCTTCACAGTGCCATCTCCAGACTTCCTGGTTTTCCTGCCATGCTCAGCCTTCATCCATCTCCTGTGCCAGGCTCCAGCTCAGACCTGTACCATTTCCACGCCATTACCTGCTCTGGCTCAACTGAACCTCACCACCGCCTGCCCCGTCTCAATGCAACTATAAACTTATACTGTTTGAACTTTTACTCTTCTACATTTAGGTCCACAACTTTAAAGGTTGAGGTTGAGGTTGGAGTTTGTAATTGCATTTTAATGTTTGTGTTAATGGAGCTGAATTTAGACATTAAATCTGGTTTCATATGAGAATCAAGTGGTGTTTATGTCACAGGTGTACTCACTGATACGTTTCAGTGATAACCTGTGCACACCAGTAACATCACAGCTGTAAAAGCTACACGCACCAGTATGCACTGTTGAGATTTTGTATTTCAGAGCATGTGAGCAGTGATATGTGACATGAGCTATTGTGAAGTCACTTAGATTACAACTGGAAAGCTGATTCTGCCTGGTAAGGTCAGAAACCTCATGCTTACTACATCAGTCGTTACCTCTGGGACTGTAACCTCTGCTCCTGTGTCTTGTGCCATCTTCTTGTTCCCTCTTCTCTTTGCCTGAACTGACACTTTTATCTCAGCTGTCATTCGTGGCATGTGGTTTGACAATCTTTGTAAATATTTATTATTTCTTCCGCATGATGGATACGGAGTCACCGGTGTCACTACTGCTTCAAAGGATGGATTGAAATCCCATACTGGGTAGAGGAGAGAGGAAAGACCACTTGAGAGCAGCAGAGATGCTGATCAACAAAGACCTTTAAGCGCAGCACTGAATCTCAACTACTGCCCCTATGAGCATTTCCACCTCTACACTGTCCAACCTGGTAGGTGCCTGTACTGATCAATAGTGACGTTTGCTTCCCCGTATTACTGCAGAAGACAAGCTATTCTTTTCTTGCAGCAGATCAGTTTTGTTACCTCGGCTGATGATACATTTCAGTATGCATTGGCAGTGCATTTCCATACTGTTGTTCATTATACACAGGATCATCATCATTTTTTACAAGCCACCAAAACCCAGAGGATGTCCTCAGTGTCAGGAGCAGCTCTTTCATCCATCCACCAGTCCAGAAACTAACAAAGGAGTCAATCCACAACTGCTGGAAACAAGAAAAGTACAAAAACAGTGGCATCAGTAAGAAACAGAGAATGCTTGGTAGATTTACTTTGAAAAACAAAAAACAAATATGTCCTCAATCAACCCTCCTTTCATCTCCATCTTCCCAGTTAGGAAAGTCTAAGATTATGGTCAATGCAAGGACTCAGAAAACATTTGTTAAATGTACAGTATCCCAGAGTTTAGTGTTCAGCAGCTTTGATCAAGAGTGTCTTGTATAGAAGCCTATTTCTGCTAGGAAAAGAAAAAAAAAATTATGAAAATTTATGCATGATAGTGCAAGTAGAAATGCACATGGCAAGTCACAGGTTTGACTTGAAATTTTAAAATTATGAGACAGTAAATCACAGTGATGAATTATGAGTCAGTAAGCGAGATGCACACACGGGACAGATGAGACGAAACAATAGTCAGAGAAGGGAAAGTGGAATATAAGAGGAAAAGAAAAAGGAAAGGAGTTGCTAAAGCTGTTCAGTTGTTAATATGTGTTGAGATGTTAATCATAAGAATGGTTGAGGATGTTAAGATGTGAAATGGAGTTAACAAAAAAAGAAAAAAGGAAAAACCTAGTTTTCTTTTTAGTTTTATTTTAATTATCTAAAATTAAGCGCTTTATTTGAAGATGCAAATTCTTCAAAAGCTCTCTATCATGTACCTATTACAGCCCCTATTTTCCTAGAAATGAGAAAATAAGATTAAATTATTATTAGATTGGAGATTAGGGTACTTATTTATAATTACACCCGTCCCCCATCAACCGTCTAGATCTTTGCTTGAGCACATATTGTCTACCTGGACCTTTTTGAATGTAAAGCCCTGGTTTAAAAGGTACATAATAAAGAGAGAAAAAACTGTAAAGAGAGTTGGTGAAAACTAACCAAAATCAACCTTGTTGATGACAACCAAATTTATGATATAGTGGGTCAAAAAAAGAGTTTTGATTTCTATTACATCCATTTTTTCATCTTTTGTATCTCCCACTTTAGAGGAATGAGTGTTTGTGTCCACAGTATATTAAAAGCTGCTCCAAGATTACGTATGGATTGTGACAGGTGAGAAGGTCACGTCAATTGTTACAATCTGGATTTGCATTGACTGCGGACAGAGGTGGTTGAGAGAGGTGCGAGGAGAGTGAGTGAGAGGGTTGACATGGCTGCCTGCATATCTTGATTGGATAGCACACCCTTTAATCTACAACAGTTTGGTGAGTGTGTTCAGCTCAGCTCACACAATATTAAGGGCATTTCCTAATAATGTCACCATAATGGGCCATGTAATGGGGTCGGGAGACGTCCCTGCAGCTCCCCAATGGCAGGGTCAGTTGATACAGTTCACGGTGTGTAACGCTGGCTGTGGAATCAAACATCCATCATCACAAGTAGGTTGCAAATATTGATCGCTGCAATGTGGGGGCAGGACAGGACGTTGAAAATACCTATTCGGGAGTAGAATGATATTGAAAGAGAGTGAAAACAGAAAATGCTTTTTTCTAGCAACAGAGACACTTGGACCGTTATCACTTAGTTTTATGTTGTATTTTTTGTCAGAAGCTGAACTAGTTATGCATCAGCTGGAAGGACATAGTTTCAATTTTCTTTCATTTTTTATCATTTATCCATGCTTTCCAATCATGTGATGCATTATGTAAAGCATTTGCTGTGCAATTAAACTCAGTGGAGTGTAAACAGTAAAATCCATACCATAAATAAAACAAATAATTGTGGGAATGTGATTCTCCTACAGCAAATATTCACAACAGCGCCTTTCCCCAGCTCCTCCACTTTATCCTAATCCCATCCTCCACCAGCCACAGACTACTAGAATAGTGCAAACTGTTATCACCACCACTGCTCCCTCACAGAGGAAAATAAAAGCCCACAGGAGGAGTGTCAAAGCTGACACCTCGATGCATGGCGACGTGTGTTGGGGGAATGTACTGTGCCTGAAGACAGGTGGTGTTGTATAAAATGTGGCATGAAATGTGGATTTGTGTGCTCAGACTTATGGTAGATTATGTGCTTTAATATGTGGTCTTGTTTTGCTGGACATGTACACAAACTCCTGTGCCAAGCAAACGCCTAATGCCTGCTGCATGCTGCCTCCCGAAATACAACATTACCAGTCCTAGTCAGTGACACATTGGGAAAGTATAACTGTACTGTGATAACTAACTTACATTGCAGTCTTTAAAAGCAGTTGGATGAAGATTTACTATTACTTTTGTCTCTGTACATACACTGCCATCTTAACACCAGCTAGACAATGTCTCGTATATGTGTTAAAACCTCTGGACTCAGGGTTGATGTTTTCAGCTGTAATAATCCACATGCATGGTCCAAACTCTGGATCCTCCTCCTGTGTAGTGTGTAAGGCTGTCAGAAAAATAACACAGGACGCTATAAAACTTTACAAATCTTTAGATACAGAGTAGGTGATGTGTGTTTGTGGAGGTTTTGGAGTTGTTTGAATGCACCTTTGACTTAGCTCAACTGAGAAAATGAAAGTAAATGTACACTGTTGTTGCTGTTGAGTTATGAGTAAATTAAAGTAAGAGTATATAGTGTTTTTCAATGTGTAATATGTAACAATAAATTGATCACATTTCTAAAGTAACTTGCAAAACACTGACAAACACTAGTTATTCACATGTCAGTAGTGGTCAGCTCAATATCTTGAATGAATTCAAGCAGTCAAACTCGATGCTGACTTTATAAAACTAACTAAGGCCATGATTACCAGATTTATAGGTCTAGGTCTGCAGTGTAGGTTGCTGCTATGTGGAAAAGTGGGTGGCCTTGTCACAATATCTTCTGCTTTTCAAACTTTTTCTCAATACATTTATCATACTAACCAAAATCAACCTTGTTGATGACAACCAAATTTATGATATAGTGGGTCAAAAAAAGAGTTTTGATTTCTATTACATCCATTTTTTCATCTTTTGTATCTCCCACTTTAGAGGAATGAGTGTTTGTGTCCACAGTATATTAAAAGCTGCTCCAATATTACGTATGGATTGTGACAGGTGAGAAGGTCACGTCAATTGTTACAATCTGGATTTGCATTGACTGCGGACAGAGGTGGTTGAGAGAGGTGCGAGGAGAGTGAGTGAGAGGGTTGACATGGCTGCCTGCATATCTTGATTGGATAGCACACCCTTTAATCTACAACAGTTTGGTGAGTGTGTTCAGCTCAGCTCACACAATATTAAGGGCATTTCCTAATAATGTAAGTGCGCCCCCCCCACCCCCCACCTTGACAAAAACCAAAGACAAACAAAATTAATGAAACTTCTGTTAGTGCATAATGAGGCCATTTATTAATTTTCTGAGAGAATAAATTATCAACAAAAGTAAGAGCAACTCAGCAAAATGGTCAAAAACACAAAACATTTCAGCGTGAATGTATTTTATGTCTTATTAGAAAAATGAATAGTTTCTTGACTCAGCCCACGGTCGGCAAGAATTATGATCAGCAGAGGGCCTTTCTCTTTGTTCCACTTATTTTAATCACAAAACTTTCACAGATTTTAATCAATCAGCATAAGATGGAGCAATTGGGGTTATTGTTACTGTAATTAACTGTAGTTGCTTATGCAGCATTATATTCCACAAAATGCTTGTTGGTGAGCTATGTACTGTACATGTAAGTGTAAGCTTTTTCATGTTTTATTCATTTTTTCTAGCTGATGGCTCAGGACCTCCTCTGATGGTCTACATGGATTGTGGAGTTCACAAGGTCCTCATGTATTAGGACTGCACTTCAAACTGTATAGTGCTCAGTGGAGTACTGGAGGAGGTGGTCTGAGTCCTAGCTATAGCTTCTAAACACTCTCCATCAGACTAAGTAGCTCCCATTTTCATTATTATTGTTGCAAAATGTAAAAAGAAAACAACACAGTGCATAATTTCTTTTCAAAAAAAATACTTTAATACAGACAGTTTTATAACAAGCGTGCATCTATGAACTATAAAGCCATGTAAATCAAACTGACGACAGAAATATTCATGACACAAAACCATACAGCAGAACAAGTCTCAACATGCCTACAATACAACAGACAGTTGGAGCAGCTTGATATTCAGGGCAGGGAGGTGAAATAGGAGAAATAGGAGCTTTAGCCCATCTATACATGGTGGAGGTGTTCCCTCCTATTATCAGCATGCAGTGCAGTCTGTAATCCTTGCACCAAAATGTAACACGTGCAGTTTTGTTAAGATTTATATCCTGTCTAATCTTCAAGGTGAAGTCACTATATCATGTTCTGAGAAACTTGGGACCCCAAAAGCACAACAGAGTCAATGATGGCAGGTAAAAGTCTTCACTGGATAAGTTCAACACAAAGCATACAAACCAGAGAGGGAACAGTACAAAGGGATGGGCAGGTACAGTCATTATGAAGCAGGTCAGGGGCAGGAATCAGGCAGGTACACGAACAAAGATCTGCAGCTCTTTTGGCAAAAAGCACAAAGACAATCTGACAACTGGTGAGTCGCAACAGGGAGGTGTATACATATATATATATATATATATATATACACACAGAGGGGATGATTAGGTTAATGGGAACAGGTGTGTGTAGGGGCGGAGCTTCCAGCAGGCGGGAGACTGGGCAGAGGGGGCCTGGCTGGGTCTGAAATGACACAAGTTACTGACAGTGACAAGCAAAAACCCTTCCAAAAAGCCCCTACACACCAACTGTATCCATAACTGTAGATGGGTCTGTACTGTATGTGTGTGTGTTAGGGTATATGTATGTGTGCAAGTAGTGGGGAGGCTGGGGGAAGGTAAAAACGCATGCTTTTTGGTTCTAACTGGTGAAGACAGTGTGTGGACAGTGGAACAGAATGTTTGGATTTTTTTTGACACAGATAGTGGGAGTCTTGATATTGATGAATGGACGTTAGCTTCAGACGGCAGCACTGTGGTTGTAGATTCTCCAGAGAGATGTTGCCTTGTCATCCAAATATGAGCAACCAGTATTTCAAGCCACAATATAACTCACACAGTGAGATTAAACATCTTGAACTAATATCTCCTCTCACACTTCTCAGGAACTATTTGCTTGCTGACGTAAGTTGGTGTATTACTACATATAGGAGCCTTTGATCTTGAAAGCTGGACCATAATGTAATGGGGTGTGTGGTTGTTTTTCTTCTTTTGTTTTCTTGCTGCAGCTGCTGTTCATTTTTGGAGGAAGCTCCCTGGGAGATCTATAACCATAGTGTTCCTTGCCAGTGCACATGTCCACAGATTAATGTACTTTTTTGGTGGATAACTTAAATCATGTTATGTCAAAAAAAAGCTGAGCTATCCCTGTAAAGCATAATATCCAATGTACATTTACTGACAAAACAAAAGATCCACAGCCACCACCATATTACACTGTTATGGCTAAATGTGTGAACAAACAGTTGCCAACTTACACTCACATACGGAGAAACAGAGGAATATTAGCATTTGTTTGGAGTCAAGTTGTCTTGCTGTGTTCAGCTTTCTTCTCTAGCTAGTTCGCAAGCTTTGTCTGTCCACCATTTTATCAACTGCTAAAACAAAAAAAATGTATTAATGCACCTTTAAATTCCAAAAATGTTTAAAAGGCTGTAGTTTCCATAGTTAACAACAAAGCAACAAGGATAACTAAAAAATGAATCAATTCTGGGAAACTTGTCTGTGGGATAGAGGCTAACTTGCCAGTTGTCCTCACCATGGTCTCATGATGTTATGCTAATTATATCAAGGCATCACAATTAATTTGGCACAGAGGCATTGTGGTTAAAGATGCTAAATGTTATCTCTACCAGACTGGCCAAACATGACTTGAACACACGATCAGTACATTGCAAACAGACATCATACTCTTACTTTTTTTTTTCAACATAGTGAATTACTGTGCAGCATAGAGAATACAACAATGTTTTGACAAATATCCACTAATAGTGAACAAACATGCACCACAAAGTCAAGTAGAAGACATTTTAATACTCACTGCTACATCTACTGTAGCTAACACTGAAGTGTTCGACTGTGTGACAGTATTTAGCTTTAATATTGCTGTTGACCTGTGCTAATGATGGGAATACTCATTGCTTTTGTACATGGCTGCTTAGCTAAGCCACTCTTGTGCTAGGATATTTATTGGTGCATTGTAACATCTTCACAGTGCCTATAGAAAGCTTATTGTAATACAGGCAGTGAACTGCAATCTGTGTGTGTGTGTGTGTGTGTGTGTGTGTGTGTGTGTGTGTGTGTGTGTGTGTGTGTGTGTGTGTGTGGGCTTGTTTTAGTATATGCGTGGGGCCCAACAACTTCCACTTTACTTGTGGGGACGGACCGTTTTGTGGGAACCACAATTCTGTACCCAACAAATTTAAATGGGTGTTTGAAGGTGAAGTGATTACGTCAGTGATGGGTACCCACAAATATAGAAAGAAAAGAAAGTGTGTGTGTGTGGTTGTGTGTGTGTGTGTGTGTGTGTGTGTGTTTTGTGTGTGTGTGTGTGTGCGTGCGCGCATTTTCTTTACACCTTTCTGACCTTTTCCAATTATAAACACCGATCTTGTCAGGACCAGAAGTCCTCATGGGGACCAAAGCCTGGTCCTAATGATGGCCTACTTTCTTCATGTGTGTGCATCTGGTCGTCTATACGTGTGTGTATGTGTGTGTGTGTGTGTGTGTGTGTGTGTGTGTGTGTGGTTTATGCATATGTGCTACTTGTAGTTGAGTGCATGATTGAGTGTTGCTTGATCCTATGCTGGCACTTCATAAATATGTTGTCCCCCTACGTCTGCAACAGAGGCAACAGAAGACCACAGCATCTCAGAGTCCGATTGACCATCTTCATTAAAGATGAAAGCTTTGACCCAAACAAGTCTACATGGGATAAACTGAAATAAAAGTATCCAAATTCAGAAGACTGCTCCGTCCTCTTGACGCGTGGAGATGAATGGAGGATGCGTTGCCTATGTAATGAAACAGCACAGAAAAACAACGCTTTCTGCAGGCGCCATCACAGGGCTTCAAAGGAGACGGCAAGGACAAGATGAAAGGCTGGATGCATGTGTTATTTGAAAAACATTGGCTAGCCCTACGCTAACCCATGTCAAGGTTTCTCTTTCTTTCACGGAGATATGGAGGCAGATGCTATCAAGTCAAATCAAGTTCCCTCTATAGTGACACACTCGCAGGTGTGCAATGATGGTCAAGAGAACATCCATGATATTGTCTCATATCAGGACAGAGGAATGTCCAGCAAACAAATATTAGCTCATGGGTAAATCTCTTAGCATTTCTTTTGGCACAGTTCTTGTCGCTGCTGTTGTGCTTTTCTTTTATAATCAAATATTGAACAAACTACTGAATCATGCTGGAGCACAAAACTGTTTTTTAAGTTTACTCTCTATCCTTACTTACATTTGCAAGTGAAATATAAAAAATGTGCTAGAAGCATCCACTATGAAAACCCATCAAAAGTTAACTCTCTGTTGTTCACACTGCACCCTCAATCTCTCCAAGAAATTAACAAAGTCCTGTAAATGTCCGAACAGTTTCAGAAACACACTGCATCTAGATCACAGGAGGTTATAATGGACTCTCGGGGTCAGAGGACGGTAAGAGGACATCTACTGGGACGAGGTTTACTGTTACATTGGACACACTTTGTTCTCTGGGATGGGCAGCTGAGCAAACGAGCCACAGTCGGTCGGAGAATCATCAGACCTGGGCGATGCAGTGCCACCCACAGGGATGCGGGCTGCAATGGCTGACATTTCTCCTGTTTGACTCTCGGCAGTTATTCCGGGTCGCTCTGAGGTCTGGTTCAGGTTGCTGTCTGGTATAGTCCCCATGCCAGTGAAGAGCTGGATTAGGCACTTCCTGAACTGGGCAGAAAACAAGTGAATTGAAAACAGTTAGCTTGAAATGATCTTAAAATTGGTTGAAATTACAACATTTTAGGTATCTTGTTTAAAGGACATGAAAAAAGTCTGTTTTTAGATACTAATATTAATACTATTAATAATTAATTCTTAACGTATTATTTTATTTTAAACTTTTTTTGTTCCAGTGTATAAAACCTGTTGAGCTCTGTGCATAACATCACTAATTCCAGAGTATAAACTAATGTCTACTGCTAATAATTAGCACACATTGCGATTCTTTGCAGCGCATGTGTGGTTAAGTCGATGAAGATGTTTTCTGAATACGCAGCGCATTTGTATATTTATGTGTTTTCTTAAGTTGCAGTGTGTTAAGCTCTCAGGGCCACTGTAAAATATTGTACTTTTGACTCCACTACATTTCTATGAAGTACTCATTACTTTGAAGCAGCTTTTAGTCAGTGGAATTTATTTTATTTTATTCTGAAAAATGTGATAGACCATAGACTGTGTTCGTAACAGGAGAAAATCAATCACAGCCACCTCCTTCACTGTCAGTCATGTTGTGCTGCTGCATTTTTGAATGGCTCAGTTTGAACCTGGCAGTGTCCTGATGATGCTAGGTTAGATAGATAGATAGATAGATAGATAGATAGATAGATAGATAGATAGATAGATAGATAGATAGATAGATAGATAGATAGATAGATAGATAGATAGATAGACAGACAGAACTTAAGTAAAATTTGACTGAACAACTTTCACTTGTACTGGAGTGATATTTGACCAGGAGTATCTATTCTTCAGCTCAAGTAATGGGGCTGTGCACTTTGTCCACCTCTGGTGACTATATTACACAACATGCATTGTGTCCACATTGTCCTTTCTCACACACACACACACACACACACACACACACACACACACACACACACACACACACATTTCCATTGTCAGCTGGTCCTCACTAATAGCCCCACAATCATTGGTTTCCACATTACTTTAAAACTAAAAACACTAATTGACCTTTTTCAGTTTGAAGCTCCCATTCTGTGAAACCCTGGGGAGAAATCATGATTCCTGACCCTTAATGACCTGTCTAATTTAACACGCAAGCCTCGTAACCTCCCCCGTCAAGCCAGTAATGCTTTTGGAAGTGTGGCATTAACTCCTCCATTACCCTCATGGAAGATAAAAGGCCGCTCTATTACTTTGTTCACTCCAGGACCTTAAATATGTCGTTAAACCCCCTTACAACACTTCCCTCCACTTCTGAAAAACAGAGGTTTTAAAACACTCCTGCACAGAGAATAAGGTCATAAAATGCCATCTTAATGGCAAAATGAATAGCTGAAACACATTAACCCAGAACATCTACAGCACATACAGCACCTCCATCTGCTTCTTTAAAGCAGTTTACAGCTGAAAGGAGTCACAAAAGGTGGTGACATCAATTTCCAACACGTCTAATGCCTGCACCTTTAATTATAACACTGCTATACCATGATAATTGTAAGCATCCTGTACTGTATGAATGGATATCGCCAAAATGTCTGTACAGAAGTTGCTACTGTCAAAGGCTAAAGGGAAAAAAGGAGCCCTGCAATTTCAAAAAAGGAAAGCTGGTGAAGAAAGTTGAATATGTAAATGCTATTTTGTGTCAGGTATGTTACATTGTTGGGTAAAATCATACCTAAAACCTGAATTCACTGATTTTTGGGGCAGCACAATGAGCTATAAAAAAAATACAATGTGTGTAACATACAGAATGACCTTCTAAAGATGTTAATAATGTATTAGCAAACAACTGCCTATATTACACATACAGAATTAGGATTGTTAGCAGTATTAGCATTAGTTTAGGTCTCTCAAAAATAGCTCTAATGACGCATTGTCCGACCACGTCAAAAATCTGATGTTTACAGTTGTTCTGAACAGAGGGCAGAGTGAAAAGCCTGTCCTGACGCAGTATCGTTAAAAACTGGGATAATGGGACATATTGTCAGTCTCTCCAGCAACACGTTCATAGCATTGCAGTTAGTTGTTCACATTAAAGGTGCCACACGTAATGTAGTTGTGTAACATATTAAAAAAATAAAGATCTACAGAGAGAAATACAACGCCTGGCTTTTCTCTCTCTCCTGCACACAGCTGGCCAATCACAGTATGAAGTGGGGGTAAATGACGCATCCTCTGTTTTGGAAAGTTATCGAAATGCTCTGACATATACTTCACTATCTGACTGGAAATGTGTGGGGGGACAGGGTCTACAAAGCTACCCAACACGTAGTTCAGAGGGAGATTAAGTCAAATATTCACTCTCCTTTTAGCTCTGTTTTGGTCTCCACTAACCCCTGAGGGAAATATTTGACTCTATAGCTGCTAGTTGCCAGCATATATTGACCTGTAATCTAGCAGCTGGAAATCACAGAGTATCTGGTCAAATATTGGGGAAGTTGCTGGGCAGGTTTCGTACAGTGGGTTCATCAGAGAGTTTGGATTTAAAAGAGCTGCCTGTTGTGGCTAGAGATTGAAATTGAAATAAAACTTTTTAAATATTTTATTCTGTTTGGACTATAAAACTCATCTTGATCCTGTACTTTGGTAAACATTGAAATAAGGTACATATTAGAAACTTTTCACCACATTTTATTCCACAGATAACACTTTGAATGCCTTTCTTTTGAGAATTCGATTTCAAGAAGAGTGCTTCAGTTATACTGTATATTCTCCTTGGCCTCAAGACCAACTTTTCAGGTACACTGGACTAAAGCACTCTCCTGTTACATGAAAGCACTTACTACATCTATGTATGTACAGTAAATCATTAAATAAGAAGAATATCTTCACATGGTGAGTATGGTTTTACTGTGTGATGGCATGAGCGTTTGAATGTTTGGAAACTCAATCTATGGGAGTGGAAGGAGAAAAAAGTATATTTTCTCAAAACGGATCAATTAAATCAAGACCCCAGCGGGCAAAACATCAATTTACTAAATTAAGTATTTCCTGTCAAAAGTTCAAATGTTACTTTCTCACATGCTTTATCTTTAGTCGCCTGCCTTTCCTTTTCCATTGATCAAGCAGTGTGGCACTGAGTGATCAAAGACTGTTCAAGCCTCATGTGGAATGGATTTTTAAATAATACCTACACAAGTGATAATTGGATATTTCTAATCTGTTCTTTCGCCTTCAGCCTTTTGACGTAGGAGATCCTGAAGGGCTTTTTAACTCAACGATTACTACAACAAGTGGCTGTGGTCATGAATCATGGAAATCCTGGACCTTGTTATGTAACTCAGAGAGACAGAGAGAGGGAGAGAGGGAGGGGTATTACGATCAAGCCCTAGAGATCAGCTGACTTCGATAGGCACAATTTGGGTGAAGCAGTGGGAGCTCTGTTAAAACCAGGATCTGCCTGTTAGCTGTCCTTCTTTACAGCCACTTGATGCCTTAGTGGAGACACAGGCTGACACTGAAGTGGAGCATGCAGCTGCCTGGCAACTGGGGGTCTGATTTAGGCATCATGCCCAGCGCACACACACACACACACACACACACAGATATATATAGTTGGACTATTCCACTTTCTGAAAATAGATCACTTAAATTGCACTGTAGGCAAGTCCCATATTTGGACATGTTCATCATAATTGGCCTTGACAGTTTTAATGTCCACTATACTGGCAGGACTGTAAAGAACACCATTGAAAAAGTAAAACCCGTCATGTCCACTGAAAACTTGCCACAGTCAGTGGAGCAATGTGCAAATGGTGAGGAAAACATGTTAACATGAAAAGGCTGTTAAAGAACTTCTAACTGTTAAAGAAGTTTTATATGAACTGTCTTCTTCGATGGTGGCTCCAAACCGCAGCGAGAAGTAACGGAAACTGATGTGATGCCAGTAAATTGGACACAGCATGTTCATATTCAACAGACCTAAAGCAGCACTAACGCTGGTGACTCCAGCATCCGAGGAGCAGACAGCCCCACGGGGCAGCAGTGTTTTGCTTAAGGACACTGTGAGCTCTGTTTCTGCACATGAGAACCGTTTGGCTGAAGAGCAGGGTGCAACTGTTTGCACAAGTATGTTTCTGTGTGTCATGTACACCATTCACACAACCGCCAGAGCGCTAATAATGGAGAATGTTTTCCAAGCTTTTGATTAAGGTTGCATCATGCAAACTGCTGCTTGATGGAGTCACGGCTTCTCTCCTCCTCTCAGTGCTCACATATACAGTATTTTAATACAGCCAAAATCCCAATAAAACTGTTCTCATTTACATGTTTGTCTGTTTCTGTCTTTCAGACAATGGAACAAGTTTGAAATGGTTACTGAAATGCGGCCCATTACAACTACATGTTAATATCCAGGCCTGCTAAAATCCCATTTTTATGGCTGTGATATGGATCTTACTTTGTCTCACACAGCACAGCGTCTCCGCCGCTCACTGAACTGAGAGGTGTTCCTCTTGCTCGCAGGACAACACTAGTTACTCTCCTCTATGGAAAGTAGCAGTGGCAACACTGCTTGTTCGTGCCAATTCATTTTGAAAGAGCAACGGCCA